>NC_067204.1:13395396-13936626 GCF_026262505.1 Trichomonas vaginalis G3 | reverse complement strand
AACAATTGATAGACAATTGTTGTCTTTGTGTACAACATTCACTTGAATTATAAAAATAACAAGTGTTTGTTGTTCACTGAGCAACTTTGAGAAGAATCATTTGTGATTCTTGTCAAAGTTGAATCAAAGACAACAATTGATAGACAATTGTTGTCTTTGTGTACAACATTCACTTGAATTATAAACAATAACAAGTGTTTGTTGTTCACTGAGCAACTTTGAGAAGAATCATTTGTGATTCTTGTCAAAGTTGAATCAAAGACAACAATTGATAGACAATTGTTGTCTTTGTGTACAACATTCACTTGAATTATAAACAATAACAAGTGTTTGTTGTTCACTGAGCAACTTTGAGAAGAATCATTTGTGATTCTTGTCAAAGTTGAATCAAAGACAACAATTGATAGACAATTGTTGTCTTTGTGTACAACATTCACTTGAATTATAAACAATAACAAGTGTTTGTTGTTCACTGAGCAACTTTGAGAAGAATCATTTGTGATTCTTGTCAAAGTTGAATCAAAGACAACAATTGATAGACAATTGTTGTCTTTGTGTACAACATTCACTTGAATTATAAACAATAACAAGTGTTTGTTGTTCACTGAGCAACTTTGAGAAGAATCATTTGTGATTCTTGTCAAAGTTGAATCAAAGACAACAATTGATAGACAATTGTTGTCTTTGTGTACAACATTCACTTGAATTATAAACAATAACAAGTGTTTGTTGTTCACTGAGCAACTTTGAGAAGAATCATTTGTGATTCTTGTCAAAGTTGAATCAAAGACAACAATTGATAGACAATTGTTGTCTTTGTGTACAACATTCACTTGAATTATAAACAATAACAAGTGTTTGTTGTTCACTGAGCAACTTTGAGAAGAATCATTTGTGATTCTTGTCAAAGTTGAATCAAAGACAATTGATAGACAATTGTTGTCTTTGTGTACAACATTCACTTGAATTATAAACAATAACAAGTGTTTGTTGTTCACTGAGCAACTTTGAGAAGAATCATTTGTGATTCTTGTCAAAGTTGAATCAAAGACAACAATTGATAGACAATTGTTGTCTTTGTGTACAACATTCACTTGAATTATAAACAATAACAAGTGTTTGTTGTTCACTGAGCAACTTTGAGAAGAATCATTTGTGATTCTTGTCAAAGTTGAATCAAAGACAACAATTGATAGACAATTGTTGTCTTTGTGTACAACATTCACTTGAATTATAAACAATAACAAGTGTTTGTTGTTCACTGAGCAACTTTGAGAAGAATCATTTGTGATTCTTGTCAAAGTTGAATCAAAGACAACAATTGATAGACAATTGTTGTCTTTGTGTACAACATTCACTTGAATTATAAACAATAACAAGTGTTTGTTGTTCACTGAGCAACTTTGAGAAGAATCATTTGTGATTCTTGTCAAAGTTGAATCAAAGACAACAATTGATAGACAATTGTTGTCTTTGTGTACAACATTCACTTGAATTATAAACAATAACAAGTGTTTGTTGTTCACTGAGCAACTTTGAGAAGAATCATTTGTGATTCTTGTCAAAGTTGAATCAAAGACAACAATTGATAGACAATTGTTGTCTTTGTGTACAACATTCACTTGAATTATAAACAATAACAAGTGTTTGTTGTTCACTGAGCAACTTTGAGAAGAATCATTTGTGATTCTTGTCAAAGTTGAATCAAAGACAACAATTGATAGACAATTGTTGTCTTTGTGTACAACATTCACTTGAATTATAAACAATAACAAGTGTTTGTTGTTCACTGAGCAACTTTGAGAAGAATCATTTGTGATTCTTGTCAAAGTTGAATCAAAGACAACAATTGATAGACAATTGTTGTCTTTGTGTACAACATTCACTTGAATTATAAACAATAACAAGTGTTTGTTGTTCACTGAGCAACTTTGAGAAGAATCATTTGTGATTCTTGTCAAAGTTGAATCAAAGACAACAATTGATAGACAATTGTTGTCTTTGTGTACAACATTCACTTGAATTATAAACAATAACAAGTGTTTGTTGTTCACTGAGCAACTTTGAGAAGAATCATTTGTGATTCTTGTCAAAGTTGAATCAAAGACAACAATTGATAGACAATTGTTGTCTTTGTGTACAACATTCACTTGAATTATAAACAATAACAAGTGTTTGTTGTTCACTGAGCAACTTTGAGAAGAATCATTTGTGATTCTTGTCAAAGTTGAATCAAAGACAACAATTGATAGACAATTGTTGTCTTTGTGTACAACATTCACTTGAATTATAAACAATAACAAGTGTTTGTTGTTCACTGAGCAACTTTGAGAAGAATCATTTGTGATTCTTGTCAAAGTTGAATCAAAGACAACAATTGATAGACAATTGTTGTCTTTGTGTACAACATTCACTTGAATTATAAACAATAACAAGTGTTTGTTGTTCACTGAGCAACTTTGAGAAGAATCATTTGTGATTCTTGTCAAAGTTGAATCAAAGACAACAATTGATAGACAATTGTTGTCTTTGTGTACAACATTCACTTGAATTATAAACAATAACAAGTGTTTGTTGTTCACTGAGCAACTTTGAGAAGAATCATTTGTGATTCTTGTCAAAGTTGAATCAAAGACAACAATTGATAGACAATTGTTGTCTTTGTGTACAACATTCACTTGAATTATAAACAATAACAAGTGTTTGTTGTTCACTGAGCAACTTTGAGAAGAATCATTTGTGATTCTTGTCAAAGTTGAATCAAAGACAACAATTGATAGACAATTGTTGTCTTTGTGTACAACATTCACTTGAATTATAAACAATAACAAGTGTTTGTTGTTCACTGAGCAACTTTGAGAAGAATCATTTGTGATTCTTGTCAAAGTTGAATCAAAGACAACAATTGATAGACAATTGTTGTCTTTGTGTACAACATTCACTTGAATTATAAACAATAACAAGTGTTTGTTGTTCACTGAGCAACTTTGAGAAGAATCATTTGTGATTCTTGTCAAAGTTGAATCAAAGACAACAATTGATAGACAATTGTTGTCTTTGTGTACAACATTCACTTGAATTATAAACAATAACAAGTGTTTGTTGTTCACTGAGCAACTTTGAGAAGAATCATTTGTGATTCTTGTCAAAGTTGAATCAAAGACAACAATTGATAGACAATTGTTGTCTTTGTGTACAACATTCACTTGAATTATAAACAATAACAAGTGTTTGTTGTTCACTGAGCAACTTTGAGAAGAATCATTTGTGATTCTTGTCAAAGTTGAATCAAAGACAACAATTGATAGACAATTGTTGTCTTTGTGTACAACATTCACTTGAATTATAAACAATAACAAGTGTTTGTTGTTCACTGAGCAACTTTGAGAAGAATCATTTGTGATTCTTGTCAAAGTTGAATCAAAGACAACAATTGATAGACAATTGTTGTCTTTGTGTACAACATTCACTTGAATTATAAACAATAACAAGTGTTTGTTGTTCACTGAGCAACTTTGAGAAGAATCATTTGTGATTCTTGTCAAAGTTGAATCAAAGACAACAATTGATAGACAATTGTTGTCTTTGTGTACAACATTCACTTGAATTATAAACAATAACAAGTGTTTGTTGTTCACTGAGCAACTTTGAGAAGAATCATTTGTGATTCTTGTCAAAGTTGAATCAAAGACAACAATTGATAGACAATTGTTGTCTTTGTGTACAACATTCACTTGAATTATAAACAATAACAAGTGTTTGTTGTTCACTGAGCAACTTTGAGAAGAATCATTTGTGATTCTTGTCAAAGTTGAATCAAAGACAACAATTGATAGACAATTGTTGTCTTTGTGTACAACATTCACTTGAATTATAAACAATAACAAGTGTTTGTTGTTCACTGAGCAACTTTGAGAAGAATCATTTGTGATTCTTGTCAAAGTTGAATCAAAGACAACAATTGATAGACAATTGTTGTCTTTGTGTACAACATTCACTTGAATTATAAACAATAACAAGTGTTTGTTGTTCACTGAGCAACTTTGAGAAGAATCATTTGTGATTCTTGTCAAAGTTGAATCAAAGACAACAATTGATAGACAATTGTTGTCTTTGTGTACAACATTCACTTGAATTATAAACAATAACAAGTGTTTGTTGTTCACTGAGCAACTTTGAGAAGAATCATTTGTGATTCTTGTCAAAGTTGAATCAAAGACAACAATTGATAGACAATTGTTGTCTTTGTGTACAACATTCACTTGAATTATAAACAATAACAAGTGTTTGTTGTTCACTGAGCAACTTTGAGAAGAATCATTTGTGATTCTTGTCAAAGTTGAATCAAAGACAACAATTGATAGACAATTGTTGTCTTTGTGTACAACATTCACTTGAATTATAAACAATAACAAGTGTTTGTTGTTCACTGAGCAACTTTGAGAAGAATCATTTGTGATTCTTGTCAAAGTTGAATCAAAGACAACAATTGATAGACAATTGTTGTCTTTGTGTACAACATTCACTTGAATTATAAACAATAACAAGTGTTTGTTGTTCACTGAGCAACTTTGAGAAGAATCATTTGTGATTCTTGTCAAAGTTGAATCAAAGACAACAATTGATAGACAATTGTTGTCTTTGTGTACAACATTCACTTGAATTATAAACAATAACAAGTGTTTGTTGTTCACTGAGCAACTTTGAGAAGAATCATTTGTGATTCTTGTCAAAGTTGAATCAAAGACAACAATTGATAGACAATTGTTGTCTTTGTGTACAACATTCACTTGAATTATAAACAATAACAAGTGTTTGTTGTTCACTGAGCAACTTTGAGAAGAATCATTTGTGATTCTTGTCAAAGTTGAATCAAAGACAACAATTGATAGACAATTGTTGTCTTTGTGTACAACATTCACTTGAATTATAAACAATAACAAGTGTTTGTTGTTCACTGAGCAACTTTGAGAAGAATCATTTGTGATTCTTGTCAAAGTTGAATCAAAGACAACAATTGATAGACAATTGTTGTCTTTGTGTACAACATTCACTTGAATTATAAACAATAACAAGTGTTTGTTGTTCACTGAGCAACTTTGAGAAGAATCATTTGTGATTCTTGTCAAAGTTGAATCAAAGACAACAATTGATAGACAATTGTTGTCTTTGTGTACAACATTCACTTGAATTATAAACAATAACAAGTGTTTGTTGTTCACTGAGCAACTTTGAGAAGAATCATTTGTGATTCTTGTCAAAGTTGAATCAAAGACAACAATTGATAGACAATTGTTGTCTTTGTGTACAACATTCACTTGAATTATAAACAATAACAAGTGTTTGTTGTTCACTGAGCAACTTTGAGAAGAATCATTTGTGATTCTTGTCAAAGTTGAATCAAAGACAACAATTGATAGACAATTGTTGTCTTTGTGTACAACATTCACTTGAATTATAAACAATAACAAGTGTTTGTTGTTCACTGAGCAACTTTGAGAAGAATCATTTGTGATTCTTGTCAAAGTTGAATCAAAGACAACAATTGATAGACAATTGTTGTCTTTGTGTACAACATTCACTTGAATTATAAACAATAACAAGTGTTTGTTGTTCACTGAGCAACTTTGAGAAGAATCATTTGTGATTCTTGTCAAAGTTGAATCAAAGACAACAATTGATAGACAATTGTTGTCTTTGTGTACAACATTCACTTGAATTATAAACAATAACAAGTGTTTGTTGTTCACTGAGCAACTTTGAGAAGAATCATTTGTGATTCTTGTCAAAGTTGAATCAAAGACAACAATTGATAGACAATTGTTGTCTTTGTGTACAACATTCACTTGAATTATAAACAATAACAAGTGTTTGTTGTTCACTGAGCAACTTTGAGAAGAATCATTTGTGATTCTTGTCAAAGTTGAATCAAAGACAACAATTGATAGACAATTGTTGTCTTTGTGTACAACATTCACTTGAATTATAAACAATAACAAGTGTTTGTTGTTCACTGAGCAACTTTGAGAAGAATCATTTGTGATTCTTGTCAAAGTTGAATCAAAGACAACAATTGATAGACAATTGTTGTCTTTGTGTACAACATTCACTTGAATTATAAACAATAACAAGTGTTTGTTGTTCACTGAGCAACTTTGAGAAGAATCATTTGTGATTCCAATTGAATAAATTTTTATTTATTTCATGTATTATATCGATATTCTATTATTATTCTACGTTTATTAATAAAATATTTTGCAAAACCTTAAAAATAAAATTTTGGATTCTTCCTTCTCATATACTGTACCCTTAGTTCTTTATTTTTAAAAATCTTATTTGGCGCTTACTCTCAATTTTCTCAATTTTCTGAGCAATGAATTTACTTTTTTATATCAAATTTTAATGAATATCAAATCTTATAAACAAGATGTTGAAAATATTGATATTGGTGATTGTGTCTCCAAGATACCATTTCCTGTTGACAAAATAGATGCATTTGACGAAAATATCCTTGTTTTTACGAGTAGGGGTAATTTTAGCTAAAAGTGACACACCCATGAAGGGTGTGATTACCGATCGGTAATTTCGACAGTTTAGAATTTAAAATTTTTTATGGAACTGTTGCGAGTTTCATAAAGAATTTAAGGAATATAAGCAAAGATTTGAATCAAAATCTTAGACCTAAGCCGCTCGATTCGCTCGCGGCTTCCGCGAATTACAGATCAGCAAAGATTTGAATCAAAATCTTCGAACTAAGCCGATCGCTTCGCTCGCGGCTTTCTTTATTATTTTAAATTTTTATTTCCATCAAAAGTTCATAAGGTAAAAAATTTCGTTTATTTTTACTAAGAAAAAAAAGGTTTTTGATAATAAATTTATTTTATTTCGAAAAAGTAGCAATAATCGTAAAAGGGTATTGATAGGCTTGCTAAAGTAACTAATTTTAGCTGTCAAATACTTTTGTATTTTGAAGTAAATTAGTATAAATTTGTTTTTACTTTTATTTCGAAAAAGTAACAATAATCGTAAAAGGGTATTGATAGGCTTGCTAAAGTAACTAATTCTAGCTGTCAAATACTTTTGTATTTTGAAGTAAATTAGTATAAATTTGATATTATTTTAACTCCCTTTGAAAACCTCAATTTTCCATACAGAGGGAACGGGAATAGCATCCAATATTCCCTGAGAATGGTTGCGCATTCTCAGTTCCCTCTATATTTCGAACGAAGCTCTCATCGGTCTTTTTTTTTAATACTAAACGTTTTTTTTTCCTGTCACTTTTAGCTAAAATTTGGGTTTGCCAATTTGCTATTGTATCTTAAATTTCGAATTTTCACAGAACGATCAACAAATAATGTACCACTTTTTATTGGAGGAAGGACTACTTGAATCATTTAATAATAACGGTCTAAGATTTAAAATTGATTTATTGTTGGCTCTTGAAAAATGCTATTGCATATTCGGAAAGTATGATTTTATGCATGACAAAATTGAATTAATAGATTTATCATATGAGAGCCAATTATTCGAAGAAAATTGCCCAAATTTCTTAGAATACTTGATTGAATTAACAGATGAGGATGGTTCATAGAAGTTTATATGAGGATTTACTTTGAATAAATATAATTTTAATGAATTAAAAATTAATTTTATATATTTGGCTATTGTTATTATTTTTAGAGTATATGAGTTGGGGCAAAGTGAAACAATTTTTGACATAAAAGAAAGTCTTTGAAGAGAGTTAAAGAGAAATTTTTAAAAGATTAAAAAAATAGCATATATAAAATTTAAGGATTTGATATGGTAAGGAGATATTATTTGTGACTGTTTCACAGAATGAGACGTTTCTCTACAATCTTCTTATTCCACATTAATTTTCTTCTCAAATCAACTTTTTATAGTATACTAATTTTTATTATGAATATACTATAGAGGCATTACATACAAACACACCTATTCACAAAAATTCACCTAATCTTCCAATCTGTATGTTTTATCAATTGTTATCATTTCATATAATAACAATTTATATGTTTGACTAATCTAATTTCATATTTTCCTATTAAATACTAATTTACACAAAAATGGTTTTATCAAATCTTTATGAAGTTATTAAATTCCAGATTATATTGCTTACTTTGCAAGCTAACTATAATATAGTGTGATAGTCTTATTGAACTTTGATCAAATACTCCTTCGTCCGTTAAAAATTAAGATGCGTTTAAAAAATCGGAAAAAAATTCTTTTGTTTTATTTTTAATTTTTCAACCGATAAAACTTTTTAGAAAAACTCCAAATTCCAAGAAATGCTTAGATTCAATATGAAGAACATATTCATACAGTCATTTCGTTTCAAATTTCAATTTTCAAATCGAACAAAGCTGCAAATTTGAATACTTTACAAAATTTTGAAACGTCTTTTCCCGAATGAATATTGAGTTTCAAGCCGGACAAGCTATAGCAAACTGATCCTTATGACACACTCTATCATTTTGGTTTTTTTTTTGCAAACGTGGGTAAACACCCATCTCATAACACATTTTTTGCAAAATTTGGTAAAATCCGTGTAAATGCTCAGATACATGTGGCCAATAATATTTGAATACTGACAGGTCCGGATATTAGGTTTAAATAGCTGATTTAATTCGAAATATGAAAAAAGATGAAATCTCAATGTAATTAGTAAATTAAGAATCAGTATGAATAGTTATATGATTTTGATAAAAGAAAACTGAATGAAATAGAACAAAATTTGAATCTCAGAATTTAAAAGTAATGAAAGAAGAAAAAGTGGCTTTAGGGGTTTTATGATAAGGTATTGTCGGGTATTAGAAGCAAATATGTTGAAGAGAGATATTCAGTTAATATGAGACAAAATTAAAACAAGAATTGAAGATTGTGTATGAATGTGTCATTCTGGGAGACTTGCATAGACATGTCTCCCAAAAATGACACATAGCACACAATAACAGTGCACTGTTGCACTTTGTTGACAAAAGATACACAATCAGAAGAAGATTGTGTATGAATGTGTCATTCTGGAGACTTGCATAGACAATGTCTCCCAAAATGACACATAGCACACAATAACAGTGCACTGTTGCACTTTGTTGACAAAAGATACACAATCAGAAGAAGATTGTGTATGAATGTGTCATTCTGGGAGACTTGCATAGACAATGTCTCCAAAATGACACATAGCACACAATAACAGTGCACTGTTGAACTTTGTTGACAAAAGATACACAATCAGAAGAAGATTGTGTATGAATGTGTCATTCTGGGAGACTTGCATAGACAATGTCTTCCAGAATGAGACAATCTTCCGCAATTAGAATACGATTGCGGAACTTCGACCGACAAGAGTGCATTATGCACTTTTCGTGTTTTAAATTTTGTCTCATATTAATTAAATATCTCTTTTCAACATATTTGCTTCTAATACCCGACAATACTTATCATAAAACCCTAAAGCCACTTTTTCTTCTTTCATTACTTTTAAATTCTGAGATTCAAATTTTGTTCTATTTCATTCAGTTTTCTTTTATCAAAATCATATAACTATTCATACTGATTCTTAATTTACTATTACATTGAGATTTCATCTTTTTTCATATTTCGAATTAAATCAGCTATTTAAACCTAATATCCGGACCTGTCAGTATTCAAATATTATTGGCCACATGTATCTGAGCATTTACACGGATTTTACCAAATTTTGCAAAAAATGTGTTATGAGATGGGTGTTTACCCACGTTTTGCAAAAAAAAACCAAAATGATAGAGTGTGTCATAAGGATCAGTTTTTGCTATAGCTTGTCCGGCTTGAAACTCAATATTCATTCGGGAAAAGACGTTTCAAAATTTTGTAAAGTGTTCAAATTTGCAGCTTTGTTCGATTTGAAAATTGAAATTTGAAACGAAATGACTGTATGAATATGTTCTTCATATTGAATCTAAGCATTTCTTTGGAATTTGGAGTTTTTCTAAAAAGTTTTATCGGTTGAAAAATTAAAAATAAAACAAAAGAATTTTTTTCCGATTTTTTAAACGCATCTTAATTTTTAACGGACGAAGGGTATTTGATCAAAGTTCAATAAGACTATCACACTATATTATAGTTAGCTTGCAAAGTAAGCAATATAATCTGAATTTAAGAATGATATAAAATTTGATAATATAATTTTTGTCTGATTAAGTATTTAATATGAAAACATTAAATTTCATTAGGAATATCTACATGCTGTTATGAATGTAAAGGATAATAGTTGAGAAAACATAGATTAGAAAAATTTGCGAATGATTATGAGGAATAAGTGTTTCAGTAGGTTGGGATTCGATACGTGTAATAGGAAGAAAATGAGGATAAGATTGAAATTGTATTTATGAATAGTTTTAATAGAGTGTAAGAACATTTGAGAGAATGTGTCATTCTGGGAGACTTGCATAGACAATGTCTCCCAAAATGACACATAGCACACAATAACAGTGCACTGTTGCACTTTGTTGACAAAAGATACACAATCAGAAGAGATTGTGTATGAATGTGTCATTCTGGGAGACTTGCATAGACAATGTCTCCCAAAATGACACATAGCACACAATAACAGTGCACTGTTGCACTTTGTTGACAAAAGATACACAATCAGAAGAAGATTGTGTATGAATGTGTCATTCTGGGACTTGCATAGACAATGTCTCCCAAAATGACACATAGCACACAATAACAGTGCACTGTTGCACTTTGTTTGACAAAAGATACACATCAGAAGAAGATTGTGTATGAATGTGTCATTCTGGGAGACTTGCATAGACAATGTCTCCCAAAATGAACATAGCACACAATAAAGTGCACTGTTGCACTTTGTTGACAAAAGATACACAATCAGAAGAAGATTGTGTATGAATGTGTCATTCTGGGAGACTTGCATAGACAATGTCTCCCAAAATGACACATAGCACACAATAACAGTGCACTGTTGCACTTTGTTGACAAAAGATACACAATCAGAAGAAGATTGTGTATGAATGTGTCATTCTGGAGACTTGCATAGACAATGTCTCCCAAAATGACACATAGCAACAAAAGTGCACTGTTGCACTTTGTTGACAAAAGATACACAATCAGAGAAGATTGTGTATGAATGTGTCATTCTGGGAGACTTGCATAGACAATGTCTCCCAAATGCACATGCACACAATAAGTGCACTGTTGCACTTTGTTGACAAAGACACATCAGAAGAAGATTGTGTATGAATGTGTCATTCTGGGAGACTTGCATAGCAATGTCTCCAAATGACACATTAGATAAATACAAGCATAATATGCTATTTTTGTGTTTCAAAGTATTACAAAATGATTCTTCTCAAAGTTGCTCAGTGAACAACAAACACTTGTTATTGTTTATAATTCAAGTGAATGTTGTACACAAAGACAACAATTGTCTATCAATTGTTGTCTTTGATTCAACTTTGACAAGAATCACAAATGATTCTTCTCAAAGTTGCTCAGTGAACAACAAACACTTGTTATTGTTTATAATTCAAGTGAATGTTGTACACAAAGACAACAATTGTCTATCAATTGTTGTCTTTGATTCAACTTTGACAAGAATCACAAATGATTCTTCTCAAAGTTGCTCAGTGAACAACAAACACTTGTTATTGTTTATAATTCAAGTGAATGTTGTACACAAAGACAACAATTGTCTATCAATTGTTGTCTTTGATTCAACTTTGACAAGAATCACAAATGATTCTTCTCAAAGTTGCTCAGTGAACAACAAACACTTGTTATTGTTTATAATTCAAGTGAATGTTGTACACAAAGACAACAATTGTCTATCAATTGTTGTCTTTGATTCAACTTTGACAAGAATCACAAATGATTCTTCTCAAAGTTGCTCAGTGAACAACAAACACTTGTTATTGTTTATAATTCAAGTGAATGTTGTACACAAAGACAACAATTGTCTATCAATTGTTGTCTTTGATTCAACTTTGACAAGAATCACAAATGATTCTTCTCAAAGTTGCTCAGTGAACAACAAACACTTGTTATTGTTTATAATTCAAGTGAATGTTGTACACAAAGACAACAATTGTCTATCAATTGTTGTCTTTGATTCAACTTTGACAAGAATCACAAATGATTCTTCTCAAAGTTGCTCAGTGAACAACAAACACTTGTTATTGTTTATAATTCAAGTGAATGTTGTACACAAAGACAACAATTGTCTATCAATTGTTGTCTTTGATTCAACTTTGACAAGAATCACAAATGATTCTTCTCAAAGTTGCTCAGTGAACAACAAACACTTGTTATTGTTTATAATTCAAGTGAATGTTGTACACAAAGACAACAATTGTCTATCAATTGTTGTCTTTGATTCAACTTTGACAAGAATCACAAATGATTCTTCTCAAAGTTGCTCAGTGAACAACAAACACTTGTTATTGTTTATAATTCAAGTGAATGTTGTACACAAAGACAACAATTGTCTATCAATTGTTGTCTTTGATTCAACTTTGACAAGAATCACAAATGATTCTTCTCAAAGTTGCTCAGTGAACAACAAACACTTGTTATTGTTTATAATTCAAGTGAATGTTGTACACAAAGACAACAATTGTCTATCAATTGTTGTCTTTGATTCAACTTTGACAAGAATCACAAATGATTCTTCTCAAAGTTGCTCAGTGAACAACAAACACTTGTTATTGTTTATAATTCAAGTGAATGTTGTACACAAAGACAACAATTGTCTATCAATTGTTGTCTTTGATTCAACTTTGACAAGAATCACAAATGATTCTTCTCAAAGTTGCTCAGTGAACAAAAACACTTGTTATTGTTTATAATTCAAGTGAATGTTGTACACAAAGACAACAATTGTCTATCAATTGTTGTCTTTGATTCAACTTTGACAAGAATCACAAATGATTCTTCTCAAAGTTGCTCAGTGAACAACAAACACTTGTTATTGTTTATAATTCAAGTGAATGTTGTACACAAAGACAACAATTGTCTATCAATTGTTGTCTTTGATTCAACTTTGACAAGAATCACAAATGATTCTTCTCAAAGTTGCTCAGTGAACAACAAACACTTGTTATTGTTTATAATTCAAGTGAATGTTGTACACAAAGACAACAATTGTCTATCAATTGTTGTCTTTGATTCAACTTTGACAAGAATCACAAATGATTCTTCTCAAAGTTGCTCAGTGAACAACAAACACTTGTTATTGTTTATAATTCAAGTGAATGTTGTACACAAAGACAACAATTGTCTATCAATTGTTGTCTTTGATTCAACTTTGACAAGAATCACAAATGATTCTTCTCAAAGTTGCTCAGTGAACAACAAACACTTGTTATTGTTTATAATTCAAGTGAATGTTGTACACAAAGACAACAATTGTCTATCAATTGTTGTCTTTGATTCAACTTTGACAAGAATCACAAATGATTCTTCTCAAAGTTGCTCAGTGAACAACAAACACTTGTTATTGTTTATAATTCAAGTGAATGTTGTACACAAAGACAACAATTGTCTATCAATTGTTGTCTTTGATTCAACTTTGACAAGAATCACAAATGATTCTTCTCAAAGTTGCTCAGTGAACAACAAACACTTGTTATTGTTTATAATTCAAGTGAATGTTGTACACAAAGACAACAATTGTCTATCAATTGTTGTCTTTGATTCAACTTTGACAAGAATCACAAATGATTCTTCTCAAAGTTGCTCAGTGAACAACAAACACTTGTTATTGTTTATAATTCAAGTGAATGTTGTACACAAAGACAACAATTGTCTATCAATTGTTGTCTTTGATTCAACTTTGACAAGAATCACAAATGATTCTTCTCAAAGTTGCTCAGTGAACAACAAACACTTGTTATTGTTTATAATTCAAGTGAATGTTGTACACAAAGACAACAATTGTCTATCAATTGTTGTCTTTGATTCAACTTTGACAAGAATCACAAATGATTCTTCTCAAAGTTGCTCAGTGAACAACAAACACTTGTTATTGTTTATAATTCAAGTGAATGTTGTACACAAAGACAACAATTGTCTATCAATTGTTGTCTTTGATTCAACTTTGACAAGAATCACAAATGATTCTTCTCAAAGTTGCTCAGTGAACAACAAACACTTGTTATTGTTTATAATTCAAGTGAATGTTGTACACAAAGACAACAATTGTCTATCAATTGTTGTCTTTGATTCAACTTTGACAAGAATCACAAATGATTCTTCTCAAAGTTGCTCAGTGAACAACAAACACTTGTTATTGTTTATAATTCAAGTGAATGTTGTACACAAAGACAACAATTGTCTATCAATTGTTGTCTTTGATTCAACTTTGACAAGAATCACAAATGATTCTTCTCAAAGTTGCTCAGTGAACAACAAACACTTGTTATTGTTTATAATTCAAGTGAATGTTGTACACAAAGACAACAATTGTCTATCAATTGTTGTCTTTGATTCAACTTTGACAAGAATCACAAATGATTCTTCTCAAAGTTGCTCAGTGAACAACAAACACTTGTTATTGTTTATAATTCAAGTGAATGTTGTACACAAAGACAACAATTGTCTATCAATTGTTGTCTTTGATTCAACTTTGACAAGAATCACAAATGATTCTTCTCAAAGTTGCTCAGTGAACAACAAACACTTGTTATTGTTTATAATTCAAGTGAATGTTGTACACAAAGACAACAATTGTCTATCAATTGTTGTCTTTGATTCAACTTTGACAAGAATCACAAATGATTCTTCTCAAAGTTGCTCAGTGAACAACAAACACTTGTTATTGTTTATAATTCAAGTGAATGTTGTACACAAAGACAACAATTGTCTATCAATTGTTGTCTTTGATTCAACTTTGACAAGAATCACAAATGATTCTTCTCAAAGTTGCTCAGTGAACAACAAACACTTGTTATTGTTTATAATTCAAGTGAATGTTGTACACAAAGACAACAATTGTCTATCAATTGTTGTCTTTGATTCAACTTTGACAAGAATCACAAATGATTCTTCTCAAAGTTGCTCAGTGAACAACAAACACTTGTTATTGTTTATAATTCAAGTGAATGTTGTACACAAAGACAACAATTGTCTATCAATTGTTGTCTTTGATTCAACTTTGACAAGAATCACAAATGATTCTTCTCAAAGTTGCTCAGTGAACAACAAACACTTGTTATTGTTTATAATTCAAGTGAATGTTGTACACAAAGACAACAATTGTCTATCAATTGTTGTCTTTGATTCAACTTTGACAAGAATCACAAATGATTCTTCTCAAAGTTGCTCAGTGAACAACAAACACTTGTTATTGTTTATAATTCAAGTGAATGTTGTACACAAAGACAACAATTGTCTATCAATTGTTGTCTTTGATTCAACTTTGACAAGAATCACAAATGATTCTTCTCAAAGTTGCTCAGTGAACAACAAACACTTGTTATTGTTTATAATTCAAGTGAATGTTGTACACAAAGACAACAATTGTCTATCAATTGTTGTCTTTGATTCAACTTTGACAAGAATCACAAATGATTCTTCTCAAAGTTGCTCAGTGAACAACAAACACTTGTTATTGTTTATAATTCAAGTGAATGTTGTACACAAAGACAACAATTGTCTATCAATTGTTGTCTTTGATTCAACTTTGACAAGAATCACAAATGATTCTTCTCAAAGTTGCTCAGTGAACAACAAACACTTGTTATTGTTTATAATTCAAGTGAATGTTGTACACAAAGACAACAATTGTCTATCAATTGTTGTCTTTGATTCAACTTTGACAAGAATCACAAATGATTCTTCTCAAAGTTGCTCAGTGAACAACAAACACTTGTTATTGTTTATAATTCAAGTGAATGTTGTACACAAAGACAACAATTGTCTATCAATTGTTGTCTTTGATTCAACTTTGACAAGAATCACAAATGATTCTTCTCAAAGTTGCTCAGTGAACAACAAACACTTGTTATTGTTTATAATTCAAGTGAATGTTGTACACAAAGACAACAATTGTCTATCAATTGTTGTCTTTGATTCAACTTTGACAAGAATCACAAATGATTCTTCTCAAAGTTGCTCAGTGAACAACAAACACTTGTTATTGTTTATAATTCAAGTGAATGTTGTACACAAAGACAACAATTGTCTATCAATTGTTGTCTTTGATTCAACTTTGACAAGAATCACAAATGATTCTTCTCAAAAGTTGCTCCATTCACACACCCATTAATTCTTTTGATATTTACACAGATTAGCTAACCAACCACACATCTTTTATTTATATAGCTTTTATCCGTAACAAATTTTTAAGGATTTCAATAATTTACTTTTTCAAATTTTACTAGTTATATTCAAACATTTATACTCTTATTTATATTTTTAAAAATTTTCATCTCCATCACCATTCAATTGGAATCTCATTTTTAAAATATCTTATATAATCAGAATTTATTAGTATGTTAAAATTTGCGAATATTAATTATTGGATCAAAGCTTTCATACGATTACATTATTTTTTAATCGAAATTCTATTTCATTACTACTCAATTTTAAATCATAGCAGCATTAATAGCTCATCTACTTAATATTCCATCATAATGTTATTTTTATTCATTTTTATATATCTGATTTTCATATTTTTTCAAATTCTGTCGCAAATCTTTAAAATTGTTATATTCCTTACAACACGGTTAATATAGTATTCTCCTTAACTTGTTTAAATGCAATTTTGCAATTTGGAAAATGATCAAATATCCTAATGTAAACGTTTGCTCTTAGAATTCAGTGTCATAGTCGATTGTTTCTAACAAATTAATCTTTTTGCATTGATTTTCGAAGTATTGCATTTTCATTACGGCCAATCTGCTCTCTTTCATTAGATTGATAGCTCACAATAGTTCTTGTAATCAGAGAGGAATATCTTACGAAATATACCTCTAAATTTTCACTTTATAGTAAATGTTATATTTTTTCCGTTACTCGATTATTGTCCAATAAAACCAAATCATATTAAACTTGTCCAAAATAAACAATAAAGAATAGTTTTTAAGTTTCTTAAACGGTTTATGAAGTTCATATTTAATCGATTTTTTTATTTCAATTCATGTATCTATAGTTCGTTAGTCTATCATCATTCTAAATTATCTGCAAAGAATTTTGTAGAATCTCAACTCTGTGAGGAACTACAATAAATTGAAAAGTCATTTTGTGATATCAAAATCCAATATATTATTCTTTCTAATATACATATTAATAATATCTTGAGATGTAGTACACTATATATACTTTTCAAAAATCTATATGTTTTTAGTTATTGAGATAGAAGCGATTTAATTCTTTGAAAATCGACGAAAAGTGCCATATTCATAAAATTATAGGGTATATTGTGATAGATAGTAGTTTATCCATATTTTATGTGAAGCTTTCCTAGCTCAACAGGATAGAGCTTTGGACTTTTAATCAAGGGTTTGGGGTTCGAGTCCCAGGATAGCGTTTTTTAGATTTTTTTCAACAATTGAATCAATTTTTAGTCGTAAATTTTTAATTATTGGATGGAGCTTCTAATATAAAAAATATGGTTATTTATTTAGCATTTGTTTCTAAAACCAAAAAACAATAGTTCATACATAAAACTAATACGATTAAACATGCACAGATGGGCAGATAATACTATCGAGAACGGTGATTACAAGTCTTCCATACCAACCCAAACGCCTGGATATGTTTTGACTTCAGTGAAAACATACCCATCATTCAAACTGAAGAAGTACGGGTGACTTTCGGTTCATTGTAAAAACTTCCATTTGCATATATTTTCCTTCTGGAAAGATTGCTTCAGCAGAGAGTGCCCAAGAACTGCCACCTCCGAGCCTGCATTTCCATGGTGACCTGCAAATCCTCCGAACCATCCGCTGCCAGCACCTGGTCTATCGACTAGTATATCATAATCATGCTGGCCATATGGATTCAACGAACCTTTTTGTCGAGCTGATTCTCCTGAGCCGAAAGTGAAACCAAAAGTGGAATTCGCAATTCGATCTGAGTTAAGGACACCATCAACCCATAACTTGGGCAATAAAGCCGCCACCTAAACCGCCTGATCCATCATCTACATAGTTAGATTCGGTATATGAATTATCAGACCAACCTCCAGCACCTGCCACGATCACTCGGTGCCAAAGATCGTTTGTGAGGAATTTGACAGAGGTTTGACCACCGCCACTTCCTGTACCATAGTCATTTCGCAAAGATAGTAGTTATACGCGTTTCTCCACCCCATAACCGCCTTTAATCATTTGTTGTCATCAAATTTGTGAACTTTACTATTGATTGATAATTTCCTTGACTCCTATCGTCGCATAGGCGGTAATGGGATGAGATCTTAATGATACCTGAATATAGCCGCCAGCACCACCACGACTTCCAACAGGGTTTGCACTCTGCGTTTCCATTAGTTATATTGACATATATGTCATTAATGCAATTTCGTTTATTATCAACGAATAAGGATGTTCTTCCTGCAGAAGCTCCTCCAGAGGCACATAAAGCTCAAATTTATATATGCCTGGCCGAATTTTGATGATGTAATCGGTACATTCATGTGAAAGAGGGATGGATAATCGAATATATATGTTTTTGGATGATCCCTTACAATAACATTAGTTTGGTATTTATTTTGATCAGATAAACTATAAGATAAAATAGGGAATCACAGTATAATGGTAAACATTTGAGCGAAATGATCGATTAAGATCAAAAATAAAATAATAATCCTTATCATAATTTGAACATTAGATATTGATACTGCAACATAGAAAAAAATGCAAAGCATTCCTGGTTTATTATGTTAATTCATTAATATAACAAGAAAAAATAAAAGGGTACAAACATTAGATGATGTTATTTAGTAAATTAATGAGTATACACATTAATGATAATATTATATTTTCTAGGCAAACTAAATTGAATAACCATTCGTATAAGATCCTCAACTATATTAGGGTCATCCTTTCATTCTGTGGTTTGGTCAGCAAGAATTATCTGTTCATTTGTAATTGAAATTCATATTGGTTGTCAGAAATGAAATTTATTTAAATTTATATGTTTAATTGCTTATTTCTAACTTGAGTCGAAATAACACAAACAAAAGCTCATATGAAAAATAATTGCAGCCAATTGTTCTACAAGAAAGACAAAGAGCTGTATCAAGAATAGTGATAACAGTCGGCCATTACATTGCCAGATTCCTGGATATGTCTTACATCATTGAATAAATATCCATCATCCAAGCTAAAGAGTATGGATGGCTCTCTGTCTCGTTAAAGAAAGTTCCGTTAGCAGAGATATTCCCTGTCGGGATGACTGCACTAGCTGAGAGTGCCCAAGAACTTCCTCCTCCAGCACCTCCGTTCCCGCTATGGCATGCGAATCCTCCGAACCATCCACTTCCAGCGCCTGGCTTATCTACAGATTGGTCATATGAGAATTCCATTTGGGTTCTTGGATCCTTTTTCTTGGGCCGACTCTCCAGAACCGAATGTGAAACCAAAAGTGGAATTTGCCAATTTATCTGATTTGAGTGCACCGTTTATCCAACACCCTTGAGCGGTAAGACCACCTCCTGAACCACCTGATCCATCATCAACATTTGGATAGGTATAAGAATTGTCAGACCCACTCCAGCACCTGCCACGATCACTCGATGCAAAGGTATTTGAGAAGAACTTGACAGCGGTTTTACCACCGCCACTTCCTGAGCCGTAGTCTGTGCTACTCGAATAAAAGTTAAATGCATTACCACCGCCACCATAACCGCCTTTAACCATTTTATTAGGGTCAAAAGATGATTTTTTCTCAGTGATATATTATAAATTCCTTGACCACCTATCGTTGCATAAGCGGTTATGGCGTGGGATAATTTAATGATCCCTGATATATAGCCACCAGCACCACCACGGCTTCCTACATTGGCGCATTTGGTGTTTCCATGATATTCTTCAACAAGAAAATCACTTATACAATTTTTCTTTTCATCAATGAAAGAGGATATCTTGTCTGCATCACCACCACCAGAGGCACCATATAGCTCGAATTTATAGAGTCCTGGATGCAATTCAATGATGTAGTCGGTACAAACATAATTTGATGGGACGATAATCAAATATATATGTCTTTGTGGTCTTATTTCATTAACATTAACATGGTATGTAATATCATCTAATAACCTATAAATAATATGAACTTTTAGCAGAAACATTCTAAGATATAAATAAAAAATGATTTTTTTCAATAGAAAAATAGTCGTGATACTTTTTACGGGCTTATAAATAAGCCCGAAAAAGTATCAAGCAACTATTAAATTTATATATTCACTTTTTAATCGTCGTCCCTCCTCTCAAAAGTGACTAATATATTTTGAATATGTTAATGACTTATATATTTAATTGCATATGAGATGAAATAGATTCAAAGCAAATATGCAAGGAAATGTTAAGCGCTGGTATCAGAAGTATGGACGCCATGCTATGCAAAAGCTAAGATGCAAGAAATTCGCTTTGCCAAAGATAGCTCACAAGAAGGTATCGCTTTGCCAAAGAAGAACTTCGATGTTCCTTCATTCATCAAGAAACACCCATATTACTTTTTCTACCAACTCTAAAAGGTACAAGATAAAGTAGCTCACGACACTTGAACACAATTTCAATTTTCTTCATTGATCTTTAAAACCTTTTTTAAAAGTTATTTTATTTAATTTCTTTTTTCTTTTGAAAGATTATCATCCGAGCTCTAGTTTTCTATATTTACTTAAGCTTAAATTGGATCTAACTAATGAATACAAATATCCCTATAATTCAATATACAGACAAAGTGTGTGAAATATATTTCTCAATGATTACAACTATAGTCTGGAAATATGAGTCTTTATTATTATAAATAAATAAATAAATAAAAAATAAGGCAACTCGCTCTTGAACCTTTGCCTTTACGAAATTCAACATGACAGTCTGTCTTGTTTGAATTAAGGATTTCCACTATTTCTTTCCTATTATCTCTGGCTGCATAATGAAGAGGGGTCCATCCATCTTCGTCTTTAGCATTGATATCTGCACTATTTGAAATAAGAATTTCTGCAGTTTCCTTGTTATTATTTCTGGCTGCATAATGAAGAGGGGTCAATTCATATTTGTCTTTAGCATTGATATCTGCACCATTTGAAATAAGAATTCTGCAATTTCTTTCTATCATACATGGCTGCATAATGAGAGGGTAGATTCATATTTGTCTTTAGCATTGATATCTGCACCATTTGAAATAAGAATTTCTGCAGTTTCTTTCCTATTATCTCTGGTGCATAATGAAGAGGGGTACATCCATCTTTGTCTTTAGCATTGATATCTGCGCCATTTGAAATAAGAATTTCTGCAGTTTCTTTCCTATTATCTCTGGCTGCATAATGAAGAGGGGTCAATTCATATTTGTTTTTTAGCATTGATATCTGCACATTGGAAATAAATATTCTAAAAGTGATGAAAGATGGAAATTCGGAGAACAAACAAAACATGTGTTGATATCATTTTGTTTGATCCAAACAAACTAAAAATGATTGAAGATTATTGTATTTAGAGCACAATTCTAAATCAATTTTTATATGTGTTCATTCATCAAATGTTAACAAAATCAATATTGTGTGATATAATTGCATATTCCATGCATTTATCATCTGGTTTTTTGTACTTTCAAGCATTCATTCATTGTCTGGATTTCCACCCAAAAAAGAATAATCTAAGACAATTTGGAGTTATTTCTGATTGAAATTTTGTTATTAAAAACTTAAAACAATCAACAGATCCATAATAACACATAGTTCAAGTAACGAAATACCTCTTGAATATGGATATAATCACTTTTTAATTTTTGATTTTTTATCAAATCCTTCTCTTTCTGTAAAAATTATAAATGATATTTTGTCATCATCCATAATAGATCTGTAAATTGTCTTTTGTTCGTGAATATCAGATGAATAATGAGAATCTTAAAATCGTTAAAACTTTTTCTCTCATTTTCATTCAATACTATATTGTATTCTTTGTAGAAAAGGTAATTAAAAACTTGCTGATTTTGTTGACCTGATTAGATGGCATTCGTAAACAATTTGTTTGACAATCGCTAATATGACTTCATGTAGCGGTTGTTATAAATTGAAAGTTGGGATATTTTATTGATAGTCTCACCAGGCGGAATCGATAAGATCAATCAGGTTTGTTTTGATTTTTTTTGTAAATTGCGGTTTAATTTTTCTTCGTCATTTGTTTTCAGCCTGTACAAAGCATCGTAGACATCATTATATCCTGTAAAAACCTCCATCAATTTGTCATAATGGGCTTGATTGGTTTTTTCCCTTGGACAATCAACCAAAATTTTAGATGTCGTAATTTTTCATAAAATTCTCAAACTCGATACACATTTTTACCGCCAGATTTTTCGTGAGACTACCTTTCTCTATATACACTTTTTTTTTGAAATAGTCCACCTCGACTATTTTCAAATTCAGAGACTTTAATTATGAAAATATATAATAGCATTTAGTACATATTACTGATATGGGTTTAACTTGTTCTCATTTATTGGATAATCACTCAAAAACATATTGAACACAAATTAAATACAAACTGTACGCGTATCTCTTTTTCCTATTGATGTTTCTTTGAACAGACACATTTTGAATTGAATGAACAAGCATATCATGTGATTTTGTCCGATTGAGTTGAATAAAGTTTGGTGATCTGTAGTGTGAAGATATATAATTTACTACATTTTTAGCCCAAAAAAATCATATTTGATCAAATATGATTTCGGGCTCAGGTGGCTTCGCTTACCCTTCTAGCAAGCACGCACCTTCGGCCAAATATATATATATATATATTAATTATATGATATGATCTAATTCAAACTCTCAGAAGTTTTTCGAAAATTATTATCCTCATTTGTTCGGAAAAGGATATGTGATGAATTCTGATTCTGAATGTATTGTAATAACCAAGCATTAAGTTTTCCGTGAGTTTTGATGATAATTAATATAATAAATTTTTTGAAAAATTGAATTTTTTACTATTTGGTTGGCGCTTGCACCAACCAAATAGTGAAGAATACTAACATATGTTTAGTTAAAATATGATTAAAATTTCTGAACGAATACTATCTAAATTAAGCCATAAAAATTATAAATATAGTATGCTAATTTACTGTAAATTCAAAATGTCAAAAGTTACTTTTCGCGCCGATAGAATTGACTGAAAAGTGTGAAATAAATATGATAAGGACTTATTCATCGAAAACATCGTGAAGCTTTCCTAGCTCAACAGGATAGAGCTTTGGACTTTTAATCCAAGGGTTTGGGGTTCGAGTCCCCAGGATAGCGTTTTTTAAATTTTTCTTCCGTTTTACATTGTTTTTTCAAAACAATTATTTTACAAAAATAAATGAGTGATACCAAGCCAAGCAATGACAGAAGGGTTCGCAAAAGATTAAAACGTGAACCATCAAGCAATAATAACGATGCTCAGACTGATTCTCCAAGTAAAAATTCTGTTTTTATTTTATCAAATGACGACGATGACAGTGGTGTTGATTCAGAAACACCAAAAGTACAGGTACATACAATGACTCAATCAAAGAGCGAAACACCTATGGTCAATCCACATGCAAATTCAGCATTAGAGATTCCAAGATTACAAAATATGCCTCAAGAATCAAAACCACAGTTACGATTACTTGACAGATACAAATCTTCAACACCACGCGCATCTTCAAGGCTTCAACTTATACCAATATGGGAACGAGTAAATCATTACACAGTTCATCGTGAAAAAGTTTGGCAAGGAGGAACATTTCATAAATTATTTACAATGAAGCAAGTTGGAGATAATTCTGGCTCATTTGTTGCTCAAGCCAAATATGCTTCTACTTTTCACAGGAAATCAAAGTTTCGAATCCTCGAGGACTTATATGTGAAATCGATACTAATAATGAAGGTCTTTTTAATATGAGACTTGGAAATGATATATCGTTGTCTCTCAAAATTGAAGCAGGGCATGCTGTACATGCTGAGTTTTTCGAGATAGATGGCGTAATCCCGCCTTACAAAAAGCTTACAAGTCCTCCAGGAATATGCTCAGATTTGAAATCGGCATTTGGAGATAGAAAAGCAATCCCAAGTATTAAAAACTGTAAAATGTGCTTCAATGGTGAAGAAATCATTGCTGTCAGAAAAGTTGCAAAGATGATGTTGAAATTGATGCTAAAGGAACAATATCCTTCCTCGCATGCTTTTCTATTGCACTTTTCATGTTTGTTCAATCATAATTTTGTTTGTTTCTATACTAAAATTTAACTCAATTTTCCTTCTTTATATAGTTTTAAAAGATCATCAGATCATACATAAGAATCCTTTTAGATAGTGATTTTCTCTCAATTCTTTTAGTTAATGAGGATTGAAAAGTCATCATTTCGAATATTTTATGGGTGTGCTGTTAATTTGCATGATTTTATAACCAATTGAATCCCAACTAAAATATTTATAGTTTCAGATGCTTAAAAGTCACTTGACTTCATCACTGAACATGTTTCGGAAAAACTGACAGATTTTATGTTTTCTTTTCTCCTTCAGTGCACACTTTCAACACCCAAAGTGTTTGAGCGAGGCTATTTAGATATGTTATAGATAAAGTTCGCTCTGGAAGGCTTGATATCGGTTTCTTCAACCGTGAAGCTCCAAATTGGTTCGCAACTTTAGAGCCCGGATTAAAATGCTTAAGCGGACAGTACTGCTTCAGAGGTGTTAATGCATCGAACTACAATCCAGGAAATTCAGTTTCCTTCGGTTCAGTTTTTCTTGATAAAGTTGAAACAAAGCCAGCAGATTATCCAACATCTCCATGCAATATCCCTATATGATATGTTCAGTACACGAAATGAACAAACTTCACCAGAATCATCATTACAATGAAAGAAACGCAGATGTTCCAGAAAACGCTGTTCCAATTGGAGACTCATTAGTGGAAGGAATATAATACAAAAAATTGCAAATTTTGTTGATTCAGGAAAATTATCAATAAGTTCGAGTTTGCACATGCGGCATACAATACGATAGAGATGATGATTACGATATATAATTTCTTAGAGCTTTATGATATTCATTTCATTTAACTCTAAGATTTTATTTAATATTCCGATATCGTATTCAGAATAAATGTTTATTTGTTTATGTAATTACTAAAACTATTTCTATATTCGAAATTAAACAAACTCAATATAAAATATAAAGTAAAATATCATGATAATAAATAAAAATAATTTAACAAAAGCAACAAAATATCCATTAATAAAAAGTTTTTCTAGCAGGAGAAGCCGAACGGCGTGCATCTCTTTGCTTCTTCCATGCAGTAGGGTCAAACCTTTTCAGAGGAATATGTTCACTTCTATATGATGTATTATAGTACGTGTTGGAGTGGAACCTCTTGATGATCTAGCGGATGAATTTCTAGAAGACCTCACTGATGAACTTCTTGAATTATTCGAAGAACTTGCTACTGAATTTCTCCTAGAGCTTTGAACAGAGCTGTTTCTAGAGGAATTACGAGAATTAAAAGCAGAATTATTCCTGGATGAAATAGATGAACTTCTGGCAGAAGCATTTCTTGAATTTTTAGCAGATGCGTTTCTTGAATTAGATGATCCAGAGCGAACTGTTTTATATGGTCCAGAAGTTTGTCTGGTACGTGGAGATACAGTTTGACGTTCAGCAATACTACTAGAGTGAGGGCTAGGTGCTCGGCGATCATATGAAGATTGTTGAATTTTAGAATGAGAAGTTTCTTGAAGAGATTTAATAATCCTTTCCTTCTTAGATAGATCTTCCTTCAACTTTTCGTTTTCATCCTGTAACATTTGAATTTGTTGAATCAAATCTTGTTTTTCAGCAAAAAATGCTTGAGATTGTTCATAAAGTTGTTTTTGTATCAATTGATTTTCTATGTCAAGTCTGGGACCTTGTGTTTTCTTTAGATCTTTGATTATATCAACTAATTCTTGTGTAGAGTAGGGCTTTGGTTCAAGCTTGAAGGGTAAAGCTATTTTAACCATTATGTTGATACTAAATATAAGAAGCAATTCACTTCCAACATCGTTTTTTTGTGTAACATCTTTTACATATGTTAGTTTGATTTCGCAACCCTTTTTCAATTTAAGGGAATCATAAACAATTTTTGAGCAAGCTCTTGGGTCTTTGAGGATTGTCTGCTGCGCTAACAAACTAAAATAATTATAATCGAAAGTTGATTGCCATCTGTGATAGTTAATTGGATCATTTGCTTCTACTCTCATTTCGTTCTCGCTTACAATCTTAATTGTGATATCTATCATGTTATTATCTAGTTCGAGCTGAAGATTGTAAGTCATTTTGTTCTTGAAAAATCGAAGTTTCACAAACGTACGAAAAAAAAATCATCTTGAAAAATTTAAAACTAAAAATGTTTTAAAATTCTCTATCTTTACAAAGCAAGATGCTATTTCATTATAAATTGGAATGAAAAATCGTAATTCAAAATCGATTATCAAAATAATTTTTCATAATATTCTGCCTAGGTAGTCAATCTAATAAAACTACTCAAGGGTAAGTGAAGTATCATACATCCGGTTTGAAAAATGAGAGTAAATAAAAGATAAAAATTCCAATAAATAAGTATAAAGTTTAAGCATATCTCGTAGTTTTGTTTTGATCACTGTGCGCCATAGCTTGAAAAACGAGGCTCTGGGATTGAGTTGTACTTTGGAGGATAAATAACAGCACTCCTTAAGAATTGGATTGACTGTGCTTTCTCAAATAGTGCTTCAGCATCCCTCAATGTTGTTTTTGCAGCATTATCTTTGTCAACAAACTTCAAAAGTCTGTATGAATTGATTGCCTCTTCAATAAATGGCTGTACCATGACAGTGCATGGGAAATTATCAGCAATATTTGCAAGCGCACGGTTTGATTCATAAATAACTTTGGTAAGATAACCACGAAGGATTTCGAAAAATTCACTTGGGAATTTGCCATCTATTGAATGGAAATTAGGCTGAACATTAGGATTCTGATGATGGAAAATAACCTTAGAGTGGTAAATTGATGCAAGACCCAAGGCAATGTTCCAATATGGTGTAAGTTTTTCATCGAAGCGTTGTTTTTCATAATAACTGGAAAGCATATCAATCTTCTTGAGAGCATCATCTGCTGCCTCTAATTTCTTCATCATTTGGAAGACAGACAGGGCAACATATAATAATTTGGCGCCCAAAATTGGATTTGTCTGCCAGTGGTTATCATCAATAATGATATTAACCATCATTTGCATAGATACATTAGAGTCTCTAAGCATACCATTGATAATTCTGCGAACATGCTTCGATTTTGGTGGCTTATCATCATTTTTGCATGCTTTAATAACCCACTCGACAAAGGCTGAGTTGTTTAAATGATCGTAGCCTTTAATAATCGCTGGCATTATTACTCTCGCCTCAGAGCTATTCGAATCCATAAAATTTGATAAAATTTCATAAAAAATTTATATCAGAAAAAAAAGGGGAGATGTAACACTTTTTTATTTCTCGGATGTAAAGGTTAAGGGTGAAGCATTTCAGTTTGTGTTCTATGAGTATTAGTGATTGCACACACGCATTACTTTACTTTCAAGGATAACATGATATTTATTCCTGATGTGTTTCTCGGTATTCATCAAAATATGATTAGTTTTCAAATCATAGCGTTGATATGAATCCACTTTGGCAATGGTTAGTTTAGAGATGATCTTGATTCCTTCGAAAGTCAGATTCATGAAAAAATATCGAGACATATCACTGACCAATGACTAGTTAATTATCATTACACTAATTATGTTCTTTGATATTTTCTATTAATTCATGATTAATGCTCACTTTTAATACTTCACTTCTAAAATCTTTATAAATTTCCTTCTTGTAAACGATTACGCATATTATAATCTGGATTAAGATGAATATGTTCTGATTCGTTTGAAATTACTTTGATTTATTTGGCATTATTTTGAATTGATCGTGCTCTATGGATTTCAATTGAGATTTCGCAGTATATGATGTATCCATGATTAATGGAATATAGAATTCATCATCATAAGCAATCAAAAATTTATGATATTTAGATGTTCAAAAACATTTTAGAATTAGTCAACTGTGTTTGTTAGTTGCAGCGTGATGAATTCCAATGTCAAATTAAAATGTTGAATACGAAATATTGGAAAATAGTGTGCACACTATTACCGCTGCCAAATATTCTTACCACTTTGTCCTATTAAATTCGAATTCAGCTTCTTAACGGATTTCATTTGTAATTCTGATTCATTTCTCAGATTCGGAATAATTTTTTTAATATTTGCATATGATTATAGGCAACATTTTCAAACAAAATTATATATTTGCAATTCATTTTCAAAGGGACGGTGAAAAATTCCGAGAAAAAAAAGCTTTACATTGGATCTCTTGAAAAAATGATTGATGAAAAAGCTAAGATATCGATAGGTGGCATGTATCGAGAAAAAGCATGCAAACCGTTCTATATCAATCATGTCACGATGTCTGATGAAGGAAATATCAAAAAAGGCTCGAAATGCATTTTATTGATGACAGATTTCGATATACAGATATTTAAATCCAAAGCTTTTGGTAAAGTTGCACAGTATAAGTACTTTACTCACCAAGATGTTAAAGAAATAGAACTTACAAACGATAAAATCTTACGAATAAAATATGAGTCAGAAGAGCATCTCATTAGTGGTCCAGAGATGGATGATGCTTTTAAGAAATTGTTCGAAGCTATATTTACCATCCTTCCAACTGAAGAACTCCCTCAAATCACTCCATTATTAAGAATGAAGAAGCCTGATAATGCTCCGATTAAGCGTTACAAATTCCTCACTTATCTTCGTGATGAAAAGCCTAATCATGAGATTTCTGGCTATCTTCAGAACTACAACTTTTAGGCCACTCTTTTAACTTTGATTCTCTCGTTGCATTATTAAACAAAGGATTAATTATCCTTCTTGAGTCAATTAACGTCACAAATATCGATACTATAGAAATTCCTCTGTTTCAAAATCCAAAATGGAAAGATGTTGCCAAATTCCTTAAGAATTCGTCAAATATTACAACATTGGTATCAAGAGATACCGTTAATGAAGATATAAGGAAAGTTATATCTGCATTAAAAGAAGAAAAAATGGATGGTAAGCGCGCATCAATAGTATCCAATTAATTAACTCTAAAACAGAAAGATTAGATGTTAAATATCTTTTGGACCTCGCACACGTTCCTTTCCTGACTTCTTACAAATTAGAAAATCCATTTCTCGACCAATCCGCAAACCATGAGTTCAACAAGCAGTTTGAGTCAAATGCAAACAAATTTGAGGACATAGAGATCTTGAATTTCAGCAAAATGAGTATTAATTACGCTCCGATTTTCAATTTCCCTAATTTAACAGAGTTAGCGTTGAATTCATGCGAAGTTGAAGTTGCCGATGTATTCCAATTACTGTCAACTAAGAGAAATATCAAACTGAGAAGATTAGAGCTTCAAAATAATATAACTAAGAAATCTGTACCTGAAGACTTACTTCTTCCACCTAATCTTGAGTCAATAGACCTTTCCAATAACACATGGAACGCTTCCGCCCTCGTAGCAATTCCTTGTCATAACAGATCATCAAACCGCATCGCAGAAGCTTCGTTTGGAACTAGCGAACACGAAAGTCGAAGATAATAAATGGGATGAGTTCAAACAAAACCTCGATAACTTCTCAACCGAAAAATTGACAGAATTTAATTGGGATAACAACCCACTCTTCCCAGATCTCGTTGATTACTTATCGGAATGCCGTATTGCATGGTTATCTATCAATGGATGCATAAACCAAGGTGAAAAAGTGCTTGAAAACGTTTATAGATATATTGCCTTCACAAAACGTTTAAGATATCTATTTTGCGCTGGCTCGGAGAGCAAGATATTACTTGATCATGTCAAATATATCATTGTTGCCCTCAAAACCAATCGTTCTTTGTCTCATATTGATTTATCAAACCAAGGATTCCCTCCTGCGATCCTTGACAGCTTATCGGACGCATTAATGCACAACAGAGCAGTCGTTACCGTCAAAGCTGTAGGCAATGGCATTACAGAAGGCGATGCTTTGAATAAATTTTACAAATCTTTCGCAAGAAGAGGTGTTAACCTTTCCATTACGTTCTTCGATGATAAATATAAGATCAAGGACCCGCTACTTCTCGATTTGATGGAAATTGTTCGACAAGGAAACCCAAAGATCGCAATTCCATCGGAATGCAGGCCAAAGTTCTTAACAGTCGATCAGGATGAAGAGGAAGAGGAGGAAGAAGACGAGGAAGAGGAAGAATATTACGAGAAGAAGAGGAAGACGAAGGAGAAGAGGAAGGAAATGAAAACCAAGCTCAACAACCCCGAGCCTCAGATGCCTCTTCCTGGTGTTCCTCAACAGTCTGGATCGTTACCAAGCTCTCCTCAGATTTATATTGATCCAAGATCGAAGATAAGGATTCCGCCGGTACCAGCACCTGATCCTAATATGATCAGGCAAAGATTGGCTGATGCTTACCAGATCAAAAACCTTTCTTTGAGGTTAAATAATTGTTAATTTATTATTATTTAATTAAAACATTAACTATATATTATTTTCATATAAGTCTATGGAAAATATTTCGAATTTTATCATCCAATATAAAAGTTATGATGCTCTAAATAGCAAAGATTTTTAAAAGATTCCGAAACGGAAGCTACAGTTAAACCATTCGTTGTTATTTTCCATATACAGATAGATTTGCGCTTGCTTATCCATAGAATAGAATGATGGAGAAAAGAATTTAACGAGCAACGTCCAACAAGCTGCTTTTCTAACATAAATATAAAGTCTAACTTATTTCCATTAATTTAATGCATATATGAATGTTAATAATGTTAATAAGAAGATGATGAATTGGATCAGAAAAAAATTAGAGCCTAAATTACCGGATAGAATAATATAATTTATAATAAAACAAAACAATAAATAATAATTCTTATGCATTGTTAATAATTCGCTTCTTTCCATCGAACATGGAAAAGTCGACAAGGTTTGACGGTGTAGATGTGCACATGATCTTCTGGTCAAACTTTGCCAAATAAGTATTTACATTTTGAACAATTTCTTTGATGGAGAAATTTGGATTCTTGCGGAAAGCTCTCCAAAAGAATAGTGTAAATAGTCCATGATCTCTTCCAAAACTTTAGCTTGTTTGGAAGGTGTATCACCAATAGAAGAACACAAAATTATTGTATTTTTTGGAAGATTTTCGCCGGCCCAAATTGACTCAGCGTTGCAGCAATCAGCAATAATTGTTTTTTTGGCATGAATCAAGGCTGTAAGCACGGAAATGATCCAGAATTTGGGAACCTTTTATGCAGCCATTATCGAAAATGAGGACACTTTCATTGCCAATTTTACTTCCATGACCGCAATAAATATCGTAAGCTTTTCTAATTTCATTTGTAAGAGTTTATCAAAAATTGACATGAATTTTTGTGGGCTTGGATTGAGTAGATGAATATTTTTATAACCTTTGGCATGATGTAGTAATGCGACCGTGATTGAATCGTTAATTGGAGCAGATCCTAAATGAAATTCTGGCTTTGTATAAGAATTGCAGCAAATAAAACATATTCGTCTTTCATTATCAATAACTTCGGATATATCTTGTTGCGATAAGCTGTGACTTATTTCTTCTAATTCGTCTTGTAGCTTCATAATCTCTTCGTTCATTTTTTTTGAGAATTTTGTTAACGAACACAATTGATTTCAAAAATTGAATATCTTAAATTTTAGAAAAATTTTAATTCTACTATGGGAGAATAATAAAAATTTAATATTGAGAAAACGAAAAAAATCACGAAAAACTTTTTCAATGCTTTCAAAAATATCCGTTCACAATATAAAACCGGAATTACAGAATAATACTCTTTGAAATATTTTAATCGATTGTTCGTGATTGGTTCTGAAACTTAAATTGAATTCAAATTTTTCTGCCAAATTTCTATTATCATATGGTCAAGGCTTTTTCGTTAGATATTATTACTATTTTATATATGCTTTTGCTTTTTATTAAGGATGTCAATTTGGAAGAAAAGTGAGAAAATTCCTAAAATGGTAAAAATGAATTTTCCAAACGTACTTTTTTATCTCATTTATTTGATTTTGAAAAAAATTCGGAAAGAAGATCTCTTCGTTTTTGAATTTTGTCACGAGGGTTTTAAAGTATATTAGACACATGTATTGATATTACTATTTTTGTATATTTTGAGAGAAAATCCCCAAAAAGTGAGAAAATCTAAGACGGTTTGAGAAAATATATAAACTATTGAAAATTTGAATAAAAACACGGTTTTGGAAAAAATAAATTTGGAAAGAAGAAAATACAAAATTGCAAAAACAGACTCGGTACATCATGCCGAGTAAAATGATATTCTATATGAGGAAAAAAAATTTTCATGAGAAAAGAAAACTTTAAATTTTTATTACATTCACTGTTTCTGATATAGTTGTATAAAAATTTTTGTGAGAAAGAAAATTCTATTGGAAATTATTTCTGAGTGAGAAAAATATCATTTTTAATATTTAGTCGATCACAAACAATATTGAAAAATAAAATATAAAATAAACGTAAATATAGAATGTGCTTTTTGAATATTTTCATTGATTCAAAGGAATTCTTCATTTTTATGAACTACATCAAGACTGACTTTGTAGATCCTAACGATGGTGACTATAGTTTAGCAAAGAGAACGTTAAAAAATGTTCCTGCCGGATTCTCTGGTTATATGATTAGGCAGAAGACTTGGTATCAGTGTATTGTTATAATGTTGTAAACAGAAATTCATCAAAAGTAACACCTCAGAAAAGCTAAAATATTGAATTTTTGGAACTTTTGATAGAGCACGTTTTTAAATATTAATTAAAGTAAATGTATATTTTGTAAAGATTCTTTTTAATAAAAAAATAAAATTTTGAAGAAGACCACAAAATCTTCTGAAAAATAATATCACATAAACTCATATTATTTTCTAATATATAACTATTTTATATAAAAATCAAATTCAATGATCTTAAAAGCGAAGGATAAACCTCAAAATTTACGAATATAATGAGTGGGAATATAATGCTTATCTATCATAAAACCATATGAAATATCAATTTTTGCTTTACGCCTAATTTTTAACGACAATTAGCAAAAAATGTTAAATGTTAACACTCAGTCCATTTGAATATGAAAAATAAAATTGACTTTGATTAAATGTTTTTATTTATCATGCAATTCTTCTTGCGACCAAAGATTTGAATAAAAGTTCAAAAAATAAGATAGCTTAAAAAATAATATACGGTAGTGTTTACTAATAGATGAATAGTATATAAATTCTATTAAAATGGATTTGATCCAAAAAAATATATAAAATTTGATCATAAATAAAATCGTTTTAAATTACTTCTTCATTTAAATTATAACAATTATTTTTGGTTTTATATTTTTTTGGATCAAATCCATTTTAATAGAATTTATATACTATTCATCTATTAGTAAACACTACCGTATATTATTTTTTAAGCTATCTTATTTTTTTGAACTTTTATTCAAATCTTTGGTCGCAAGAAGAATTGCATGATAAATAAAAACATTTAATCAAAGTCAATTTTATTTTTCATATTCAAATGGACTGAGTGTTAACATTTAACATTTTTGCTAATTGTCGTTAAAAATTAGGCGTAAAGCAAAAATTGATATTTCATATGGTTTTATGATAGATAAGCATTATATTCCCACTCATTATATTCGTAAATTTTGAGGTTTATCCTTCGCTTTTAAGATCATTGAATTTGATTTTTATATAAAATAGTTATATATTAGAAAATAATATGAGTTTATGTGATATTATTTTTCAGAAGATTTTGTGGTCTTCTTCAAAATTTTATTTTTTTATTAAAAAGAATCTTTACAAAATATACATTTACTTTAATTAATATTTAAAAACGTGCTCTATCAAAAGTTCCAAAAATTCAATATTTTAGCTTTTCTGAGGTGTTACTTTTGATGAATTTCTGTTTACAACATTATATCTATAAAATTATTTGTAGAAACATTTTTATCAAAAGTTCGAACCTCGCGCATCTTATTTTTATATTTTCCAAATATAAATTTATAGAGAGAGGGTCAAAGTTGCTATTTGTCACTTTTCCACAAGAATATAATGGGGAAAAAGTTATCATATAGTTGATCTCATTCACTGAGGTGAGAGATGCATGTAGTGTAATGGTATAAAGAGTGGAATTGCTTTTCTAAGTCCTAGGTTCGAGATACATTGGCTTCATTTTTCTCTTTTTTATTGACGTAAACTATTTTTTTGTGTTCTCAATTCAAATTTCAGAATTTTTTTTGCAGATTTCACGCTACATTCGAAGTTACCTTTTGTAACAACACCACTGCCTACGAAAGACGAAAGTGTGTCACGATTTCACCCGGAAATCCGACGGTTGTTTAAGAGTAAGCACTTTTGGCACCTACTCTAAATTTATATTTTCCTAAAGTTAAAACTATTTTCCGAATTGACATCCTTATTTTTATTGTTAAAATTTTGCTCAAATCTTAGAATTTACTCAAATTTGAAGCTTAAAGTATCTGAAAACTGAAATATCAATAATGTTTTGTATATCAAATATATTTACTCAATTTTGAAACTGAAATGAATATCGGAATTTGCATTTTTTACCAAAGCATTGTCAAGGCTGTATTTTGATCAAGAATTTTAAATTAACTTCACTAATGATTAACTATTTTAGCCAAATACATACAAGCTTGATTAGTCCTTCAAATCATTTGACTGATTATATAATGCAAAGCAATATTTTGAATACAAAATATTACTAAATATAGTATGCCCTGCTTGGTTTAATGTCTTACGTAACAAACCAAAATTTGTCTCAATTGGAGAGGCCAAACGTCAGATTCTGACAATAGTTGTATGACAACATCGATTACAGAATACCCATAAAAGTTGTTGTTTCGGAGTCTACTGCTGCTTTATTAAACTTTTTGAGGAAAATGTTAATAATAATTTTTGCAATTCTCGGATTGTACTCTCCATTCATGTCTTTCATTGAGTTCTTCAATGTCAGAAGGAGATTCTTGAAGATTGTCAACTCAAAGAAATTTATTCCCTCTCTATGTCAATCAAAATAAACGTTGAAACACAGTTTGAGTTCATTAAAGAAGAAAGCGATGTCGGAGGTCGATTTGTAATTGTAGATCCGCCTATTCCAGATTCTTTGATCGATAAAAGTCAAATGTAACACTAGAGGAACTCCTCACATCATAATAAAATGTATTATTTATATTTAAAATAATTTTAAGGGATCACCACCTTAGTTTAGAAAACTTTTTTAGATAATCTAATAATACATTTTAAAAAAATCTAGATGCTTGTATAACTCTACAATTAGCTTTCATAGAGACTTCAAAGTTTGAAATATAGTAACTATATATGTGCGCCTAAATGGTAACAGAGAGAAAAAAAATAGCAGGAGAGCATTAATTCAAATTTTTGAGGGGGGCACAAACTTGCCCAGTGAGGTGAAGTGAAAAGTGACATATTTACATGTCAGAAATGTAAAGTGTCAGATTTGAAACAAAAAATGGATTAATTTATTATTATATGATAGAGAGATTTGGTAAGTTACTATCAAAATTGTAAGTAAGGGGGAAAAAAAGTAAGAAAGAAAAAAATTTTAAAAAATAAAAGCCACTCGCTTCGCTCGCGGTTGACAAAAAGAACAAATTCGAAAAATATTGTATGAAATTACCAAACTAAGCCACTCGCTTCGCTCGCGGCTGACAAAAAGAATAGATTCGAAAAAAGATTGTACGAAATTACGAAACTAAGCCGCGAGCGAAGCGAGCGGCTTAAGTAAACAACATATTTCAGATTATCGATACTAAAAATTTTTTTATTTTATTACATTTTTTTTGCATTTTTTTTAAGGGTGCACCCGTATGTACGTTTATTTGAGAGGAGGAGGATTACCCTCTCAATTTTGAGGGATTCGTTAGTTTATTTTCTCGATGAATATGCAATAAAATTTGATTTTTACCTTATCAATATACTTCATATAATATACACATGTTCATGTAAAAACTTTTTTCCAAAATCCTCAGGAATTAAGGGATTTTTGAATTTTAAGAATTTTTTTCGAATTTTTTCGAAAAAAAAAATATTTTCAGAACAGCCTTAACGGCTAAGATTTAGGAACAATGTTAAGTATCAAAAAGAAAGGAGGTCTGATATAGACAACATATATCGTTGAAGGTTGAAAAAATCTCTAATATTTGAGCCAAAAATTTCAAATTTTAATTTTTTGAAAAAAGAGGCCACCCGTATGTACGTTTATTTGCGAGGAGGAGGATTATATTTTTGAAAGTGTGAAACATTATGAATATGTTAATTATATAATAATATGTATTATTATAAAAAAGAAAAAATAAAGCACGTTAAAATTTTTCTTTCTTGATTTTTTACAAAATCTACTTAGAATTATGCAAAATATGACTAAATAATTATAAATTTCAAGTTAAATTTTAATTTTGATAAATAATTTAAATTTCAAAATATCAAGTTCAGTTCGACTATGTATGTAGTAATTCCTCAATAAAGTGCCAAAACCCTATTAAAATATATGAACATTTTCAACATTTTAATGTTTTTATTTAAAAATTTGATGGAATATGAGCTTCAAACAATTATTATGTAAATAAAAATAATTAAATATATGTATTTATTCGTATTACAGCCGTAGTAAGTCGATTCTTCCTTTCTTCTACTGAGTTTTGAATTTGATTTCGAATTGTAAAGAGATTCAAAGGGAAAATACTAGCGGATAAAAACTACCTCCATGAAAGGGTCATAATGGACTCAAGTTGTATTTTTTGATATTTTTTGCTTTTCGAGCCTAAATAGGTAGCCAAGATAATGCCTAAAAATAAGGTTCTAAATTCTGAAGTTTACATGATCCTCTCGTGTGCACCCTTAAAGCTTCTTAACTTAAATCATGGAATGTCTCAAAGACAAAAGTAGCATACAGCATGTAAAGCTAAAGAAAGATAATCATAATTAATACCTTAATTTTTAATATTACGCATTTTTAGGTGCAAAATTTAAAAACATTCTAATACAATAGAGCAGTTTCCAAAAGTAGCATACAGCATGTAAAGCTAAAGAAAGATAATCATAATTAATACCTTAATTTTTAATATTACGCATTTTTAGGTGCAAAATTTAAAAACATTCTAATACAATAGAGCAGTTTCCAAAAGTAGCATACAGCATGTAAAGCTAAAGAAAGATAATCATAATTAATACCTTAATTTTTAATATTACGCATTTTTAGGTGCAAAATTTAAAAACATTCTAATACAATAGAGCAGTTTCCAAAAGTAGCATACAGCATGCAAAGCTAAAGAAAGATAATCATAATTAATGCCTTTAAAGTTTAAAATCTTGATTTTTTTTAAAATCAAATATTTATAACTTTAATACATACAGCTTAAACCTTATACTTGTTTTCTCTTGTGAGAAAGCAATCTTACAAAGCTAACAATCCTAAAAAATAAAGAATTAAAATTTAATAATTTAATCTAAAATTAAAATCAAAATTAAATAAAATGAGTTCTTTGTAATAATACTTTCAAGGTAGGATATATTTTAGTGGGATCTATTGAGTCATCACTAACAGCATTGAGCAATCTATTGAGCATTGAAATACTCTCGATTTTTCTTTGTCTTTTTACATCAATTTCTGCGTTAGTTGCTTTTTCCATGATCCTAATGACACGGTCATCTGCTGGATTTTGATCAATTTTGAGTTTGATAACGAAAGATGGTATCACTTTTGTATAAATTTCTATAATAACATCATCAATTCTGAGATTTTTTCGATCAGGAAAATAGTCATGTTTGAGTGTTCTAAAATGAGCTTCGGCAATATTGTTAGTTGCGTCGCCTTCACGCCTGTCACGAGCAATCCATCTTGATATGTTGTAACGCCATTGTCTGTTAAAGTATTGAGATGCTGTTGGATCTGTGTCGAGCAACTCCAGAACTTGATCATAGGCAGCATTTGCTTCTTCCTCATGTTCTGCATCTAATTTGAAGACTAAATCCTTCATCAAATTATAGAATTGTTCAAATTTTTCTTGAGAAGAAAACTTATTTGATTTGCGAAGAATTGCACGAAGAACATGTACTCCGCACCAAAGTATTTGAGCTTGTGGAATGCTTTCTTCTATTGCTTGAGCTATCTGTGGAGCACAGTCCATGCTAATGTATTCTGGCTCAATTGTTACCCATCTGAGATAGGCGCACACGCAAACTTGAATGTTTTGATAAGTGTCTGGTTGACAAAAGAAATATAAAAAAGGGAAAATGTGAAAATCTTTGATTTTGCCAGTAAATGCATACAATGGAATGTTTGATCGCAACAATTTATAGGTGCTGTCTATATGAAATGTCTTGATACTATGCGCATAAGCTTTGCCTTCAAAAGGCGCGTAATAGAAACACATATTATTGTCTGAGACTTCAAATGCAATGAGATCATCTGGAGATTCTTCTTGTACTGTCTGAACAAAGATTTGCAATGACACAACATCGTCAGGAGAATATCTAGTTTGAAGAGCATGTATTCTCTCTGCAAATCGTTTGATTGCACGTGGTTTTTGAGCGTACATCTCTGGAATGGACGGACCTGTAAGAGGAATTTCAAGATCTTTGAATGCATTTAGCTGTGCTATCGCTCTTTGATTGTCATCTGTTTGGAAGTAATGTTCTAAATATTTGCGATAAAAGACAGACGAATATTGACTTTTGTCATTTGGGGCGGAATGATCATGTTCTTCAACTATTTTGATTAGTTTGTATTTATTTTGATCCAAGATTGCAACATTAAAATGTGCAGGACATTTTGGATATTTGCAGTGGAATGAAATCTGAGATCTTTCTTTCCTGACACGTTCACCATATCCATACTGTGCTTGTATTTCTTGTTTAACTCCAAATTTACAAAAATCCATAACAGTAAAGATAGTTTCTTCTTCTAATTCCATTTGAAATTGAAATGAAAATTAAAAATTCAGAAATTTGAATAGATTTGGTCTGTAATTAAATGAGAATAGCAGTTTGTTCGTCATTGTTTGAGGCAAGAGTATTATAGGAATATTATATGATGGATTTGAGTTGCATATAAAGAGTGCAAAAGGATAAAGAGAGAAATTTTGTTAGATTAAATTATTAAATTTTAATTCTTTATTTTTTAGGATTGTTAGCTTTGTAAGATTGCTTTCTCACAAGAGAAAACAAGTATAAGGTTTAAGTTGTATGTATTAAAGTTATAAATATTTGATTTTAAAAAAAATCAAGATTTTAAACTTTAAAGGTATTAATTATGATTATCTTTCTTTAGCTTTACATGCTGTATGCTACTTTTGGAAACTGCTCTATTGTATTAGAATGTTTTTAAATTTTGCACCTAAAAATGCGTAATATTAAAAATTAAGGTATTAATTATGATTATCTTTCTTTAGCTTTACATGCTGTATGCTACTTTTGGAAACTGCTCTATTGTATTAGAATGTTTTTAAATTTTGCACCTAAAAATGCGTAATATTAAAAATTAAGGTATTAATTATGATTATCTTTCTTTAGCTTTACATGCTGTATGCTACTTTTGTCTTTGAGACATTCCATGATTTAAGTTAAGAAGCTTTAAAAAAAAGCAAAAAAAATTGAATACTTTACTGGCTGGTCAAATTTGTCGCCGCCCCCAAATTTTTGACAACTGTGGTAAAGCCTCTGAATTGAATACCCTGTCATTAGTTCGTAAAAGCACAATTAATATCCAAAAACAACACAAAGAATGGATCATAACTCCAAAATTCTGATACCAGAAAACTTAGCTAAATCAGGAAAAGCAGAAAAAGATACATCATGTCTATAAAAATGATCAAAATTTTATGCAGACAAATCGGTAAGAAAAAAAAGATAAGAATGCCCCTCAGGAATTAAGCTTTTTTAGCCAAATTAACGGTAAAGCGCGTTATTAAATATTTATCTGATGTTTGCTTTATTATATGACTATTCTTATCCATATATTTTAGCTATTTAAAGAATTTCTCTGTAACAAGTTCGTTAAGGAAAAAAAAAGAAAGAAAAAAATGCTCACGAAATAACTTTAAAAAAATCAGAAGGACCTTTTAGAAAACCTTTCTTTTAACATCTCTAACCATAGATTTGAAGAAATTTTCATCATTTATATCTAAACCTTCAAGATCAAACCATACGTGACTGTTAACAGTTCTGATTGTTTCTGGAAGTTTCCCTTTGTATGCAGAAATTAAAATGTACATAAAAGTCTTAAACCTGGCAATTTGGCGTTCTTTTAAAGTATCATAATAACTTAATTTAGATTGAAGGTGTTCAGCATAGTAATATTGAGCAATAGGGTTTCCTAAATTTGCAAATTTTTTAATATGATACGAATTAGCTGTACCGAAACAGTAACATGCATTTGCGGCATAAATAGAGTAAAGGGGACTATCCTTGGTTATTTGGTCATAAGGAATAGTTTTATTGAATAAGTCTTGAAAATGATTGATAAGTTCAGAAGAAATAGTACCACCATCACAAGTATCTACATTAATATCACTGAATTCTTCCAACAACATTTTTCTCATAACTTCATCATCTATGATTTCGCAATCAGTCATAGTTCCTGATAAGAAAAATTATTAAAATTTAAGTGTGCCCTAAAGACGATAGACCATCTTCAGAAAAAAAAAATAACTTTTTTAAAAAAATTTTGATGAAAATTTTTAAAATTTTGTGAAGTTAATTATATATCTCTATTATCAGCCGGATTATGGATTTTCCATTCAAAAGTCACGTTACTGCCACCATCAAACCCTCAAAATTTCACCAAAAAAAGGGGTACAAACTCAAAACTCTTTCGTGGCATTTATAAATTATGTCCTTATGTTCTATCCGATGAAAAACAATAGGTAATATTTGATCGATGTTTATTTGAAGTACAAAATATAGATGATAACAAATCGATAATGTTCATTTCTTTTGTTTGCGGGCCTCTCTTTTAGCGTCAAGATCGTTGAGAAGGTTCTCAACAAGGTTAATAATATCGTTATTTGGTTTTTCATCATATTCATCGGAATCGTTAAGATCTGCAAACCATGGATGCTGGAGAATCTCATCTGCTGTTGGTCTTTCCTCGGGATCTACATTAAGCATATTTCCGAGTAAATTCTGAAGTTCATAGCTAATTCCATCTGGAAGAATAATATCTCCACTAGCGATCTGTTTAGCAGTCTCTTTCATTAAAATATCTGGTGGGAGATCATCAGGAACAACCCATGGAAAATGAGCTGCAATCATAGCGTAAAGAACAATACCAGCGGACCAAATATCTGCTTTCATGCCATTGTATGGTTCTTCCCTGATAATTTCAGGTGCTGCGTAAACAAGTGTGCCACAAGTTGTCAACATCGGATCATTACCGCGTTGTTGTTTGCAGAGTCCAAAGTCTGTTAATTTAGCATCATCATCAGCTGTGATGAGGATATTTTCTAATTTAACGTCTCTGTGGGCAACACCTAATTTGTGAATATATGAAAGCGCGTCGATAATTTGGTGGAAATAGTGTTTGGCTTCTTGTTCTGTAAGGCCGCCAACATCCTGGACGATATCGTTTAGATCGCCACCGTCGCAAAGTTCGATAAAAATGTAAATATTGTCTTTATCGATGATAATGTCTTTAAGTTGCGTAATACTTGAATGGTGAATTTTGCTATGGATGAGTAATTCATTACGGAAGTGGTAATAAACTTGATCTGAGATTGCAGTGTTGATGTCTATAACTTTGCAAGCAACAGATTCACCGGTTGTCATATGCTGACATTCCCAAACGCCACTGAACGATCCAGACCCAAGGAATTTATGTGGCTCATAGGGACCTATATTTTTCATTTTAAATAACTTGTCAGAAATAAAATAGTTTTAATCGGCCGGGATATTTATGATAGGATAACTTCGAGCTATCCAAAATAACTAATTATAATTTTTTGAATGAACAAAATTTGAGAAAGTTGAGATCTTTTTTATCGTGAGATTCAGAATTCTTTACATATTAAAAATAATTTTTAGTTTATTACTATTATTTAGAACATATGTGTTTCAATTCTCAATTTCACGTTATTGTTTTATAAATTAAAAATTTTAAAATTGTATTTAATACAATAAACATAGTAAATAATAAATTAAGTAAGGGTTTCGTTTTGCTAAAATTGTCACTTTTATAGCATATTTGTTTTTGGATGTTTTGCGAAACCAAAAAAAAAAACTATGATATACAATGTGTGTGTAAAGAAAATACTTTATTTACTAGTTAAAAAATCATTTGGTATTGATCAAGTTAGTAGTATATGTGAAAGGGTTTAGTGACTTTTTTTGTTACATCTATATATAGACGATGCATTAAAATATAATTTATAAACACATTAAAAAAAATTAACATTAATTTTAAAATAATTTATTTTTTTATCTTTTATAAAAGAAGCTATATATAGATGATGTCAGATATTCCGCGATTAATTAAACATTGTTTAAATCCTGAATGGGTTAAACTTCAATTTAAAAATGAAGATTGTGAATTATTAAATGAATATGAAAGCCAAAATAAGCTAATGAGGTATAAATATAATGATAAAGAATATTTAATTTCATGGAATCAATGGAGTCATAATCAAAGACCTCATAAACGGAAGAAGAAATTGAAAATAATGAAATGGAAATCATTGATGACATTAAAGAGGATGGAATTCCTAAATTTTGTAGAAAAACCTTTAGAACTAAGTTAGGAGCATATAAACGTAGAGTATTAAATCCTGAATACATAAAACATTTATTTAAAAAGGAAGACTGTGAATTATTAAACGTTAATGAATATGAAAATGCTAAATCAAAATTGAAATATAAATATATTGGAAGTGATGAAAGGTGTAAAGATAAAGATAAAGTTTATTCAGTTTCATATAATAACTGGCACACGTTAGGGATAAGAAAACATTTAGGAGATTATGGTAAATGTTCTGAATTCTTTAAATCTAGTATGTACGAGAGAGTAAAAGAAATTAGAAATAATTATTTTCATGAATGAAAAAATAAACTTTAAAAATTCATGTCTTACATTTTTGAATAATTTATTTTTTTATTTAATGATAAATGAGTGGATCAAGATTCGTAACCGTCAATCAATTAATGGATGTCTTTCACCAATTCTTGAAAATGTTAAACAAGTAGATGTTTATTTCGATGATTATGTAGAAAGTTATATTATAAAGGTAAGTTTAATATTAAACCTATTGCTTTTGCATTTGATAATAAATTAATTGAAAATGCAAAAATTTGGGAATTAATTCCGATATTGAATTTATAACAAATATTAATGATAAATGGTTTAAACGAATTCCAACCACAAAAGTTCTTTGTAAATTAATGATCAAAACTGAGGAAAAAGAATTTAACGGGTTTAAATATCATCCAAATAAAGTTTCAGAACTAGAAAATGAAAAACTTCAGAAAAAATTAAACGATAGACTTTCAAATGATCGTATTGAAAAAATAAATAAACTAGCAGAAGTTGCATTTAATAATGAAATATTTGATGAATATAACCTTGAACTCAGTGATGGGCTTTAAGGACCCGGGCTCAACGAGTCATGATTTATGAAATCAATTATTTGATTCATTCTCTTCAATAATTTCTATTCTTTTTGTTAAATCATCTATTTTCATTAATGAGGTGATTCTTGATTGAGGAATAGATTTCAAACTAACCACTCCTTTTATTTTTGAAATTTTGAATCCATCAACTTTAAACATTTTATTCAATTTACATGTTGTCAATTCTTCAAATAATTTTTTATTATTAGCATAATAGTCATTAAATTCTTCAACAGATGAAAAAATTTTTATTTCAGTAATTGGTTTAACAACGTTTATTTTTTGTTGAACATTTTCACTTTCATTTATTTCTTCCTCCTCTGTTTCATTTATTTTTAAAATCGGTTTCATTTATCATTAAATAAAAATTAGAATATAAGTGATGAAATATATTTTTTAATTAATATTAAATCAGAAATGGCGGCAGGATTCTTTAAAAAATTATGGGATGGAATTAAGAAAGCTGCAGGTTGGGTTTATAAAAAGGTTATTAAACCTGTTGCAAACTTTTTGGCACCAGTAGCGAAAACGGCAGGAACTATCATAGGTGGAGTATTAGGTACAAAGCAGGTAATCCGGCGATGGGAGCACAAGCAGGTAACGCAATTGGTGGAATTGCTGAAGGAATACTTAATAAAATAGGAGGTAATAGTGGAAAAATAAATAAATATTATTTTTATCTTAGTATCGGTTGTAGTCTTTGATAAACTTTTTCTCCTTTATTTAAAATTTCTCTTATTGGGGCAGCTTTTGGCGTTATTGATTCAGCAACGTCACTAATTGCTTCTTTATTCTTAAATATCCAATTTGCTCCTTTCTTCATTGTTTCCCAAACTTTATGCGCTCCTCTTTTTACTTTATCCCACAGTTTCTTAAAGAATCCTGCAGCCATAGTTGATTATTTCATTAAAATTAAAAATTCATTTTCATCTTTTAATTTTGATTTTTTATTTATTAATAAATGACGACTAACTATTTAGTGCCAAACACCAAACCGATTAATGGAAATGTGTTTCATTCATTCGAAAAGATAAATGAAATATTCGCAAAGAATGATGGAAGAAGATATTATAGAGAACTTGAAAGTTCATGCTATGACTCTGATGCTCCATATTTTGATGATAAACAAACTCATTTAAGAATTACAAATCCGGCTCATGATGTGAACCAATTAGGTGACACATATATTAAACGCAAAGTTAAAGCAACTCTAGTTTCAAATAAAGCTTTCACATGTGATGCCGCTTTTAAATGCATGCGTTTATTCGTTGGTTACAAATCATCAAATCAAAGCTTTAAACAATTAGAAGTAGAAACTGAAAGAGGTGATGCCGGTTATCTTCAATGGATTGTGCCCGTGAATCTTTCGCATTTGCAACATATAAACCAAAATCAGAAAGGAAAGTTAAAAAGTTTGTTCATTCGTTATATAATAATGTTCAAAAATATGATAACTCAGTATGTGGTAAATATATTGACCCTTCAGAAGTTTTCAAGAAAGCAAATGAAGAAGTTGATATCACTTTTGATATGATTATTCCGGTAAATGATTTGTTAGCATTTCAGGCGTTCGATGATTATCCTAAATCATTTGGTGAAATCATTCTTAAATATTATGTTTTCAGGGATACTTTAGTATTTTGTCAGGTTGACCCGTTAAGAGTTGCTGATTTACAAAATTACGTTTATGAAAAGATAACTGATGAAAATTATGAAAAGATTATGAATCATGTTTATAAATATGATCGCAAATTCCAACAAATCGGACTTCCTGCCAAATTAATTACAAGCTTAGCCGCTACATCTGCTGACGCAACAGTTGATGACGTTATTATTTCATGCACAAAGATGGAAGTTTTAGAGGATAAATGCATTACACCAGGATACGGTTTAATTGAAGAATCAGTTAAAGCAATACCACGTTTATTCAGTAAGGAAGATCCATTCATGATTCCAGCTCAACATATTGACGTTCGTTCACTAAATGGAGGTTGCATCACTCCTGAAGGTATCAGCTCAGATTTCTCATACGCTCTTCATAATGTTACAGATGTTGTGTTAGCATTTCCGAAGAATGCAATGCAAAGAACAGTTTTAGAAAATCCAATGCTTCGAGGTCTTCAGGTCACTATAGATTCCAGAAACTTCCCCGATCAAGCGATGACCACAGTGGGTGACATATTCTTTACACGTATGCTTCAAGCTTCTGATTTAGATGGAGTGAATGAATGCACAGAAGAATACGAGGACTCATTAACTAGACCACTGAATGATGATAATGGCACGCCATTAGCTAGAACATGGAAAGACCAAACTTCATTCTTATGCACTATTCCAGTTCAACGTGATGGAGCGGGTATATTCTTTGATGGATTAGAAACTTTCAACTCACAAGTTACAGTACAAGTGAAAGCTTATCCAATCATTCAGGGTGAAAATGACACTTACTGTTCAAAGGTGACAAATCCTCCTCAGGTTTGGTTTACTAGGACTACATATTGGACATGGACACCGGATGAAGGTTTGAAATATCATCCAACAGGTACACCACACAGTATAGAAGTTCATATGATGAAATATTGATGAATAGAAATGTATAAAATTATAAATTTATTTTTGATTAAATGGATTTAAATTCATTCACCCCTTATGAAGAATTAGCGGGAGTATATAATACATACGTAGATGATATGATTAATGAAGCATTGAGTGATAATAGAAATGCTCTATCTAAGGAAAAATTAATGAAAATTCCATATTCTGAATGTTACTTAAATTCAATCACTGCAGCAATTGGTAAACAAAATAAAGGTAAAACATTAACGATATTAAACAACAAATTATCATTATTGCTAACACTTCCCCCATTCACATGTGTTAATTTATATCAACCGTTCAGGTTCACTCTTCAGATGATACATTTGAATCTTTAAAGCATTTAATCAAAATTCCAATTATTTATTTATCACAAGAAGAAGCAGAAGATTATTTAAAAAACTTTTTAATGTATAAAGAATTATATAATACAATCAAGAAGCAAGGATTAGAGGATAAAATTATTGATAAACAACGGATGAATTATTTGAAAACACTTTCTATTTCAAATTTTGATAGAGAATTTTTGCATTCACTCATTTTTCTAGATGATGCAGTGAAATCAAAACTAATAACAAATGAGAAATCATATTTTAATCAGTTATTAACTCAATGTCGACACATTCAGTGTTCATTCTTCATGGCTGTTCAATACTTCAAAGCATTAAGCACAAACATTAAATCAAATCTATCAACACTTTTCATTTTCAGTGGTTTTAGTCGTCAACAGTTGAACGTTATGCTTTATCAAGTGAATTTACCAATGAGCATTAATGAACTTTACACACAATATCAGCAATTAGGTGAACATGGAAAAATAATAGTTGATTTAAATAAAGGAAGTGTTAAATTTGATTAACTTTTTATAATTATTTTATTTTTTATTTATAATTAAACATGACAGAAATAGCAAATCTTCTACAGGTTCCATTAAAACAAGGGACAAACAAAAAGGGTGCATATAATAGAACTATGAAAGTTCCAGACGGAATGAAAGAATTAGTCCACATTGTTGCCGGTCTTCAAAAGGATGTTAAACAAATGAGAAACGTTTTAACATTACCAGACTCAAGCATATGCCAAACGTCAATGGTCCAAATTTGGGAAGCACACGAAGCAGACATTACAGGTCCAAATGGAAAACCTGATGGTATAAATGAAGTTTTCGTTACTGATGGTCAGGTAATATTAAAGTCATAATGGGTATAAATTAAACTGTATCTGATTATCCTAAAACGTAAAGCATATAATGAATGTTATCCTATGCAATTTGATGAAAATGGAAAAGCTATTAAACAATACATTGGAGAAGGTGAAAATGGTCCAATTAATTCATACCGTCATAATCCATATTCTTATTTCAATGAAGAATTAAACGCTATTGAAGAGGGACGATGGATTACCACGATATGTTAATCAGTTTGATGGTCAATATGCAAATTTGAGACCTGAAATTCCAGCTAAGAAATTCTTTAAAGTTGCTTTATTCGATCCAGTGTTCAATGAACAGAAAGAAGCAATGAAAGCAGAATTTAAACCAATTCAAGTGGCAAGAATTTCTTCATCTTCACTTTCAGAAGCGTTCAAGGAATTGATAAAGAAACCACTTTATTCTCAACAAGGTTATAACTTTGATTTAATTAAAGAAAGTGATAGACGTAAATTGGAAAAATCAGATGGTTTTAAGAATGCATGTAATGAAATGATTAAAGATATTGTAAATGATGAAAATAAGACTGGAAGAAACTCAAAAGCATTATCAATAACATAATTGGTGCAGTTACAAAGAAAGTATAAGCAAACAATGATGAACCTTGGGATATTACCGTAACAACTAAATAAAACTTTAAATATATTTTTCTTTTTTTATTCAATTATAAATGAGAAGACGTTTCACAAGTCAAAAGAACACTAACGCAAAAGCAGAGATTACGGTTGGTTATAACGTAAATGATGATAAATCACGAATTATTCAAAATGTTAAAGTTAATGTTAGTCCTGAATTAACAAATTCAGCAACTCAACCAAATTTATTAACTCGTGACTTACCAAAGAATGAGGAGAATGAAGACCCAATCATTTTATCTGAACCCGGTAAAGAACCCGTTGAAATCCCCACATATCCACATACCCCCACCTCTTTCATCAAACATCGAGAACCCAGGAATCTACGATTACAGTCGCAATGCGCCATATAAAATAGACATTAATTCTGAAATTAATGAAAATTTACCGTGATATAATAATTAATAATTATGATTCAATAATAAATTTAATTGATCAATCCGGTTTAATTATTTTACCTTATGAATCATTAATTCACATTATCGCCATTCTTTGTGATGTTCAAGATTCAGACGTTAAGATTCAATTTTTCATAGATGATGAGGTTTCATGCTGCGGAACAGTTGCAAAAATAAATCCTATAAAGGATATTAGCACAATTAAGATATCAAAGAACGGAACAACAACTGAACTTCATTTAACATATAATGATATTTATAATAAAATAGTTGATGAATATAAAATATCACTTGAAAATTCTTTGTTAAGGCCATTTAATATTCAAGCATTAACATTATTGAATAATAATCCTTTGAATCATAATCAATAATAATTGACCTTTCACCAGTTTCTATCGTTTGTTTTATTTCTTTTTGTTCCCCACTATCTGGATCGGTCATTGTAATTGTTTTTGTTATAGTATCAGCTTTATCTTTAACTTCAATCTTTTTTCCATCAGGATATTTAAACCAAAATTCCAAAAAATTCGATATTGTCAATCTGTTCATATTTTAATCTATCAATTACTTTTTAATACCATCTGAAAATCTGATGAAATGGTCATTATATGGTTTGATTGAACTAAATTTGAATGAAGTGAAATATAACCCGATGATGAATATGACATTGACTCATATTTTCTGAAAACACTAAAATTTATAACATGAATGAATTTCTTATTCGTTGAATTTATGAATTCTTGAGGTAATCTTATTCTATTTTTTTATCACTGGAAAATAACGCTTTACCATATTTTTAATCGTAATAAAAAATGTCAATTATCAATATTATTTCGAATAATAGCTGTGAATTAAATTTAACAGTTAGCGGAATTTATAATGTTACTCTCGTTTCTGTGAGTGGTAAATTTAATCCCATTCTTTTAGACCCTTCAGATTATATATCATTTATTAAAGATGACCATGAAAAAACGTATGATATGTATATAAATAATGTGATAGCGAAATGGGATATTAACACGATTTTAAGTTATTTAAATGAATCATTTATCGTATGGTATGAAGAAAATTTTAAATCAAAACCTGATAAACTTTTGAACTTGATGAAATAAATAACCTTATTAAATTTCCGCTGAAAATTAAATTTTGTACTCCTCATCTTCGTTCATTGTTGGGGATATTAAATTTTGAAAAAGATGTTGGGGATGTTTTGTATTCTGACACTGGTTCCAATTTCATTTTAATCAAATGTGATAAAGTTAATACCCCAATGAGATTTTCACATCAAACATTAGACCCTAACTCTTACCCATCAATACAAAACATTTTATCCATCAACTTAAACATATTTTCTTTATCATATCCGTTTCAATTATCCGGGAATTCATTTATTCTTCATTCAAAAGATTTATCAAATATTAAATTTAGAATAACTGACCTATTTGATTGTGATTTAGAATTTATGAATGAAATATTATGGCAATTTCAAATAGAAAAAATAGGTGATGAGATAACGGATTAAATATTTATTTTTAAATCATAATAAATGATTAAACAACAGCAACCACAGCAACTTAAGGCACAGACCATTACATACGCCATATATGCATATAATTCAAAGACGGCAGAACAAACGCAAATGTTGAAATATGGAGATTTGGAGATAGTATTGAAAAATGACCATTTCGAATTCGTTTGCAAAGGTGGTGCAGTGATATCAAATATAAAAGAAATTTTATTTATGAATTCAAAAATTAAAGGAATAACGGATGATATAACATCAATTCCACCAGAAGAACAAAGATATTACGCATTAAATGCATTTCCTAAAGTTTTGAAGATTGGAAGATTTAATTTAAATGAGGAATTCATAAAAGGTTTCCTAAATGACATAATGAAGAAAGCAGATAAGGAATACGTGGATAGTGAGTTAATGAAGAAGGCAGATAAGGGACTTGTGGCTAGTGCATTAATGAAGAAGGCAGATAAGGAATATGTTAATGAAAAAGATAATGAAATTATAGAAAGGGTTGAATGGTATCATGAACGGACATCGAAGATTCTTAAAACTAAAGCTGATACAGGATGGGTTTCAGAATGTTTAGACCTTAAAGCAGATAAAACTTATGTTAACAATGAGTTAGAGGAGAAAGCAGATAAGAACCATACACATACAAGTTTTACAACTGTTGCTATAGAAAGTATTGAAGGAACGGTTGAAGAAACTGGTGGGGATGTATTATATTGTAAACCTCCTAACTTTCCACAAGGTTTAACATCGGATGACGACATAACGACGATGAGAAACATTAGATGTAAAGATGTTTATGTCATGAAGGATGAACATAATATTAAATTCACTGCTCAAGATTTATATGACAAGAAAGCAGACAAAAAAGAGCTTCAAACATTAAAGACAGAAATACTTCAAACATTATATCCTATAGGCTCTATTTATACGTCAATGAACTCAACAAATCCAGCAACAGTTCTGGGTTTCGGTACGTGGGAACAAATAGTTGACAGGTTTTTGTATTGTGCAAACTCTTCAAAGGAAACAGGAGGAAGTAAAACGATTTCAGGTGAAAATTTACCTGCACATAGTCACTACATAGATTTAAGTACATCTCAAGCGGGTTGGCATAAGCATAGATATTGGGATTGGTCAGCAATGATAAAAGGTAAAGGATATGATGTTAAAGACAACGTTAAGTTTGCTATAGATTGTTACTGGAGTAACACTGAGGGAGGAGGAAACCATACACATCGCGTTTCAGGATATACACAAACAACGGGACAAAGTAAAGATTACATGCCGCCATTTATGACAGTTTACGCATGGTATAGAGTTCAATGAATGAACTAAATATATTTTATGTCTGTAATTAATTAGGTAATGAAGTAATGGATGAACTGCAGAAATAAATGGTTACGTTAATGGTTACGTTAATGGTTACGTTAATGGTTACGTTAATGGTTACGTTAATGGTTACGTTAATGGTTACGTTAATGTTTACGTTAATGTTTTCAGGTCATTCAAAAATGAATTATTTTTGAAGAACTGAAGGTGTCACTATGTCACTATGTGTCACTCGGTTATTTAAATTCTCTGAAAAATGATGACAACATGACATTTTGACAACAGTGTAGGAAATATGATGTTTACGTTAATGTTTACGTTAATGTTTTCAGGTCATTCAAAAATGAATTATTTTTGAAGAACTGAAGGTGTCACTATGTCACTATGTGTCACTCGGTTATTTAAATTCTCTGAAAAATGATGACAACATGACATTTTGACAACAGTGTAGGAAATATGATGCAGTCCAAAAATAAAGTTAGTTTTAAAATTATTTTTATTTTTTTATTCCTATATAAATGACAGCAACAAACAACAACAGCAACTTTATCATTTCTGATGAACAAGTTATTGATTCATTAGCTGAGGAATTAGTTATGGCAGAAACTAAAACCCTCAACGAAAGAATTGGTGAAAACAAGATTGATTTACATAACTACCTCAAACACGATGGAGGAAGAGGAAGGAAAACTGGTATGGCTTTATTAGTAAATAAAATATCAAATTTAACGATTATAGATGTTGATATCAATAAATCATACAATGATGAACTTAAAGAAACAGTTAGAAAAGACATTTTATCAAAACTTTCGGATAAAGATGTTATCGTTAAAACTGCATCAGGAGGTCTTCACATTTATTGCAACACTAATTTCTTCTATGCAGTTTCGAACAGAATGATTAAATGTTATTCCTGCAATGATTATGATATTGATATCATGACTTCTATGGATGATTCAAAACGTTCTTTAGTGGTTATGGCTGATTCAAGAGTTCGCAAGAATGCAACAGAACCAATCAATACATACTCATTCATTCGTGGAAGTTATGATTCAACATTAACTAGAACAGTGAATGATATATTAAATGATTTGAATATTAAGGTAAGAGTTGAACAGAAGAATGAAGAAATAAAGACTATCATGAATGAAAACAAAGATGTAAACATTGACGATAAACTTGCCCAGAGCATAGTTGATGGCATCTGTGATTTTGAAGTACATAATGACGGTGGAAACATGAATTTAGAAAAAGAAGTTACATTATTCACACTGTTTCAAGCAATTAATTCGTTACCTAATCATTTAATTAATGAAGCATACGATAACGTTTATAACTTCTGCAATTTAACTGAAAATGCAAAAAGTAATTTTGAAAATGCACGTAGTAGATATGCACATTTAATGACTTCTCCATTTGTTTTGGTGAAGATTCTAAAACTATATCAAAAGGAATATTATGATGAATATGTTTTGCCTTTATTACGTAAGCCAAAAATAACATTTGATATAAAACTTGATGACTCGTTTTTGATAACAGATATTAGACGCAAGGCTGAAAATCAACAGTATAAAAACAGTTCTGAAGTAATTGAGGATTTATCACGTGTAATCCGTTTTGTAGATTGTGGAAACAAATACTTCATTCAAAAGGACTATAATATCCACGATAAAATGAATCAAATATCATTCGTTCTTCAATCAAACATGAAAGAGTCACTCAAAATGATTAAATTATTTAAAGAAGAAGGTAAAACAATAACAGCATGGGATGTACTACTAAATCAATTGTCTTCATTAACCGTTAAGGGTGTTTGCTTTAAATCTGATTCCCCAGATGTTTTCTCAACGTTTCAGCGTTATAAATACAACATTCTCAAAAAGCCTGATTACTCAAAAATTGAGATGTTTATGAATTTCATTAAAGAAGCCATATGTGATAATAACGATGAAGTGTATAAATACCTTCTCGGCTGGATTGCATCAATGATTCAACATCCTGGAATCAAGAATGAAACAGCAATTATTTTGAAAGGACTTCAGGGAACAGGTAAAAACAGATTTACAGACATTATTTCTGAACTCCTCGCTGGTTATTCATGTAAAAACATTACTGAAATAAGTGAGCGAACGGGTAATTTCAACTCAGTTGTTGAAAATAAAATGTTTCTTGTACTTAATGAACTCAAGAATGTAGGTGAAGACAGACTCGCAAACTTCAACGCTTTGAAATCAATTATAACGGATAATGAGATTAGAATTAATGAAAAGAATCAACCCAGAAGAACTGCTCAGAACGTTGCAAACTTCATTTTCGTAACTAATAACGTCTACCCTGTCAAAATTGAAGTTGGAGATAGAAGATATGTAGTTTTAAGAGTTAATGGTAAATTTAAGGGTCAATTTGATTACTTCAAGAATTTGATGAATTCATGCACTAAGGAATTTTATGATAATTTACTGACGTATTTTATGCAATATGACCTTTCATCATTTAATGTACGAATCATTCGATGACTGAAGCCAAACAAGATTTAATTGAATTATCAACAAATCCTTTAGATGTATGGATAAATACACATTATGATGAATTGTGTGTAGGTATGACGTGTAAAAATGCTCTATTCTGCAAACCATCAGACATGAAAGACAAGAATTTCCAAATGAGTATTAAGGATAAATGTGATAAGAAACAGAGAAGAATAGATGGTAAACAGACATGGTGTTATGTTTTGAAAGAAGAAATGAAAGGATTATATAAACAGGTTGAACCAAACATTAATGAGGATTCATTTACTGACGATGAAATACCTGTAAATGATGCTTTATAAAGTATGATTGGAATTTATTTTTGCCTTCCTCCTGTGTTGTTGTCAAAATGTCATGTTGTCATCATTTTTCAGAGAAGTTAAATAACCGAGTGACACATAGTGACATAGTGACACCTTCAGTTCTTCAAAAATAAATAATTATTGAAGAACCTAAAAACATTAATGAGGATTCATTTACTGACGATGAAATACCTGTAAATGATGCTTTATAAAGTATGATTGGAATTTATTTTTGCCTTCCTCCTGTGTTGTTGTCAAAATGTCATGTTGTCATCATTTTTCAGAGAAGTTAAATAACCGAGTGACACATAGTGACATAGTGACACCTTCAGTTCTTCAAAAATAAATAATTATTGAAGAACCTAAAAACATTAATGAGGATTCATTTACTGACGATGAAATACCTGTAAATGATGCTTTATAAAGTATGATTGGAATTTATTTTTGCCTTCCTCCTGTGTTGTTGTCAAAATGTCATGTTGTCATCATTTTTCAGAGAAGTTAAATAACCGAGTGACACATAGTGACATAGTGACACCTTCAGTTCTTCAAAAATAAATAATTATTGAAGAACCTAAAAACATTAATGAGGAAGGCATTCATGAAGCATTAATGAAGAATACGAGTACATACAGTATAACAAACAGTTACGTCTCATTCGTTCAGTCAAAGATGACATGTACCAAATGCAAAAGCAATAGGTTTAATATTAAACTTACCTTTATAATATATACTTTCTACATAATCATCGAAATAAACATCTACTTGTTTAACATTTTCAAGAATTGGTGAAAGAACATCCATTAATTGATTGACGGTTACGAATCTTGATCCACTCATTTATCATTAAATAAAAAAATAAATTATTCAAAAATGTAAGACATGAATTTTTAAAGTTTATTTTCATTCATGAAATAATTATTTCTAATTTCTTTTACTCTCTCGTACATACTAGATTTAAAGAATTCAGAACATTTCCCATAATCTCCTAAATGTTTTCTTATCCCTAACGTGTGCCAGTTATTATATGAAACTGAATAAACTTTATCTTTATCTTTACACCTTTCATCACTTCCAATATATTTATATTTCAATTTTGATTTAGCATTTTCATATTCATTAACGTTTAATAATTCACAGTCTTCCTTTTTAAATAAATGTTTTATGTATTCAGGATTTAATACTCTACGTTTATATGCTCCTAACTTAGTTCTAAAGGTTTTTCTACAAAATTTAGGAATTCCATCCTCTTTAATGTCATCAATGATTTCCATTTCATTATTTTCAATTTCTTCTTCCCGTTTATGAGGTCTTTGATTATGACTCCATTGATTCCATGAAATTAAATATTCTTTATCATTATATTTATACCTCATTAGCTTATTTTGGCTTTCATATTCATTTAATAATTCACAATCTTCATTTTTAAATTGAAGTTTAACCCATTCAGGATTTAAACAATGTTTAATTAATCGCGGAATATCTGACATCATCTATATATAGCTTCTTTTATAAAAGATAAAAAAATAAATTATTTTAAAATTAATGTTAATTTTTTTTAATGTGTTTATAAATTATATTTTAATGCATCGTCTATATATAGATGTAACAAAAAAAGTCACTAAACCCTTTCACATATACTACTCAAGTTTTTTTTTCTGGATAAGATATTATATGGATAATTGGATAGAAAATACAATTATATAATCTTGTACCTGGTTTAATTAAGCTAATTGTCATCAGAAACTTGTAATTTTTATGAATTTCAGATTTTCTTTTCATTACTGCTTTTCTTAATAGGTCAAGTTCTTATTTACGTTATAAAGTATGATATTTACAAATATCAAGTTATCATGTTTTTTGAGAAATTATGAGAAACAAACAAAAATGAAAAAGATAGGAATAGCAATGAATAGTGATGTGGGTATAGAAAATGTAAGAGATATGAATGCAAAGCAATCAGTATTTAGGACATTGACCATAGATTTCGAAAAAAAAATGCTGCATATTGAGCGAAAACTATGATTATATTATAAGGCTGTCATTTAAAGCATAATGAAACTATTCCCTTTTCATTTTAATCGAATAAGATAGTAAAGATTTTTGAATTAGCTAGAAACTGATGAGATGTTTTCACAAATCAGATTTTTAATCTCTATAATGCATAATTCACTCAATATCTCAATTTTGATATTGCGAGATATTTTTGCTATCGGTTTCGCAATTTTGACACAATAGCAAGAGGGTTCTATAAGCATTATTATCAACGTAGAATCTGAATATCATATCAGAAAATGTCGCAAATCTGACATTTACCCGACCAAATAGCAAAAATAATTGAATACTTTTCGCAAAAACTTTAAAAATCGATAAAAATATGAAATATAGATATTAAAGAGACTTTTTATATAATATTCATAAAGATTTTCCAAAAATATGATACCGCAAAATTAAAAAAGTGACGTCTTGAGTGGAGTCAAAGGTCGAAATTGCTAGCTAAATGTTTTTTAGCGAAATTGCGTATTGTACGTTTTTTTCGCAAAACGAAACCCTTAAATTAAGTGACCAATTAAAATGAATTAAAGCTTTTAAGAGATTTGAATATGAAAAGTTATGCATTCAATAAAATTGTGTGAAATTTAATCGTGTTTTCATTATCAAAGTGGTTCAAAATTCTTGTTATTTCCCCAAGTAAACATTATATAAATGTCCAACAGTAAGGATGTCAATTTGGAAGAAAAGTGAGAAAATTCCTAAAATGCTAAAAATGAATTTCCAAACGTATTTTTTTATCTCATTTTTTTGATTTTGAAAAAAATTTGGAGAGAAGATCTCTTCGTTTTTGAATTTTGTCACGATGGTTTTAAAGTATATTAGACACATGTATTGATATTACTATTTTTGTATATTTTGAGAGAAAATCCCCAAAAAGTAAGAAAATCTAAGACGGTTTGAGAAAATATATAAACTATTGAAAATTTGAATTAAACTTCTAACGTCGGAAAAATAACTCCGTAGCATAAATTTAACTTGTAGCACCCGTATTTTTCAATAAAACTGGGTTATTTTTGATAGCCATACTACTCTACATCTGTTTATATGCATACAGCCGTGATGATACATGAAAATTCCAAACCTAAATTCTTAATTTCAAGATAATCATCAAAACTCAAGTTTGTATAATAAGCGTAGATATTGCATGCTTATCCAATATCCTCTTAATACACATAAAACATTTTGGTTAACTCGGCAAATTGAAGTTAATAAGAATCTAATTTTTGAGATATCGTTGGTAAAATCACCCCAAATTTCACCAGTGTGGAGCTCATCTGATATAGAGCAAATTCTATTTCAAAAGTTTGCTCATTTGTATTCAAAAATTCCTCTGCTACAAGTTAAAATTCCCACTTTTGGGTTATTTTTTCGACGTGAATTTGGAAAGAAGAAAATTCAAAAATCGAGATTTAGACTCAGCATCAAATGGAGAACAAAATGTTTCTTCATATGAAGGAAAAAAATTTTCTTGTGAAGAAATAGAGTTTTTAAAATTTTATTGTATGTAATGAAATAAACAAATATTAAAATTATTTTTTGATAACAAGAAAATTCCCAACAGAAAATATTTGAGACAAAGAAAAAAAGAAAATTGAAAAATATTACTCTTCTTTATATTTCATGAGATTTTAAATTTATTCTCATAAAATTGACAATTTTATACGTTTAGATGAAAATAAGTGATTTTGCTTGAAATAAAAGTTATTGTTTGCTTACAGCTATCAAATAGATTTTTGCTATTTTGATTAAAATTTGTTAATCAAATTAATAAATTTTTTCTAAATATCTTAAATATCTGGATCACTCACATATACAATGAATTGAACGATAAAAATAATACAAACTCAAATAAGTTTCCTGTTTTTCAACTAAAAAAAATTATGCAAAAAAGGTGACCAAACTATTTTTTGAAAGTCCGCCATAACTTTAATGGTACTATTTCAGCGTGTACAATGAATACAAAAATTCTAAGAGTGCCACATAAAATAGTACTTTAGACTTGAGTTAATGCTACCAAGCAAATGTTAAAAAGATGACTTTAGTGTTTTGATAATCAAAGATTAAAATCATTATTGTCTAAATCAATAATCATAACGACAGAAGTTAATGTTTTTTCATCAGTGCTTTAAATCCACTTTTAAAAGTATACCTCAAAAATCAAAATATCAAAAAAAAATTGGCCGATAGGTTTGGCTTTAATTTTTGTCTGCTTTTATGATTTGATATGGATGTTATAATTTTAAAAATTGAGCCAAATTCACCAATAGATTTTTGAGATTTGCAAATACTCAATAATTTTCAGCGTGTTATCTTTTATTAAAAGAACTATTTGGTTTCAGTATCATATAAATTGATATTTACTTTCTATTTGAACCTTCATTTAGCTAATGATTTAATAATACAGATTTCATCTAGTCCTTATAAGAGAATTTTGAATTTGTTATAATAAAAAAACAAACAGATATAGCTTACACTTCTATAATAAAGATACCTTTTATAGAAATCAGTATGAAATGTGTTTTGGCTTATTGGAAGCATATCAGACATAATCGCCATAATCAAAAAATCTATATACCCAATAAGTAATAAATTTGTCGATATAGATTTTCCATAAAATTAGTTTTTAGTCTGATCTTAAAATAAATTTAATTTTTTATAAAAAAAATCACATTTAAAAGTACCTTTTTAGTAGCTCGAAATCCTGTTGGTGGATTTCGGGCGTACTTCAAAATTAGCTTTTCTTCTACATATGCAAGCTATATTTTAAATATGGAGCAAATCGGATCGGCGAAAGTAGTTTAGTTACCTTTTTATGCAAATTAAATTAAATTAAATTGTTTATTCAAATATAAAACAAAGATGAAGTAATTACAGTTATCATAAACTTTATGAATAACTCTGTAATTGGTTCAGATTTTCGTAAAAATATTTTTATTAATATCGATAAGAATACGTTTACCTACTATCACAACATATCGATAAACAAGAGTAGAGTGATTTTTATCATCGAAACTTTTTAAAAGCTGTAAGCTGGAAGTAAAAATCTTGTTTTTTCTGAGTTAGTTGTAGAACTATTGATGTACGAGTTATCATTGTGATGTAGAAGGATGTCAATGTACTGACTGAAGGATATGAAGTGAATTGAATTTCATTGAATTTCAATTTGATCAAAATTTGTTGAAATGATATGAATGTGTCAACATCTGTATCACTCTCTTTCACACCTTCCCTATTCTTTCGAGAACGAAGCTAGCTCAGCTTTCGCTGAGCGAATTGACACTTTTGATGCCCTAAACGTACATATTCTCAAATTTATCGAAAAAATTATACCACCCAAACTAGTATATTCTTATTTTAAATATGATATTATCCTTAGAAATGATTTCTAAGAAATCACACTAGAATATATTTAAATCAACTTTTAAAAAAGTTCGAATCCTGCGCGTCTCACTTTTTAAATTTTCGAAAAGGAAAATTATATTCTCCTAAAATGAAAACAATTTTCCGAATTGACATCCTTACCAACAGATCAAAATTATTTGAAGAAATTAGATGTGAAGTGAATTTTTCTATAATCTTTTATTCATTCAAAAATTATTGCTCATAGAAATAAATAATCGTTAAAAGAGATAACTAATTCTTTGCTCATATCGGATATATTTTCGCATTTAATTTTATTTTTTAGGACTACAAAATTATTTTTAAAGTTAAAAACTATAATTTCGGATGTTAATGCTAAAAACATGCCTGCTTACACAACATCAAGTTAATTTCGCTGTTAATATTCCCGGAATATAATATTTTGTAGTTGAAATTCTGTTCTCTGTAGCATTTTTCATTTTTATGACTAAATATTATAACAAATTTCTTTCCTATAAAATTTCCATCATATTACTCAACTATTGTAATCCAATTGGACTCTGAAATTATCTTTTGTATTAAATTTTTCCTGCATTTTCCTTAGATGCTTCTGTATCGTTTACAAACTATCTGTGTATTTATTATCTACTTATAAACTTAAGATTTTATACATTATTCAGGGTTCAATTAAGAACATTGAAGTATAATACAAATTACTATAAAACTTATTACACTGTCATTGCTTGTCAATAAGCATATGTCCTTTTAAAAAAATCATTATGATTAAAAATAACAAACAAATTTTATGGATATTTAATGTTTTGTCTAATAAAAGCAAACATTTCTGTGAATGTATCGTTTTGAACTTCAAACTTCTTTGACAAAACAGACAAAGCAAAGGTATAACTTGTAAAATCTGTTGCAGAGTGTTCCAAACCTAAAGTTGGTGTATCTGGTTTAGGGGCATCAGCATAATGAATATCGTTAAGCTCATGTTCCAATGCTCCTGCGATAGCAGCAATAAATAAGATATACCAAACTTTGTAAATTGTATTTTGGGGAATTGGACCTGGATAAAACTCTTCTATTGTTTCTGCAATGTGAAGAATATAGCATCTCATGTCAATGGCCTTTTCTTTTGTTGGTTGGGCGTCTGCAAAGAAACCTTCAAAGAAAGACATACTATCATCAAGTAAATCTTGTAAAATCATCTTTGGAAGCTCTGGTTTATCAGCAAGTCTCAAAGAAACGTTGCTGACAAATAATGTCCAGCATTTCAACTGATCGCATACTTGACCAGTTGATTTACCATTCCATTCAATGGATGTAAACTGGCTGAATATGTAGCGACGTGAAAATGACCTTTGTTCTTCAATTAATTGTACATATGTATCGTCAATGCAGCGCTGAATAACTGGGAACGTTTGCATAAGAGGTGATGTAGATAGGACACAAAATTTATATAGTTTTTGCATGAGCTGTCCTTTAAATTCTTGCTGTGAAAACTTTTCTATTGTATTTTGGCATATTTCACGAAAAGTTGCTGGTGGTATCTTCAAGTTTCCATTACAAGCTTCGACAAGCCATACAAATCTGTGAGGGTCAAAATCTGGCAAATTTACAAAATTAACCAAGATTTTTTCTACAAAATTGAAATAGTCTTGGTTATTTGATTCGAACGTTGTAGAAAGACCGCAAGCTCTGACAAACCCTGCAACGCCATAAAAATTATCAATTAAATTTTCTTCATTCATTACATTCTTAAAGTCACAAACGTTTGATTCCATGAATGGTTTAATACCATATTCGAAGAGTGTTTCTGGAGTAAAGAAAAGTGAAACTAATTCTTGATTTTGTCGCATTGTTACGCGAATGCTCATATTTGCTTGAGTATGGATAATGTTCCATAGTTCTTCCTTTGAAGAAACAACTTCAGAGAGTCTTTGGAACCAAACTTTGAAATCTTCGAAAATATTTGCGATTTCTAAATTCTTTAAGATATGAGATATTGCGGATTTCTTCATTGTATCGAATGCTGTTGAAAATGCTTCTGGAATTTCATATCTGTTCTTTTCATTGAATTTAATAAGTTGTTTGAAAAGGTATTGGAATTGCACCCACTGGCTATTTAGTAAGTATTCCTCGCATTCCTTAACTCGGCTATTGCAGTTTTCAAGCTTGACATCGCCAGATGGTAATTCCTCGACAACTATATTCATTTTTTTAGAATTTATATAAACTACACAGGCGTAACGTGCAAATTATAGTTTATCTGTTAGTTTTCGATAGGACAATAAAAAGGGGAAAAAACCCTTTTTTAGACCAAAAAAGTGGCACCTGAGTATATTGTTTCTGCTTTATCTGATCATTGAAACGGAATTGATCCACGTTGTTAGTATGGAACAATGATATACTAGAGATCAAAGAATATTAATATTGCAAAAATCTAATTATTCGATGTTCAACTCAAAATATCTTGCATTAAAGTTGATACATTTATTTTTTCGAAATATTACAACAGTAGCAACCCTGTGTATTACCGATGATAACCAAAGTGTTATTTTGGCATAAAAAATTTAAAACTATATTGAAACAACAGATAGACTAGTCATCCTGGTATAGTATTATGCATACTATCAGGTGATAAAATCTCAAATATCTCAGCTTAACTTCCGTTTGATTATGAGATCTATTGTTGCTTGTTCTGTAGCCATAGTCACTAATTGATAACATTATTATGATAAGAAGTCTAAATGTACGAATTTATTATACATTTGATTTAGATTTATTATCGAAATGCAAATCACAATATATATCTTGAACCCATCTGTGAATAAAATCATGATATTATTGATTGTTTTCTAGATATTTACAATAGTTTCTAAACATGCGAAGATGATCCTTAATTTTGAACCAGAATTAATTTTATATTACTAACAATGGCTGGTTCTCTATATAGAATTATATATTATTTTTGATAGTAAACTATGATTGATTTATAATTTTGGAATATCTACTTCTTTTCTATATCTTTGAAAAATAGTTATTTGATTTTGCTCTATAATTGACATATTTTAGTAGAAAAATTATAGAATAACAAAAATAAAAAGGCTTTATCGATTTATTGCACAATGAAAATGTTTTTGTTCCTCTGTAAATTTTAAATTTTTTAAAAATTTAACCTCATTTTCCAAAAAAAATTGAGAATTGAAAAAAACGTTATCATTTTCTTCAAAATTGCTTAGGCATTTTCTAAAATGGAAAAATTTTGGAGAAATTCACCAAGGAGAACTTCGTTCTAGGTGTCCAAAGAAATTGCTTTCAGTCAAAAAAGTCTCGAAATTTTTAAATATTGATATTGATTTTCATCAATCACTTGATATCGCTTGATTGCAGTCGATATTATCATATGTTATTAAATTCTAATATATTTGAACACACTGCAAATCGTTTTCGAAACTTATCAAAAAATCACACAATTTAACAATACTCCATCTATTATACACAGTTGCTATTACCGTATTCTCATTTTAAGAAGCAAGGATTATTAAAATCTATGATCTAACGATTTATTTACCCAATTCGAAAATTTTTTTCAAATATAAATCCTTATTTGTGCATATTTTATATGCAGATGTAGAAAGAAAAACGAGTAAAGTGTCACTTCAAAAAAATACCGGAAAGTAGCCTAATCAATAAACAATTTCCTTTTTAAACATCGAATTTTGCTCTTCTTGAGCCATATTTTTCGTTTAGTTTTCATAATACGATAAAACATATGCGTTATCAAGTAAAATATGTATATTTTAGAAGATCATAATATATCTCGAAAACAAATGAAAGCCATTCTATGAGTCCATACACACTATTACTATACTTCATATGTCAAGCATAATTAGAACAATTTTGATCAATACCTTTGTTGTCGACGAGGTCCCCCCTTTTGGACAATATTATTAATTGCCTAAAAACAATTCAAATTTAACTAAATATAGATGGAAGACCAAAAATTTTGTTACGGGGGCGACCAATACCAATATTTCACTATTTCTGACAAAATTTATTGCATCAAAATCATAGTTTAGCTTGAAAATCCTCCAAAACTAATCATCATGTCTTTCAACTTTGGTATTATATGACTAGCATATACTCTATCATATAAAACTATCAAACACATTTGTTAATAAATTAATGATTGTCATTGAATATGAGTGAATCAAATAGTTAATAATTGCTTCAACATAAAATAGTATCAACTGAAGAAAGTTTAGCTGTGAATTCTTAAAAATGAAGTATTCTGTATCGTATTCATTATACCAAATATAATATTGATGAATATATACCTTTGTTCATATATAATTTATATATGATAAATCTATTCTAGTAAAATTTTTGAATCATATATGAATACGCTTATTATTACCAAAATTATAATATAATTTATTTTTACATTGTTTGTTGAATAAACAATTAAGGGTTTCGTTTTGCGAAAAAAACGTACAATACGCAATTTCGCTAAAAAACATTTAGCTAGCAATTTCGACCTTTGACTCCACTCAAGACGTCACTTTTTTAATTTTGCGGTATCATATTTTTGGAAAATCTTTATGAATATTATATAAAAAGTCTCTTTAATATCTATATTTCATATTTTTATCGATTTTTAAAGTTTTTGCGAAAAGTATTCAATTATTTTTGCTATTTGGTCGGGTAAATGTCGGATTTGCGACATTTTCTGATATGATATTCAGATTCTACGTTGATAATAATGCTTATAGAACCCTCTTGCTATTGTGTCAAAATTGCGAAACCGATAGCAAAAATATCTCGCAATATCAAAATTGAGATATTGAGTGAATTATGCATTATAGAGATTAAAAATCTGATTTGTGAAAACATCTCATCAGTTTCTAGCTAATTCAAAAATCTTTACTATCTTATTCGATTAAAATGAAAAGGGAATAGTTTCATTATGCTTTAAATGACAGCCTTATAATATAATCATAGTTTTCGCTCAATATGCAGCATTTTTTTTTCGAAATCTATGGTCAATGTCCTAAATACTGATTGCTTTGCATTCATATCTCTTACATTTTCTATACCCACATCACTATTCATTGCTATTCCTATCTTTTTCATTTTTGTTTGTTTCTCATAATTTCTCAAAAAACATGATAACTTGATATTTGTAAATATCATACTTTATAACGTAAATAAGAACTTGACCTATTAAGAAAAGCAGTAATGAAAAGAAAATCTGAAATTCATAAAAATTACAAGTTTCTGATGACAATTAGCTTAATTAAACCAGGTACAAGATTATATAATTGTATTTTCTATCCAATTATCCATATAATATCTTATCCAGAAAAAATAACTTGATCAATACCAAATGATTTTTTAACTAGTAAATAAAGTATTTTCTTTACACACACATTGTATATCATAGTTTTTTTTTTGGTTTCGCAAAACATCCAAAAACAAATATGCTATAAAAGTGACAATTTTAGCAAAACAAAACCCTTAAAACAATACATTTTAGGTAATATTTATTACATTGTAATTGAGATATTTTGGAATAATTACTTTAGAATATCTCATGCTTAACTATGAGGGTATTTATTCAAGTTCAATTATCGCTCATATATAAATCATTCCATAACTTTGATTTTCATTATAATTTTTAAGCATTTGAAGCATTATCACAATATAAATCAGTTTTGATGTAAAATATTTATCTATTTGTATATTATTACACAATAAAAAGCATTTTTGGCGGAAATTTATTACATTATACTAAATGAATAAATTTATTCATTAATTCAAGAGAGATTTGCAATAAGTGTACTAAACTAAACATTATATTGAATGATTGCATTATACTTATATAATAATCAATAATCAATTTTTATATAATCTTCAGACTTCTCCATCAAGATAGAACATGATAGTATGGAGTATGCTCTGATGAATGGTATACATAGAAGTCCCAGAAAATGATTTTTCTAAAAAAAAGGCATTATTTTTTCGCACCATGCGAAATAAGGAGTTCAACTATTTCTTCATAACGAAACAATGCTGCATAATGAAGTGCGGTTTTTCCATCGTTATTTTTTTCATTGATATTAACACCATGTGAAATAAGAAATTCAGCAATTTCTTTACTATTACTCCAAGCTGCAATATGAAGTAAGGTATATCCATTATCATTTTTTTCTTCAATATTTGCACCATGTGAAATAAGAAGTTCGGCTGTTTCTTTACTATTATGCCGTGCTGCATCCTGAAGTGCGGTTTCTCCATAATCATTTTTTTCATTGATATTTGCACCATGTGAAATAAGAAGTTCGGCAATTTCTTTACTATTATGCCGTGCTGCAATATGAAGTGCGGTTTCTCCATAATCATTTTTTTCTTCAATATTTGCACCATGTGAAATAAGAAGTTCGGCTATTTCTTTACTATTATGCCGTGCTGCATCCTGAAGTGCGGTTTCTCCATCGTTATTTTTTTCATTGATATTAGCACCATGTGAAATAAGAAATTCAGCAATTTCTTTACGATTTATTCCAGCTGCAATATAAAGTGCGGTTTTTCCATCGTTATCTTTTTCATTGATATTCGCACCATGTGAAAGAAAGTATTCCAAAAGGGATGGAATATTAAAAATCGGTGAACAAACAAAACATTTGTTTATATCATTAGTTTGATCGAAATAAACTAAATAGGATTCAAGATTATTAAAGATTCCACAATATTCTAAATCGATCTCTATATTGTATTCATTCATCAAGAATGTAACAAAATCAATGTTATGTGAAATAATTGCATATTCCATGCATTTTTCATTTGGTTCTTGATGTTTCAAACATTCACTCATGATCTCTTTGTTTCTTCCTAAAAATGAAAATCTGAGACATTTTTGAGTTATTTCTGAGCTGAATTTTGTTCTTAATAACTTGAAACAATCAACTGCTCCATGGTAACAACATAATTCAAATAATGAATATCCTTTGCCAGAATATGGATATAAATCGCTTTTAAGTTTTTGATCTTTATCAAATCCATCTATTTCAGTGAATGTGATGAATCTTTCTAAGTCATTATTCATGATTGCTCTGTAAATTGTATCTTCTGTATGAATATCGATGTTTTCTGGATAATCTTCTTCAAAATTGTCAGATTTGTCTAATTTAATTCCATATTCTTTATAAAACAGGATGTTTGGAAGATACATGAGATGGTTGAATTCTTCCACATGATATTCATCATAAATGAGTTTTGCAAGGAATAAATATGACTTTGCATAGCGATTGTTGTACAGAATGATACTTAAAATATCGTTCATAATTATTTGAGGTGGAAATTTCTTTGAATCAATCAATTCTGTTTTGATCATTTTGTAAATCTTGTTTAATTCTTCTTCGTTGTCCGTTTTTAGCTGATACAATGCAATATATGAATCGATGTAGTACTTATAGGTACTTCGCAATTTGTTGTATTTGCTTGGATGAACGTCTTGGTCGGACATTAATATTTTTTTTATTTCTATATATATATATATAGTGTTTAAGTGGGGAACTTTGATATTTTTTTCCACACCATAGTAGTTTCACTTTTTGCATATGAACTCTATATTGATTCTGGCTAGAAACTAGAGAAATTAAAATTCTCAGGCATACGATTATTTTTGATTCAAATGCTATTCGGCATTAAAAGCAAAAATAATCATATACATGAGAATTACACTTTTCCGACATTTTTTGGGTCGCTTCGCGCCCCTGACAAAACGTCGGAAAAGTGTAAATTTTTCAATTTTTGGCCCATTAAAAGTACCTTTTTGAAAATAAAAAATATTTTTATTAATTATGTGTGATCTTCGACATATATTCATAAAATCAAGTGATTTGGAGTGATTGGCAAAAAAATCTTGTTGGAAAAGACACATTTGCATTTTACCATATAAAATACTCCTTAAATTTATTGTGAAAATAAAATACTATACTATACATGTGGAAAACAATGATCATAAAGATTTCGGATTTAAATTATGAATTTTGATTAAGTCCATGGATATGAAATGATGAAGCAGCAATGGAAAAGCCGATAACGATAGAATTTTCATCAAGATACTTGATTTATTCAATATTTTTTTGCCAATCATTCTAAATCAATTGATTCTTGGAATATAGATAAAGGGATATATTTAATTAATAAAACTATTTCGATCAATCTCTTTTTTCAGCCAAAGAACAAGCATATCAGGTTTCTAATTGTCCGAAAGAGTTAAATAAAGTTTTATGATCTACAGTGTGAAGATGTAAACTTACCACGATTCTTTAGTTCATAAAATCAAATTTGTTAAAATATAATTTCTAACTTCAGGTGGCTACGCTTGCCCTTTGGGCAAGCATGCCACCTCCGGCAAAATAAACATGTATTGATTATAGGAAAAGTATTTATTCAAATAAATTTGAGTGGGTTTAATAAACGCTCTAAAGCAATAAAGCTTGAAAATTCAGTTCAGGGTTATATTTAATCAGAAATGGCAGAATATTCCTTAGAATTGAATTTTGAAGTATTGATATACAAAATTTTTGAAATTTTACTTTCATTCATTGATTTAATTCTAAATTCCAATGTCACTAGTGAATTTGTAGTATGTTATCACCATAAACGTAAAAAAATGCAATACTATAATACCCTCAATTTTTGACTTTTGCAACTTTTTCATGACCCCCTGCCCAGGTATCTAAAATACCATTTATCGCCTGAAAAGCACCCTTAATTTATGCCAATTGACAAAATAAAGATATGTTTAGAATGCTGATATGATGGAGAATCATGCTGCATCATTATTGGCCAGCAATATATAATATTTAAGAAATCTACGAGATTATCTGATTTCATGAAACTCAATGTATACTAAGTTTCAGACTTTGAAATTTTAACATGTTGATATGGGTACATAGGGTTTATGATTCCAGTCATTTATTTAAAAAATTACAAAAATGAATTAATATGATGTGAGTAACAATGGTAATAAACGCTTAATTACTAATATATTATTTCTTGGTAGGAATGAAATGTTTTGGTGACATTTATAGAAGTTAAGCTGAGAATCAAAAATGCAAAAATTATTTTAAATATTACAAGCATTATTTGATGTCATTGAGTTTAGAGTCGTGTAGATATATGAGTACAATATGTTATTGATGTATATATGCAATAATTGTGAAAATGAAATGTGAATCTCAAGATGAGTTGCATGTTACTGCGCTATAATTTGAATTCAATACGTACATAACATTACTAAATGTATTTTAAGATAATACAAAAAATTAAGCTTGCAAAAAGATATCGAAATGTAATTTTCATTAGATTCAAAGTTCTGAATAGATTTTGATTTTAACTATTGATGAGTTTGTCAAACCTCTATAATAATAGAATGTAGAACTAATTAAATATAATTAATAAAAAAATACAAATTTAAGTGATATTATAAGAGATATATGTGATGTTACCAATATGATATGATATTGGAGAACTGATAGAATTGTGATGTGAGACTAAATATGATTTTATTATGAATAGGAGAATAATATTAGAAGAATTTCTTGAATTTAATGTATCTGAATATGTAATTGGGCATATATTCTATATATATATTGGTAGGTTAACTAGAAATAAGAAGATGAAAGATTGTTAATGAATAATATGAGATTAAGCGAAAATATATTGTTCTAATAGATGAGTGTTGAGATCCAATATATATGAAGAGGGATATGTGAGAGGAAATATGTATATTTAATAAAATAAGCGATGAGAGAAAAAATAACAAAGATTTATATGAAATTTTGAGTATTGAAAAAGCTCGATTAGTGATTTTATGTCTGTTAAAGGAATAGATATTCTAGGAGAAAGATAAATTGAATTAAAGAAGAATAAAAAAAGTTGATTAAGATTGATAAAAATATTGAATTGTATGACAATGGAAAGAAGGAATAAATTGGTGTTGGTATGACGGTATCATTTCGGGAGACATTGCCTCTGCATGTCTCCCAGAATGGAACAATGTTCCGCATTGATAACTTGAACGCGGAAGTTTGACCGACAAGAGTGTATTGTGCACTCCTGTCGGTCGCAGTGTCTCATTCTGGGAGACATTGCCTCTGCATGTCTCCCAGAATGGAACAATGTTCCGCATTGATAACTTGAACGCGGAAGTTTGACCGACAAGAGTGCATTATCCAATCTTTTTTGTCATATACCTCAACCCACAAAGACAAAACCTTACATAAAATAGGTAAACTTTGGTTTTCACTTAATAATGTTTATTTTTAATTTTTTGTTCTTTATATAACTTTTTCTTCTACTAAACTATTTTACAGACTCTACTGAGCTATCCTCACATATATACCTGTGACAATAACACATATATACTCCCTTCATATTCTGATCTCATGACATATTACAGCACAAACTATAATTATACAACATACCTCATAAAGTCTGATTTTACCCCTATCTAAGCGTTCAAAACCTATTTTTCCCGCGTAATCTGATTCTTCTGGCTCTGCTGATTCGATTTCTGCTGTCAGATCGTGAAAATATGCATCACACAATGAGATAAACACAAAATACACAACTTAATATTTTCCTTAAAATTTCTCTTCAAGTTCATACTGAAACAACATCTTTTTTTGAAAATACAATTTTTTCAAAAAATGTATGAATTCAAAAGTGCATACTATATCTAGTCATTACCCAACATTAATTTTGTATTTTAGTTTTTAAGATATTCATTTTATTATACGTCTTATTCAGAAAATTAAATATATTTGTGAGGGAAAACGGAGGAAATAATAAATATGTCAAGATCGAGGAATTGACAATTTTAAGGAAAATATTAAGTTGTGTATTTTGTGTTTATCTCATTGTGTGATGCATATTTTCACGATCTGACAGCAGAAATCGAATCAGCAGAGCCAGAAGAATCAGATTACGCGGGGAAAATAGGTTTTGAACGCTTAGATAGGGGTAAAATCAGACTTTATGAGGTATGTTGTATAATTATAGTTTGTGCTGTAATATGTCATGAGATCAGAATATGAAGGGAGTATATATGTGTTATTGTCACAGGTATATATGTGAGGATAGCTCAGTAGAGTCTGTAAAATAGTTTAGTAGAAGAAAAAGTTATATAAAGAACAAAAAATTAAAAATAAACATTATTAAGTGAAAACCAAAGTTTACATATTTTTTGTAAGGTTTTGTCTTTGTGGGTTGGGGTATATGACAAAAAAGATTGGATAATGCACTCTTGTCGGTCAAACTTCCGCGTTCAAGTTATCAATGCGGAACATTGTTCCATTCTGGGAGACATGCAGAGGCAATGTCTCCCAGAATGAGACACTGCGACCGACAGGAGTGCACAATACACTCTTGTCGGTCAAACTTCCACGTTCAAGTTATCAATGCGGAACAGTGTCTCATTCAAGGAGCCCTCGAAAAGAACCTCACATCGACTCTCTCTTTCCGGCATCTTTACCGCATAGAAAACTGCTCGTTCGCAACTTTGTGGGCAATCTAAGAGATGATTGCGGTAAAGATGCCGGGAAGATTGACGCTGCAGCAGAGAATCACTACGGCTCTCTTTTACCGGCATCTTTACCGCATAGAAAGCTGCTCGTTCGCAACTTTGTGTGCAATCTAAGAGATGATTGCGGTAAAGATGCCGGGAAGATTGATGCTGCAGCCCCAGGCCGCACTCAGATTTCATCCCGCTACACAATTGTTCATCCAACAACTGTCATAGAGGTTGAAATTTTCGACCAGAAGTGAAACATATCATTTTTAAGACTGCGGCGCGCAAGCAAGTTTGAACCTTTCAAGGGTGATCAGTCCTTTACTCATTTCAAGACCTCTTGTTGCCTGATAAAACGATACTTCCTTCCTTGTGGGCCATTGAAAACCCAAACCGTCACAACTTGCTTCCTAAATTTTATTTGCGGAGTAATTATCATGCATATTTTATCGGATAATAATATCAAAGCTAAATTTCATATTATTTTTTAAAGATATGCATTTTCTGTCTAAATTTATTTTTTCTGTTTCCAATTCACGGAATAATATTCTTACAAGCATATACATAGCTAATATATATCATTTTAATAATAATAAAACCAAAATGATGTATTCTTCATATAGTTATTTAAAATTCGTTAACTAGAATTGTATTCAGAACGAGGCAAAGTTAGGAGATACATAAAAACCAATAACTTGATAAGTGATACCTTTTTTCCTGATATATCTATATGTGTTAATGTCAAACACGATTTGGAAAAATTAATTCTTTAAATCGGCTTAAGAATAAGACCAACATCAAAAGCATGGCTAATAAATTAATAAATCAATGTTTAATTACCGATTCATGCATTTTTTTCAAAATTTCAAATTTCAAATTTTTGTTTCTCCAAAATATTAATTGTTTCCACTAGATTAACAAATAAACAATAAATTGGATTAATGTAATGCCCAATCATTCATTTTAAATTTTAGATTTAAAACAATATTTTTCTCCATATTATTATAACATGAATCGCTATGATATAAGAAATATATTTTCAATATTGAAATTGAAAAATTCTAAAATTTTTGAAATTCAATTTGAGTGTGATGATCGATAACATATATTTTTTAATTAAAATCTTGTGTCGCTATCATATAAATATACTATTTCTAAATTAAAAATAGAAAAAAAAGTACTATTTAATGATGAAATTGCAAATAATATCAATATATATATATTCATGCTGATATATTTTGGGAACAGATTGGCAATCAAATAAATAGGATTGTGTTAGTTTGTCATGGATATAAAACAAATTTTCGAGCTAATTGAGCGAATTTAAATCACAAACACTTATATTTTCTATTACAAGGTATATTTGTAATATACAACCAGTAAATAGCTTTCTCTAACTTTTACCAGCTTAGATGATAGCAAATTAGATACGAATTTCATGACCCCTCACCAAATTCCACTAAAACATATACAAATAAAAGTACTAAGCGGGTATCATCTAACCCTAGAATTATAGCTCCTAGGACTCATCCTAGATGGTAGTTCTGGAAAAACACCTGGTTTTTGGAGTTGCAAAAGTTAAAAATTGAGGGTATTATTGGGTCTCTTTTTCAATAAAATCATAATGCCCAAAACAATTTGAAGTGATTGGTATTTCTAATATTATCTGGAAATCTATCGATAACTAATTGCATAAGTCTGATATAGTAATGCTTTTCGATATTATTAAGTAAATAAATAGTCCACATATAAATATTTATAAAATAAACTCTATTATTTCTTTACTTATTTTTATTTCTTAAACAAAGGATAGTTGCAAAGTTCGTTCACATCAAAGAAGGATAAGTCTTCTTCATCCATCTCCATTTCATCATCATTTGACATGTTTTCCTTGAGAACTTCAATATTTCTGAAGCAAATCTCAAGAATTTCATCTCTTTTTCCAGCTAATTGTGGCAAATTTTCAAAGTTTTTGAAAACAGAAATTGCAGATCTTAAAAATGCTGCAGGACGAGTATTTTCTATCCAAAACGTGTAGAATGTTGGGTATTTGACTAATATCGATGGATCAGTTGTTGCCATACTTGCAACTATGTCGTGGATTTGCAAATCCCAATCAGCCAAATTTTCGCTAATTTCTCCAATGAATTCCAAAGCGAAAGAAGAATGGCAGCATCTAACAAATATTGCTTGGAACACTATTATTAAATACTCCCAGTAATTGTCGCAAAACTCTTCTTCATCAGCCAAAAGTGAAGTGGCAATTTCGTAAATTGGATTTGTCACTTCTTTTATTTCGAAAGAATCAGGGAATTTCAAAGCCAAAACTTTGATTGCAGGAGAGATTGATTCGATCAACGCATCATCATCTTCAAAGAACTTCTGTAGCATTGACGGAATCTGCATCAATTCTTCATTAAACGCTGGAGAATATGAAATACAAGTACACAAAATAGAAATTATTTCTTCAGCGTAATTCGAACTACAATTTGATTCATAGAGCATTTCATTGACTTGTTGCATGAGCAATGAAACGATTTGGTTTGCTGTTTCTTCATTCTTCTCTTGTGATTTGGCTACTTTATCAATAGCCCTTGTTATTGTCGAAACAGAAACATGTGCTTCCGCGGAATCTTCGTCAATATATTGTTTGAACATTTGTATCAAATTCGTCGTGTATTCAATTGAAAAACTTTGAAGAGCAGGAGCGAAGAAGTTGGTGAAATTAACAAGACTGTCGGCCATCCATTGCGTTGGGTATTTCTCGTTCATTTCGAACACTTTTTGGATAATTTGGTTGATCGATTCCCCAATGTTTTCGAAAATTTCTGATTTTGATTCTGAAACTTCGAAATCTTCGAAAACACTCAATGTATTACAAAGAGAACAAAGTGTTATGTAGGCAACAATGTCATTGTCTGTTTCGAGGAATACATTGGATAAAGGAACAACCAGTTGGCCGGCAATTTCGATGTTTTTGTAGCCAGTGAAGAAAACAACTCCCGCTAAGAAAGGCATCAAATCTGTTGAGGAAAGACATTCAAATGCCAAGTTTTGGATGAAGGAAATGTTCTCTGAATCACCTTCTGAGAAAAATGAGGCTACTTTCGAGAGAATGAACATAATTGAGTAAACAATGTTCGAATCTGAGTACTCAAGTTGAGAAGCAACGCTCAAAACGGAACTGGCGATTCTGTGTCCTCCAGCGGATAATGCAGTCGCTGCAGCAGAGGCTGGGGACTCCTTTTCTTGGGGTGATGGAAAAATTAAGTCTAAAAGTTGGGTAACATCGAGATTTGATACATCGGCTGGAGGCAGAAATGTTGGAATAAATATTTGGAGGATGATATGGTCGATCATTGGCTCAATAACGGAATATGGAATATCATATGTAAGAAAAATCTCCAAAATGTTGAAAGCATATGTCATAGCAGGATACGATGCTGTTCTTTCGGTCAAAATATTAAGAATTGGCTCTACAATTGGAGAAATGAAATCTGTAGTGATTTCTGTTCCTTCTTTAACTGTTAGAGGGGCAAGGATTGCATCTGTTAATGATTCATACAAATCGTTTGAAAGTTCGGCTTCAGATGTAAGTAATCCTGCTGAAATTGTGTAAATTGTTGAAATTATTTCCTCAGATACTGCATCTATTGAACTTTTAACGACTAACTGCTTAAATGAACGCATGACGCATGTAACTATCTGCTGAAAATTAGTATATTCTGTAATATCCTGTGAAGTTATGAATTCAATTGCCAAATTGAGTGCAGGAACGATCTGATCGTAATACTCGTGTTCATTTATTTCTAATTTCGTTAATTCATCAAGTATCATGAAACCAGATAAGAGGCCAGATTGAATACTCGAAATTATGAACTGTAAAACTTGTTCAAACATAGCGTGTTTAATAAAATATGATAATATTTCATCAACAATGAAGAGAAATGTGCTCTGAACGACTTGTGAAGAATTATTAAAAATCTCTGAAATGGATTCAAGAGAAAATTGTTGCATAAGCTCTTCATTTTCATGAAGGAGTAAACGTAGTTGTGTTGTTGCTGCTTGTTTAATAACATCATTTTGATTTGAAGTAATAATCGAGATTATTTTATCAAAAAAGTCTGATGATCCTCTCATTTGCTTCAAATTCTCTTCTGCTTCTGAAACTTGGGCTGTTGTTGTCTGTCTCAGTGTAGAAATGATTAAATCCTCAGAAATCATTTTGATTTTGACGATAAAAATTCAAAATTTTACAAATACACATCATAATATTTGAGTTTTAGTATGCTGAATGATAACATGATTCAATGATACATCTAAATATAAGGAGATAAATAGCTGTTTATTTAGTTTTTCCCTAAATTTGAAACAAAATTTGTGTTTCTTTAGGAGATTTCATATATTAAGTATTAAGAAACCAATAACTTAGCCTATGACCATGTAAATATGCTATAATAGATGTAAAATGAACGATAAAAAACAAAATTTATTAAATAATAAGGCATAAATACATAAACTAACAAAAATATTAAACGAACCGATCGATTGCAGGTGATAGATTCTCGCATGATGGAGGAACAGGATAATATAACTGGTCCATATTAAGATTTCCTGTTTGTAAGAGTTCTATCAACCTATTTGCGCATAAAACCATTCTATCTATATCGCACGGCATTGCTTCTATAAAATCATGGCCAAATTTCTTATGACCAACACCGATCATGTAAATATTGCTAATTGCAGCAACATGGATGTTCGGCATGTCCATCATGAACGTCATCATTACTAAAATTCCGGTTTTTTCTTGCATAAAAATTGAATTGTAAATTCCGGATCCAGAAGGAGTTACAACCATTTTAATGGTACTCCATCGCTTAACTGTTGCATTAAAATCACTAACGTTTGAATCTTCGATGATCCATTTCTGACCTTCGTCAATTTTAGTTTTTTCTGTTAAAGCTTGGAGTAATTCCTTGATATTATGTATCAAGCGAGTCTTCCCTGGTCTGTTGATTATGCAGAATTTGTATGGCTTGATTCCGTTCAATTGAAAACGATTAAATACGAGTTTTCTTAATCTTTGAAAACCACCTACGCTATATCCGTGTGCATAGTGCGTAGTACCTAAAATATATAATTCATCGACTAAAACTTGATTTCCATCGCCTAAATCTAATAATTTAATTTTATCAGCCAAACCGATGTTATAAAGGAAATCATAAGTAGCTGCATAGCCTGTACGTAGTGTGGGAACAACAAATCCCCTGTCATATATCTCCTTTGGGACAAACATCATTGCATTAATAAAATCGTGTACCATATGGCCCCAATGGTACCAGACTTGTGTGTAGTAAACGCCAATTGGATAATGCCCGATGGTCTTTTTTTGTTTAACGGTAAAATCTTTAAATTGCTCTTTATAAGTCATAATTTGGAAATTTCTTGTAGCAGGTGTTGAAGATAAGTACGCATTTTTAAATAATGTAATGTATACAATTGATCGAGAAAGTGTATCTGCGGGAACTTCGACTCGGCAAAGAAATTCGCCATTATGCATAACAACTGTTCTATTATAGTTCGAAAAATTTACAAAATCGACAACTTCTTCCATCGAATCGTAGTTTAAATTGAAAAACCAGCGAAATCCTGTTAGATGATTTTGAAATAAAACTTCATCTCCTGAAACTGAAGTCTTTAGTGGCACGCAGGTTAATCTATTGCTAATGTAAATAAATGACATTATAAACAATAGCGGATAAATTGATAAATTAAACCCAGAATTCAAATTTTTCATGCATACAACTCTTTGAAAATTTGTAAGAAATTCTCAAAATGAATTATGTTATTTGGTTATTTTAGATCTCTTTTATGGTTGATTTTTAATATAATACTAAAGCATTGAAAGTAATTTCAAGATATTAGTAGTATATGTTGAAGGGTTGTGTGACTTTTTTGTAAACGTAAGAATTCATACAATATTGAACGATTTTGTATCATTTTTTTTAACATATGAAGTAAAAAATGTATGATTCTTACGGTTTTTATTCTTACGTTTTTGAATAAATCAAGATTTAAAAAATTTTCAAAATTGTAAGACATTTACACTCAGCCCATACATAATGAAATAAAAAATAATTTTTTAAAAAAAATAAACCATTAAAAAATTAACATTAATTTTAAAATAATTTATTTTTTTATCTTTTATAAAAGAAGCTATATATAGATGATGTCAGATATTCCGCGATTAATTAAACATTGTTTAAATCCTGAATGGGTTAAACTTCAATTTAAAAAGGAAGACTGTGAATTATTAAATGAATATGAAAGCCAAAATAAGCTAATGAGGTATAAATATAATGATAAAGAATATTTAATTTCATGGAATCAATGGAGTCATAATCAAAGACCTCATAAACGAGAAGAAGAAATTGAAAATAATGAAATGGAAATCATTGATGGCATTAAAGAGGATGGAATTCCTAAATTTTGTAGAAAAACCTTTAGAACTAAGTTAGGAGCATATAAACGTAGAGTATTAAATCCTGAATATCTTAAACATTTATTTAAAAAGGAAGACTGTGAATTATTAAACGCTAATGAATATGAAAATGCTAAATCAAAACTGAGATATAAATATATTGGAAGAGATGAAAGGTGTAAAGATAAAGATAAAGTTTATTCAGTTTCATATAATAACTGGCACACGTTAGGGATAAGAAAACATTTAGGAGATTATGGGAAATGTTCTGAATTCTTTAAATCTAGTATATACGAGAGAGTAAAAGAAATTAGAAATAATTATTTTCATGAATAAAAGATTCACTACCATAATGAAATAAAAATTTTTTTAAAAAAATAAACCATTAAAAATTCATGTCTTACATTTATGAAAATTTATTTTTATTTTGTATGAAACCGATTTTAAAAATTTATGAATAATTTATAAAAAGTTTTTATTCCTACAATTCCTATATTACCATTAATAAAAAGAATATATTTTATAATAGTTTCATTTCGAACATGTTAAAATTTATCTGCATTTCGAAAAATTTTATTATAAATGATAATATAATTTATTAAATTAATATATAACTTATGAATTTTTACTTTTTGTATGAAATAAAATTTAGTATTAATAAAGTTATAAAATAAATTGGTGCATGTTAGATGTAAATAAGATATAAAAAAGGTGTTTATGAATACTTTAGCAGAACTTCTACTGGTAGAGTTTATACTGGCAGAACTTCTACTGGTAGAGTTTATACTGGCAGAACTTCTACTGGCAGAACTTCTACTGGTAGAGTTTATACTGGCAGAACTTCTACTGGCAGAACTTCTACTGGTTATATATGGTGTCAATTTTTTAAAAAATTTTGAATTCAATGAGTTATATCAAAAATAAAATTCTTGAATAGAGTAAAAAAATTTAAATAATTTATTTAAATATAGGGTGTCCAAAGGTGTGTTTAGCACAAACCTGAATACTGCGAATAGAAATAAACAAGTTACATATATATAAAGTTTATTTAAATATAATCACCATTGGATTCAATCACGCGTTCGCAGCGATCGATCCAGGCTTGAAAGACACGCTTTAAATCATCATGAGAAAATTGCTCAAATTGCTCTCTTACAAAATTTTCAAGATCATCTGGACTCGCGAATTCGCGTCCTTCAGCTCTCTTTTTTAGCGTGCCGAATAAATAAAAGTCAGAGGGTGCAATATCAGGTGAATAAATTGGGTTTGGAACAACTTTGACATTGTTTTCCAACAAGTAATTCATTACCTTATGACTTTTGTGAACTCTTGAATTATCAAAATGAATTGCAAACTTTTGTTTTTGTTGTTTGGATTTCTCAAACTCATCAGAATTGATAATTTGAGTAAGAACATTGTCAATTAGATACTGAGCATTCATCGTATTAGGTTTTAAGAATATCAATTGCGATGATGCCATTCACGCCCAAAAAACCGACAACATCATCATTGGTGTGTCAATTTTTTTCTTCGGGAATGTTTGCGGATTTTCATCCTTCGGGATCCACATGATTTTGGCTTCTGTTGCATATTGAAACCAAGACTCGTCCCTGTTACTAAAAAGCGAACTTCTTGGATTGATACGCACCCAATATAGAGAGGAGCTCTTTCGAAGATTGGACTCTAGATTTTTTTTGAACTGAATTAAGGTTGTGCGGAACCCAACGTGTATACGCTAGTTTGTAGTTCAAATATTATGCAGATAATAACTGACTGTTGTACGTGGTATCTTTGTCATCTCCTCTATCCTTCTGAGTGATGCTCTTGGGTCTTCATCTAGCGCTTGAAGAATTGCTTTGATTTTTCTTTGATCCGGCGATTTTTTGTCAATTTTTATGATGGGCGCCTTTTGTTCATGAAGTGATACATCCTAACATGATACGTTACAGTGGAATAGCTAGGAGCATCCATACCGAAGCATTTTACCAATGTCTCGTAGATTTTTTTACAGTCTTTGCATTTTTTTGCAAGAGCGAGATGTTTTCTTTATGATTCATTAAAAAATGAAAAAATCCCGCCAAAATTTCCCGCGAAACCGCCTCTTGTCTCAAAATTCATTTTATATCCCGGCATGGCGCCAAAATACAACTTACTCATCATATACATATATTCATATTTTTTATTATATATTTATAATCAGCATATATCTCCTTTAATAGTCTCATATAGAGCGCTGTGCTAAACGCACCTTTGGACACCCTATATTTTCTTCTGACATTTTTGAATAATTTATTTTTTTAATTCGTAAGAAAATGAGTGGATCAAGATTCGTAACCGTCAATCAATTAATGGATGCTCTTTCACCAATTCTTGAAAATGTTAAACAAGTAGATGTTTATTTCGATGATTATGTAGAAAGTTTATATTATAAAGGTAAACATAATATTAAACCCATTGCTTTTGCATTTGATAATAAATTAATTGAAAATGCAAAAATTTGGAAATTAATTCCAGATATTGAATATATAACGAATATAACTAATAAATGGTTCAAACGAATTCCAACCACAAAAGTTCTTTGTAAATTAATGATCAAAACCGAGGCCAAAGAATTTCATGAATTTACATATCATCCAAATAAAGTTTCAGAACTAGAAAATGAAAAACTTCAGAAAATATTAAACGATAGACTTTCAAATGATCGTATTGAAAAAATAAATAAACTAGCAGAAGTTGCATTTAATAATGAAATATTTGATGAATATAACCTTGAACTCAGTGATGGGCTTTAAGGACCCGGGCTCAACGAGTCATGATTTATGAAATCAATTATTTGATTCATTCTTTCTTCAATAATTTCTATTCTTTTTGTTAAATCATCTATTTTCATTAATGAGGTGATTCTTGATTGAGGAATAGATTTCAAACTAACCACTCCTTTTATTTTTGAAATTTTGAATCCATCAACTTTAAACATTTTATTCAATTTACACGTTGTCAATTCTTCAAATAATTTTTTATTATTAGCATAATAGTCATTAAATTCTTCAACAGATGAAAAAATTTTTATTTCAGTAATTGGTTTAACAACGTTTATTTTTTGTTGAACATTTTTACTTTCATTTATTTCTTCCTCCTCTGTTTCATTTATTTTTAAAATTGGTTTCATTTATCATTAAATAAAAATTAGAATATAAGTGATGAAATATATTTTTTAATTAATATTAAATCAGAAATGGCGGCAGGATTCTTTAAAAAATTATGGGAAGGAATTAAGAAAGCTGCGGGTTGGGTTCATCAAAAGATTATTAAACCTGTAGCAAACTTTTTGGCACCAGTAGCGAAAACGGCAGGAACTATCATAGGTGGAGTATTAGGCACTAAAGCAGGTAATCCGGCGATGGGAGCACAAGCGGGTAACGCAATTGGTGGAATAGCTGAAGGAATACTTAATAAAATAGGAGGTAGATAGTGGAAAAATAAATATTATTTTTATCTTAGTATCGGTTGAAGTCTTTGATAAACTTTTTCTCCTTTATTTAATATTTCTCTTATTGGGGCGGCTTTTGGCGTTATTGATTCAGCAACGTCACTAATTGCTTCTTTATTCTTAAATATCCAATTTGCTCCTTTCTTCATTGTTTCCCAAACTTTATGCGCTCCTCTTTTTACTTTATCCCACAGTTTCTTAAATATACCTGCAGCCATAGTTGATTATTTCATTAAAATTAAAAATTCATTTTCATCTTTTAATTTTGATTTTTTATTTATTAATAAATGACGACTAACTATTTGGTGCCAAACACTAAACCATTAATGGAAATGTATTTCATTCATTCGAAAAGATAAATGAAATATTCGCAAAGAATGACGGTAGAAGATATTATAGAGAACTTGAAAGTTCATGCTATGACTCTGATGCTCCATATTTTGATGATAAACAAACTCATTTAAGAATTACAAATCCGGCTCATGATGTGAACCAATTAGGTGACACATATATTAAACGCAAAGTTAAAGCAACTCTAGTTTCAAATAAAGCTTTCACATGTGATGCCGCTTTTAAATGCATGCGTTTATTCGTTGGTTACAAATCATCAAATCAAAGCTTTAAACAATTAGAAGTAGAAACCGAAAGAGGTGATGCTGGTTATCTTCAGATGGATTGCGCCCGTGAATCTTTCGCATTTGCAACATATAAACCAAAATCAGAAAGGAAAGTTAAAAAGTTTGTTCATTCGTTATATAATAATGTTCAAAAATATGATAACTCAGTTGTGGTAAATATATTGACCCTTCAGAAGTTTTCAAGAACGCAAATGAAGAAGTTGATGTCACTTTTGATATGATTATTCCGGTAAATGATTTGTTTATGTTAGCATTTCAGGCGTTCGATGATTATCCTAAATCATTTGGTGAATCATTCTTAAATATTATGTTTTCAGGGATACTTTAGTATTTTGTCAGGTTGACCCGTTAAGAGTTGCTGATTTACAAAATTACGTTTATGAAAAGATAACTGATGAAAATTATGAAAAGATTATGAATCATGTTTATAAAAATATGATCGCAAATTCCAACAAATCGGACTTCCTGCCAAATTAATTACAAGCTTAGCCTACATCTGCTGACGCAACAGTTGATAACGTTATTATTTCATGCACAAAGATGGAAGTTTTAGAGGATAAATGCATTACACCAGGATACGGTTTAATTGAAGAATCAGTTAAAGCAATACCACGTTTATTCAGTAAGGAAGATCCATTTATGATTCCAGCTCAACATATTGACGTTCGTTCACTAAATGGAGGTTGCATCACTCCTGAAGGTATTAGCTCAGATTTCTCATACGCTCTTCATAATGTTACAGATGTTGTGTTAACATTTCCGAAGAATGCAATGCAAAGAACAGTTTTAGAAAATCCAATGCTTCGAGGTCTTCAGGTCACTATAGATTCCAGAAACTTCCCCGATCAAGCGATGACCACAGTGGGCGACATATTCTTTACACGTATGCTTCAAGCTTCTGATTTAGATGGAGTGAATGAATGCACAGAAGAATACGAGGACTCATTAACTAGACCACTGAATGATGATAATGGCACGCATTAGCTAGAACATGGAAAGACCAAACTTCATTCTTATGCACTATTCCAGTTCAACGTGATGGAGCGGGTATATTCTTTGATGGATTAGAAACTTTCAACTCACAAGTTACAGTACAAGTGAAAGCTTATCCAATCATTCAGGGTGAAAATGACACTTACTGTTCAAAGGTGACAAATCCTCCTCAGGTTTGGTTTACTAGGACTACATATTGGACATGGACACCGATGAAGGTTTGAAATATCATCCAACAGGTACACCACCACAGTATAGAAGTTCATATGATGAAATATTGATGAATAGAAATGTTTAAAATTATAAATTTATTTTGATTAAATGGATTTAAATTCATCCACCCCTTATGAAGAATTAGCGGAGTATATAATACATACGTAGATGATATGATTAATGAAGCATTGAGTGATAATAGAAATGCTCTATCTAAGGAAAATTAATGAAAATTCCATATTCTGAATGTTATTTAAATTCAATCACTGCAGCAATTGGTAAACAAAATAAAGGTAAAACATTAACGATATTAAAACAAATTATCATTATTGCTAACACTTCCCCCTATTCACATGTGTTAATTTATATCAACCGTTCAGGTTCACCTTCAGATGATACATTTGAATCTTTAAAGCATTTAATCAAAATTCCAATTATTTATTTATCACAAAAAGAAGCAGAAGATTATTTAAAAAACTTTTTAATGTATAAAGAATTATATAATACAATCAAGAAGCAAGGATTAGAGGATAAAATTATTGATAAACAACGGGATGAATTATTTGAAACACTTTCTATTTCAAATTTTGATAGAGAATTTTTGCATTCACTCATTTTTCTAGATGATGCAGTGAAATCAAAACTAATAACAAATGAGAAATCATATTTTAATCAGTTATTAACTCAATGTCGATACATTCAGTGTTCATTCTTTATGGCTGTTCAATATTTCAAAGCATTAAGCACAAACATTAAATCAAACCTGTCCACCCTTTTTATTTTCAGTGGTTTTAGTCGTCAACAGTTGAACGTTATGCTTTATCAAGTGAATTTACCAATGAGCATTAATGAACTTTACACACAATATCAACAATTAGGAGAACATGGAAAAATAATAGTTGATTTAAATAAAGGAGGTGTTAAATTTGATTAACTTTTTATGATTAATTTTTATTTTTTATTTATAATTAAAATGACAGAAATAGCAAATCTTCTACAGGTTCCATTAAAACAAGGGACAAACAAAAAGGGTGCATATAATAGAACTATGAAAGTTCCAGACGGAATGAAAGAATTAGTCCACATTGTTGCCGGTCTTCAAAAGGATGTTAAACAAATGAGAAACGTTTTAACATTACCAGAAGCTCAAGCATATGCCAAACGTCATGGTCCAAATTGGGAAGCACACGAAGCAGACATTACGGGTCCAAATGGAAAACCTGATGGTATAAATGAAGTTTTCGTTACTGATGGTCAAGGTAATATTAAAGTCATAAATGGTTACAAATTAACTATACTGATTATCCTAAACGTAAAGCATATAATGAACGTTATCCTATGCAATTTGATGAAATGGAAAAGCTGTTAAACAATACATTGGAGAAGGTGAAAATGGTCCAATTAATTCATACCGTTATAATCCATATTCTTATTTCAATGAAGAATTAAATGCTGTTGAAGAGGGACCGGATGGATTACCACGATATGTTAATCAGTTTGATGGTCAATATGCAAATATTAGACCTGAAATTCCAGCTAAGAAATTCTTTAAAGTTGCTTTATTCGATCCAGTGTTCAATGAACAGAAAGAAGCAATGAAAGCAGAATTTAAACCAATTCAAGTGGCAAGAATTTCTTCATCTTCACTTTCAGAAGCGTTCAAGGAATTGATAAAGAAACCACTTTATTCTCAACAAGGTTATAACTTTGATTTAATTAAAGAAAGTGATAGACGTAAATTAGAAAAATCAGATGGTTTTAAGAATGCATGTAATGAAATGATTAAAGATATTGTAAATGATAAAATAAGACTGGAAGAAACTCAAAGCAATATCAAAACATAATTGGTGCAGTTACAAAGAAAGTATAAGCAAAACAAGGATGAACCTTGGGATATTACCGTAACAACTAAATAAAACTTTAAATATATTTTTCTTTTTTTTATTCAATTATAAATGAGAAGACGTTTCACAAGTCAAAAGAACACAAACGCAAAAGCAGAGATTACGGTTGGTTATAACGTAAATGATGATAAATCACGAATTATTCAAAATGTTAAAGTTAATGTTAGCCTGAATTAACAAGGTCAGCAACACAGTCCAATTTATTAACTCGTGACTTCCCGAAGAATGAGGAGAGCAAAATAAAGAAGATGGAGACCAATCATTTTATCTGAACCCGGTAAAGAACCTGTTGAAATTCCCACTTATCCAACATACCCCCCGCCTCTTTCATCAAACATCGAGAACCCAGGAATCTACGATTCCAGTCGCAATGCGCCATATAAAATAGACATTAATTCAGAATTAATGAAAATTTACCGTGATATAATAATTAATAATTATGATTCAATAATAAATTTAATTGACCAATCTGGTTTAATTATTTTACCTTATGAATCATTAATTCACATTATCGCCATTCTTTGTGATGTTCAAGATTCAGACGTTAAGATTCAATTTTTCATAGATGATGAGGTTTCATGCTGCGGAACAGTTGCAAAAATAAATCCTATAAAGGATATTAGCACAATTAAGATATCAAAGAACGGAACAACAACTGAACTTCATTAACATATAATGATATTTATAATAAAATAGTTGATGAATATAAAATATCACTTGAAAAATTCTTTTTAAGGCTATTTAATATTCAAGCATTAACATTATCGAATAATAATCCTTTGAATCATAATCAATAATAATTGACCTTTCACCAGTTTCTATCGTTTTTTTATTTCTTTTTTGTTCCCCACTATCTGGATCGGTCATTGTAATTGTTTTGTTATAGTATCAGCTTTATCTTTAACTTCAATCTTTTTCCATCAGGATATTTAAACCAAAATTCCAAAAATTCGATATTGTCAATCTGTTCATATTTTAATCTATCAATTACATTTTTAATACCATCTGAAAATCTTATGAAATGGTCATTATATGGGTTTGATTGAACTAAATTTGAATGAAGTGAAATATAACCTGTTGATATATGACATTGACTCATATTTTCTGAAAACACTAAAATTTATAACATGAATGAATTTCTTATTCGTTGAATTTATGAATTCTTGATTAATCTTATTCTAGTTTTATTTATCACTGGAAAATAACACTTACATATTTTTAATCGTAATAAAAATGTCAATTATCAATATTATTTCGAATAATAGCTGTGAATTAAATTTAACAGTTAGCGGAATTTATAATGTTACTCTCGTTTCTGTGAGTGGTAAATTTAATCCCATTCTTTTAGACCCTTCAGATTATATATCATTTATTAAAGATGACCATGAAAAACGTATGATATGTATATAAATAATGTGATAACGAAATGGGATATTAACATGATTTTAAGTTATTTAAATGAATCATTTATCGTATGGTATGAAGAAAATTTTAAATCAAACCTATAAACTTTTTGAACTTGATGAAATAAATAACCTTATTAAATTTCCGCTGAAAATTAAATTTTGTACTCCTCATTTTCGTTCATTGTTGGGGATATTAAATTTTGAAAAAGATGTTGGGGATGTTTTGTATTCTGACACTGGTTCCAATTTCATTTTAATCAAATGTGATAAAGTTAATACCCCAATGAGATTTTCACATCAAACATTAGACCCTAACTCTTACCCATCAATACAAAACATTTTATCCATCAACTTAAACACATTTTCTTTATCATATCCGTTTCAATTATCCGGGAATTCATTTATTCTTCATTCAAAAGATTTATCAAATATTAAATTTAGAATAACTGACCTATTTGATTGTGATTTAGAATTCATGAATGAGATATTATGGCAATTTCAAATAGAAAAAATAGGTGATGAGATAACGGATTAAATATTTATTTTTAAATCATAATAAATGATTAAACCACAGCAACTTAAGGCGCAAAACACCCAGGTCCCTCAGACCATTACATACGCCATATATGCATATAATTCAAAGACGGCAGAACAAACGCAAAGGTTGAAATATGGAGATTTGGAGATAGTATTGAAAAATGACCATTTCGAATTCGTTTGCAAGGGTGGTGCAGTGATATCAAATATAAAAGAAATTTTATTTATGAATTCAAAAATTAAAGGAATAACGGATGATATAACATCAATTCCACCAGAAGAACAGAGATATTACGCATTAAATGCATTTCCTAAAGTTTTGAAGATTGGAAGATTTAATTTAAATGAGGAATTCATAGAAGGTTTCCTAAATGACATAATGAAGAAAGCAGATAAGGAATATGTGGATAGTGAGTTAAATAAGAAGGCAAATTTGGTTTATGTTGATGAAAAAGATAATGAAATTAAAGAAAGGGTTGAATGGTATCATGAATGGACATTGGAGACTTTTAAAGTTAAAGCTGATACAGGATGGGTTTCAGGATGTTTAGACCTTAAAGCAGATAAAACATATGTTAACGATGAGTTAGAGAAGAAAGCAGATAAAACATATGTTAACGATGAGTTAGAGAAGAAAGCAGATAAAACATATGTTAACGAAATATACCAAAGTTTGATAGGAACAAAAAAAAATATTGAAACTATTGTTGGGGATGTTTCTGTCTATGAAGAAAACAAATATTTTAGATGGGAGTTTGTACACTCCTTAAAAAATGGTATACGGTATAAACTCATTCCGAAAAATAACAATGAAATGTATGTAGGCTATATAAAGAATAATGGTACACAAGTTAAAGTTCCATTAGACAACAACTGTTACTTAAACTTATATGGAGACGAACAAAAGAAATATTTAAGAGTTTATGAAATGGCAGATATGACGTTGGCTGACCCAGCTCCAGCACCATATTATTATGACTATGGAGATGACGACAGAACACCACATGTAGATGAACAAAAACTAACATTATATTTAGATTATTATAGATATAAAAGATATAATGCAATAGAAAAAACGAGAATAGTATATTATTATACAGATGACAGAAATAAATATTATAGTCAAGATTTTACCTACCCTGAAAACATAAGATTATATTATAAAAAATATTCTGACACAAACCAGAAGAAACCTGAAATAGTTACACTATATCTTAAGTTCAAAAGAGACAATCCTATAATATCTCATATGTTTGATTTAATGAACCCAGTAGGTTCTATTTATACATCTATGGATGCAAGAGGTCCTCAAGTAATGTTTGGTGTTGGTGCATGGGAACAAATAGTTGACAGGTTTTTGTATTGTGCAAACTCTTCAAAGGAAACAGGAGGTTCGAAGAAAATTACTGAAGCAAACCTTCCACCGCACACTCATACAGGAACTACAAACTTTTCTGGTGACCATAGTCACTCATTAAGAGACCATCCATTATACAACTCAGAATATTATGCTGGCAATGACGTTTTATCTCCAGATTATAACCATTCGGCAAAAAAGACTTTTCGACCAACTGAACCAGGAGGAAATCATTCACACACTTTCACAACAAATCCAACAGGCTTGGGTAAAGATTACATGCCACCATTTGTGACTATATTCGCATGGTACCGCATTCAATAAACACACTTGAGCCTACTTTGCAGGCTTACCGAATGAACTAAATATATTTTATGTCTGTAATTAATTAGGTAATGAAGTAATGGATGAACTGCAGAAATAAATGTTTACGTTAAGTGACTCAAAGAGTCCGGAGACAAAGTCTCATGTTTTCAGGTTATTCAATAATTAATTATTTTTGAAGAACTGAAGGGGTCACCAGGTCACCATGTGTCACTCGGTTAATTAACTTCTCTGAAAAAATGAGACAACATGACATTTTGACAACATCACAGGAGGAAGGCAGTTATGACTTATCATGTATTTTCTCAAGATAGAAAAATAACGTTAGTTTTATTTTTTCTAACTTTTTATTTTGTATGTAAGAACAGTAATGTCGGTCGAAGCAAAAACATTCACTAACAAATCTAATGGTGAAACATTCACAAAAGGCACTTATAACGGTATTGAAGTCTTACGTAGAGACAAGGATGGTTACATTAATGCAACAAAGATGGCAAGAGAAGCGGGAAAGTTAAACCATTTAAACAGATTTCTCAATAGTACTAAAATGCAGGAAATTCTTGAGTTTTGGATGAACGAATACGGTGGAGCCAAAAGTGGCTCGACCTCAAAACAAGCATTTTATGAGCTTACAAAGGGTGTCATGAATGAATTCAAAGGTATTTACATACATCCTGACCTCGTTCATTTTGTTGCTGAATGGTGCTCTGTAAAGTATGCATTTTATGTCAAAGATATTATGGACTCCATAGACAAGAAAGTTCATGAGAAATTAGATGAAGAAGAACTCGAAGATACAGTAGAGAATGCAAAACATTTGTTTGAAGAAGAAGTTAGAAAAATGTGCGAAAAACAATTAGAACATGAACGTGAGATATGTTATGGTTATAGAAATTCTCCATACGAACTAGACCAATGGGAACAAGAAAATTTAAAGAGAGAATTTAGAGAATATGAACTCGCTAAGATAGCATTAGAAGCTGCAGAAAAGAAGTTAAAAGCTTGGGGTCGTTTTGTACAAAAATATTGTGAGTAAATGGTTTCCGGTTATTCAATAATTAATTATTTTTGAAGAACTGAGGGTGTCACTACGTCACCATGTGTCACTCGGTTAATTAACTTCTCTGAAAAAATGAGACAACATGACATTTTGACAACAGTCCTGGAAATAAATTTTATCGTTAATGTTTACGTTTATGGTTTCCGGTTATTCAATATTTAATTATTTTTGAAGAACTGAAGGGGTCACCAGGTCACCAGGTCACCAGGTCATTTAACTTCTCTGAAAAAATGAGACAACATGACATTTTGACAACATCACAGGAGGAAGGCAGTTATGACTTATTTTTGAAGAACTGAAGGGATCACCAGGTCACCAGGTCACCAGGTCATTTAACTTCTCTGAAAAAATGTGACAACATGACATTTTGACAACATTTACGAAAATTTGATGCAGCCCAAAAATAAAGTTAGTTTTAAAATTATTTTTATTTTTTTATTCCTATATAAATGACAGCAACAAACAACAACAACAACTATATCGTTTCTGATGAAAAAGTTATTGATTCATTAGCTGAGGAATTAGTTGTGGCAGAAACTAAAACCCTCAACGAAAGAATTGGTGAAAACAAGATTGATTTACATAACTACCTCAAACATGATGGAGGAAGAGGAAGGAAAACTGGTACAGCTTTATTAGTAAATAAAATTTCAAATTTAACGATTATAGATGTTGATATCAATAAATCGTACAATGATGAACTTAAAGAAACAGTTAGAAAAGACATTTTATCAAAACTTTCGGATAAAGATGTTATCGTTAAAACCGCTTCAGGAGGTCTTCACATTTATTGCAACACTAATTTCTTCTATGCAGTTTCGAACAGAATGATTAAATGCTATTCCTGCAATGATTATGATATTGATATAATGACTTCAATGGATGATTCAAAGCGTTCATTAGTGGTTATGGCTGATTCAAGAGTTCGCAAGAATGCAACAGAACCAATCAATACATACTCATTCATTCGTGGAAGTTATGATTCAACATTAACCAGAACAGTGAATGATATATTAAATGATTTGAATATTAAGGTAAGAGTTGAACAGAAGAACGAAGAAATAAAGAATATCATGAATGAAAACAAAGATGTAAACATTGACGATAAACTTGCCCAGAGCATAGTTGATGGCATTAGTGATTTTGAAGTACATAATGATGGTGGAAACATGAATTTAGAAAAAGAAGTTACATTATTCACACTGTTTCAAGCAATTAATTCGTTACCTAATCATTTAATTAATGAAGCATACGATAACGTTTATAATTTCTGCAATTTAACTGAAAATGCAAAAAGTAATTTTGAAAAAGCACGTAGTAGATATGCACATTTAATGACTTCTCCATTTGTTTTGGTGAAGATTCTAAAACTTTATCAAAAGGAATATTATGATGAATATGTTTTACCTTTATTACGTAAGCCAAAAATAACATTTGATATAAAACTTGATGACTCGTTTTTGATAACAGATATTAGACGCAAGGCTGAAAATCATCAGTATAAAAACAGTTCTGAAGTAATTGAGGATTTATCACGTGTAATCCGTTTTGTAGATTGTGGAAATAAATATTTCATTCAAAAGGACTATAATATCCACGACAAAATGAATCAAATATCATTCGTTCTTCAATCAAACATGAAAGAGTCACTCAAAATGATTAAATTATTTAAAGAAGAAGGTAAAACCATAACAGCATGGGACGTACTATTAAATCAATTATCCTCATTAACCGTTAAGGGTGTTTGCTTTAAATCTGATTCCCCAGATGTTTTCTCAACGTTTCAGGGTTATAAATACAACATTCTTGAAAAGCCTGATTACTCAAAAATTGAGATGTTTATGAATTTCATTAAAGAAGCCATTTGTGATAATAACGATGAAGTGTATAAATACCTTCTCGGCTGGATTGCATCAATGATTCAACATCCTGGAATCAAGAATGAAACAGCAATTATTTTGAAAGGACTTCAGGGAACAGGTAAAAACAGATTTACAGATATTATTTCTGAACTTCTCGCTGGTTATTCATGTAAAAACATTACTGAAATAAGTGAGCTAACGGGTAATTTCAACTCAGTAGTTGAAAATAAAATGTTTCTTGTACTTAATGAACTCAAGAATGTAGGTGAAGATAGACTCGCAAACTTCAACGCTTTGAAATCAATTATTACGGATAATGAGATTAGAATTAATGATAAGAATCAACCCAGAAGAACAGCTCAGAATGTTGCCAATTTCATTTTCGTAACTAATAACGTCTACCCGTCAAAATTGAAGTTGGAGACAGAAGATACGTAGTTTTAAGGGTTAATGGTAAATTCAAGGGTCAATTTGATTACTTCAAGAATTTAATGGATTCATGCACTAAGGAATTTTATGATAATTTACTGACGTATTTTATGCAATATGACCTTTCATCATTTAATGTACGAATCATACCGATGACTGAAGCCAAACAAGATTTAATAGAATTATCAACAAATCCTTTAGATGAATGGATAAATACACATTATGATGAATTATGTGCAGGTATGACGTGTAAAAATGCTCTATTCTGCAAACCATCAGACATGAAAGACAAAAACTTTCAAATGAGCATTAAGGATAAATGTGAAAGGAAACAAAGAAAAATAGATGGTAAACAAACATGGTATTATGTTTTGAAAGAAGAAATGAAAGGATTATATAAACAAATTGAACCAAACGATAATGAGGAATCATTTACTGACGATGAAATACCTGTGAATGAAGCTTTATAAAGTATGACTGGAATTTATTTTTGCCTTCCTCCTGTGATGTTGTCAAAATGTCATGTTGTCACATTTTTTCAGAGAAGTTAAATGACCTGGTGACCTGGTGACCTGGTGATCCCTTCAGTTCTTCAAAAATAAGTCATAACTGCCTTCCTCCTGTGATGTTGTCAAAATGTCATGTTGTCTCATTTTTTAAAAGAAGTTAAATGACCTGGTGACCCCTTCAGTTCTTCAAAAATAATTAATTATTGAATAACCCATGATGTTGTCAAAATGTCATGTTGTCACATTTTTTCAGAGAAGTTAAATGACCTGGTGACCTGGTGACCTGGTGACCCCTTCAGTTCTTCAAAAATAATTAATTATTGAATAACCCATGATGTTGTCAAAATGTCATGTTGTCACATTTTTTCAGAGAAGTTAAATGACCTGGTGACCTGGTGACCTGGTGACCCCTTCAGTTCTTCAAAAATAATTAATTATTGAATAACCCATGATGTTGTCAAAATGTCATGTTGTCACAAACTTTAGAACGGCATAATTTAAATTTTTATTTTTATCATAAATGAATACCCCACAAGCTCAAAATTTACCACGAATCATAACAAGGGAGGAAATGATAAAAATGATGCAAGAACATGTTAAAAATAACAAACCACTAAAATTGAGAAAATGTGGTTATGCAGTAATGATGGAAAGAGAGATGTTGTCGAAGAGGAATAAAAATTAAATTTGGATAGAGTTTAAAAATTCATCTTTATTAAATTCATCTCTTCCAACCAATTTATTTATTCTATTAAATTCTTTTATTTTTGCTTCACTCAGTTTAATGATTGAACGGTAAGTTTCTAATTTTTCGATTATTTCTTTCCTCTCTTTATCGTTTTCAGTTCCATTAGTTTTATTGTTTTCAACCCCACCGCATTGCGCTTCTTTTTGTAATAGCATATTTTTGATTTAATTCTGTTTAGTTTCTTTTTATATTCATCGTCTGGACTCTTGACTGCTTGTTGTCACTCATTTCTTACGAAATAAAAAAATTAAATATCATTTAAATATAATGGAGTAATAAAATAAATCGGAATTTCTATTAATTTATTGTCAACTTCAACTAATGCATTGCCGTTAATATATCTAACAAATTCAGCTATTGTGTCAAATCTTCGTCTTCTTTTTGTCATTGATTTATCAGTTTTTCCATAATCGAGATGAATCAAAACTTTATCCCCTTGTTTAAAATTCATGAGCCCCGAATTAATTTGTTCACGTTTAACATCATTCAACCTTTCCATTTGCTTTCTAATATATTCCCATTCTTTTGAAATATCATTTTTCATTTCCACTGGTTTCATGTTTATGGTTCTATGCCATGTATTATTGTAATAATATACTAACTTGTATGATGGAGTCATGATTTCCATCCCAGTATATCTGACCATTAACCCCTAACGCATCTCTAAGAGTTCTCATTACCGCATCAACTATTTTATTATGAAACGTATATGGAGAGGATGAAAAGTAAAAATTAATTTGTGGGAAATAATGAGCCATAGCTGCCTGAAATCCTTTATCACCATCACCCCTGATATTATCTACTCTTTCATGATCTAGTAAGTATTGAATAGCTCTTCGTGTTTCCTGTTCTGTTTTCCCTTTCACTGGAATGCAATATAAATATCTAGTGTTAATGTTAATGACAAATAAATAAGTAACGTTTCCTTTTGAATATTCTAAATGATCAATTTCGTATGAATATGGATATGGTGCAAATGAAGGCGACTAAATTTTTCCTTTAATGGTTGAATTTTTGGGTCAATTGGTTTATTTAATATCTTGAAATCCTTTTTAAAATCTTTTTGCTTCTTAATGTTTGAAATGGATATAATAAAGTGAATGATGAAGGATTAACTGAAGGAGGAGGAGGTACTACTGTTGGAGGTTTTGGTGTTGTAAGTGGTTTAATTTTATCTGCTTTGATTTTGGAATTCATTCCTTCCTTCATTAATTCTGGATGTATTCTATTCATTTGTTTTAAATATGCTGTATATAAAGGTTTGATATACTTTCCCGCTTCGAGTTTATGTTGAAGGATGAATTCCAAAAGTTGATCTTCATTTAAAAGTCGGGCTGAATATGGTTTAACTAATGAATCATAAATTAAAGCTTGTGCTTCATTTATGGTCTGAAGAACCTGGGCGTTTTGTTCCTTTGGCTTTTGCGGCTCATGATTATATAATTTATATAATTCATCAATATCTTCTTCTGTTAATACTTTATTTTTGAAATCTTTCAACTGTTTAAGTTGTGATTTAGTTTTTCCCTTTGAATATTCATTATTTTTAATTTTGTCTTTAATTTCAGAAATTATTTTATTATGATATTTCAAAATTTCATTTTTATAATATGGATAATAATATTCCATATCATCACCCGTTATATTATTATTATATTTTTGGAGATATGATTTTAATCATAATAATAAGAAATTTTGATTAAGTACTAAATCATCAATTAAATTTTTTAAATCTGTGTTATCCATTTATATAAAAATAAAATCAATGTTTTAAGGGTGCCCACCTCTTTGAATCATAGTATCAAAACCATCATTAACGGTTCCTTTTGTCTCTTCTGTGGTATTTTATTAAATAAATGGCATACAACATCCATTTTCACAACATACAGCCTTAGTGTGTGCTCCTGTTAATGCAGTCTTACCAATTGTTAAGCGAGTCATTGACCCATTTTTAAGTTGTAAATTAATATTCTGACCATCAAATATCAATTTATCATTTATTATATCCAAATAATTTTTAGGTGTTAATTGTTTATTTTGTCGTAAACTAACACCTTTCATTTTTTGTGCAATCTTTTTAAAATCACTTCCATCAATTGAACCGTTGAATGATGTATAACACTTAGGACATAAAGCAACCATGTTATCACCTTGTTTCTCAATTGCTAAACCCAATAACTTCTTCTCATGTGCTTTTTCTTCAGCTTTATTCTTTAATTTAGGTTTAAATTTCTCATCAAAACAGAAGAAATCAAATGGTGCGAATTTGAAAATGTTTTTATCATAAAATTGTTTATCGGTAACAATTGCTTGAAATGCTTGAGTGTTAGGAAGATTTGGTCGCCAGCGATTGCCCAATAAGATGAATCAGTATCACCTTCAATGAAATGAAAACGATTAACATCCATGCATTTATACATAAAATCATAAATGAAAACCAAATACCAGTATTTAGCATTATCTAAAGTGAAGAATGCCTCTTGTAAACATGTATCACATCTATAAAATCTATCTTTAAGCATCACTTGATATGTATCCTCTCCTATTTCTCTTATGTTTTTAAACTTATTTGACATACATGCAACGCGTGCCTTCTGTGCATTCATTATTTTAGTCTTTGCGTAATTTTGTGTATTCATTGCATCGTAACCATATGATCCATTAAGTGAAATCTTGCAAAATAAACTTTTTCCTTTATTTCCTTCTAATTCAGCCTTTTGTCTTTCGTTCATAAATTCGTTCGCAAATTCATTAAAACAAGTGTTTTTCGTAAATGTTAAAATTGATTGAATGTCATCAATGATAAAATGAAATCTGTCTATTAGATACCAAAGATAATAAGAAGAAAATGGTTGATATTGGTTGTGTGTTGATGCTAACTGAGTTAATTTTCTCTGTTTCTGGTCAACTGGTAGATTGTTTGATTTCATGTAATTATACATAAAACTACCAATTGTTTTTTCATCTGTGATAATATCTAAGTTTCTTATTATCGGTAAAAAGTTTATGTAATCATTAATGTATTTTTCATCAATGTGACCCTTTACTTCAGCCACGAATAAAGTATTTTTCTTCTTAATAATTCCCAGTGCTTTTGCTTTCTTTGTTGCTGTATCACAAATGATAACACCATTCAATCTTCCCGGCATATACATTTTATGGTCAGTATATTGAATGAAATCATGAGGATTAGATGAAAATGATGAAGGATATAATGAATTAAAGTCAACTCCAACGAAATGAGTCATAATGTTGGTGGTGTCCTCATTTGATACAGTTTTAGTTTCTGGATTATATGAAAGTTTATTAATGTGCGTGATTCCTTTAAGATTAACACGATGTTGAACATTTGATAGACCACCAGTAATTCCATTACGGAGAATGTGATAAGCTTCAACTGAATCTAAAGTCATTGGTAAATTATTTTTTAATGCATAATTTCTTAAATTGATTCTTAAACGTTGAACATCTTCATCTTTATTTGATTTTACGACATTGCAATAACAACACATTAACTGACAATTTTCTTTGGTATGTGGTTTTTCATTATCGATTCTATCCAATGTTGGTTTATTTACATATGTAAACGCTTTACCACACATTTTGCATTTAGATGAAAGGATTAAATCGTGATAGTATTGATAGTCATCCATTGAAACATTGTTTTTGGTATCTCTTTTCGCCTTTTCATCTTGTTTCTTATATGATCAATTTTATATTTCCAATACTTTTTTGTTAATTCAAAACTTGATTCCACATTTTCTTCTTCTGGATATGTTTCGTTAGGATTGAAGTTCTTATATGCTAACGCGTAACGAATCATTGATGCATTCGATGATAAAGAAAGATTATGAAGCATGTCAATTTTATAAACAAATGTTTCTTCGATAATTTTATCAATTGGGTCAATCATAATTTCAACGTCTTTATTGCAATAATGAATAAAATATTCTAATCTATTCTCAAAATTTTTAGCATCATTGAGATATATTTGATAATCTGAATCGGATATTGTTTCTTGTGTTAATGCTGAATAAAATGAATCTTGAGTGAATGGTTCCTTTTTATATAATTCATCTTCGTAATTCTCCCATGTGATGAATTGATAAGGGAAAAAGGATTTAACACGTGATTTATTGTTTCCGAAATCTTGAGTGAATTGGTCTAATGTTCCACCCGCTATATAATTTCTGATGTCAATAAATCTTAATTCATATGGACAGTTTGTTTTCTTTACTATGACTTGCTTAAATTGAGAAGAAGAACCCAGCATTGATTTTATCTTCCATTTTGCAGTATTTAAATCACGAAGAATTAAATTTAAATCAAACTTTCCCGAATTAAAACCAATGATATTCACTTTATTAAATTCTTCATCTAAAAGCTCTTTCATTGCTTCCTTTTGTTTCTCATTTAATGTATTCATTAATTCTTCATATTGTTCAATATTTGATTTAGCAACTAATGAACAGGTTGAAAATAAAAATTCAATCCAATCAGAGATGAACGAATCACTTGATGTTAAGCAAAAATTCCTCGTAAATGTTTTATCACGGTCTACGACCTCGCCGCTTTGCGGCTTTATTTTGACAGTTGATGATACCATAAATGGTTTTAAGTAAGCGTTCAAAGTTGCACATTCAGAAAGTTGAAGTTCTTCTTTAGTCTCTAATGTTTCGAAGTCAAAAGTAATATAATATCTTGTTGGTTTATAATATTCCTGCAAATTATGTGCTAATAACCACTGATATATCTTCTGTTTCGTGATATGTGGTGCATATGGTTGTTGTGTGTTTTGCAATTGAACGTCTTGAATTAATCTTCCATTATTTTCTTTACATTTCTCACAATGTTTTAAAAATCTTCTTTGGTTTTTCCTTTCTGGATCATCACGGATAGAATATACTTCTTCTTTGCAAAAGGGGCAAACTTTATATCCTGTGAGTGCTTCAACGTCTGTAATTCTGTCAGCGTGAAGTTTTCCACATGGACTCTGTGTTAATAAAATATTTACTGTTTCAAATTCTGGATCTATCATTATTGATTCCACTAATGGAAAGTCTACCTTGTTAATGTCTACGTCTTCTGGTTGAGGGTCACAATAATAAAAATCAATATTAACGTTTAACATTCTTGCTAACCTCTCACTTTCTGATGAAATGTCAAATCCTTCATATGCATCTATGGCTTCATTTAAATAACTTCTACGAGTTTTAGGATTAACACCATCAGGAATGTTATAGAAGCGTTTAAATAACCTTCTACCTTCGGCTCTTATTTGATTATCATTCATTTTAGCTGTTCCATTTTTTTCATTTATGTAAGAATAAAAATTAAAAAATAAATAAAAATAAAGTTTATTTTTTTTAAAGTCCGAGACTCAGAGAGTCCAGGGCTAAAGTCCATAAAATGAATTAAGAACACATAAATTTTTATCATCTGCGACGTGACGAATACATTTTAATTTACTCAAGAATGCGTACCCTGATACATTAAATCTAATTCCTGTCTTATTTAATTTCACAACTTTGAAAAGGAATGTATGAATAGCTATAAAATGATGAGAAGATGTTTTATGGGTTGCTTCCATTTTTTCTGAAATAAATGAATAAATATAATGTTTATAAGTTTTCATATCTTTTATGTTCTTAATAACGAATGGTATAGACCTTTCCACTTCGTCTTCCTTCGGTGCTGTTCTTTCATATGAAACATTATTGGTATCTTCAATAATGAAACCACAATCGCATAAAATTTTATATGTACCAATTGTTTCTTTTGATATTTTATCTAACAAATCAAAAACTTTATCAACACCTGTACATTTATTTAAATAATAATTTGTGTAAATATCATGGTCTTCTTTCTTAATCGTATTTGTTGCATATGTTACATTTTTCAGTGCTTTTTTGAATTTTTCAGAATCAAGAGGAGGTGAAAGTAATATACATGGATAATCTCCATCGTCAATAAACTGAAGCTTATGTTTATGAATAAATTTTGTGCCTTCTTCTGAAAGTGTTTCGTCAATATCACCATCTAATAAATTTTTAGTAGATTCCAAAAAGTAATTTTTATATCTTTCCTCATGTGATTTTTGAACTTCTGATTCTGAAGCTGGGATATTCATTAAACCCTCTACTTCATTCTCAGCATTTCTCAATTCACTAATTCTTTCATCTATTTCATTTCTTAATTGTTCCAATTTCTCAATCTCATCGTTATAATATTCATCTTGTTTAATTTTTTCTTCAAAATATTCAGGAGGTGTTTCAAGGCTCTCTGAGCCCAGGTCCTCTGGACCATAAAGAGGAATATTCTCCTGTTTTTCAACTTTTTTGGGATATAAATATCTCATTATAGCCTTTTTAGTAATTGGTCCGTTATATTTAAATTCATTCAACAATCTGGAAAACTCTTTCACATTCTGCATATATGTTGGATAAGAACCGTCTCCAAAATTTTCTAAAATATTTTCTAATTCTGAATTAGTGAACTTTAAAGATTTCAATGAATTAGTTGTTATACTCATTTATTATAAAATAAAAAATAAAAAAAATAAATTTAACTTAGTTTTAATTTTACGTAAGAAGTCAATTTTTTATATACCGTCATTTGTAGGTATTATTTCTATCAGATAAAAATTATTTTTCTATTTGTCATCTTTATATAAAGATAAAAAATATTTTTGATTAATAAGGAATTAATTTCATTTTATGTCTTATAATGTGCGCATATGTATTTAAAAGGCATTCATTGAATTGCTTTTCAATCTCTTTCTTTTTTTCATCTTCGAATATTATATCATTTTCATGTTCGAAGCTTGTAAGTTTGTTATCTTCAAATATTATATTAGTTTCATATATCAAATTATGATATCGGTCATATTCTTTTAAGTGATAAATAAATACAAAATTTACGGTTCCTTTAATTTTAAATTCAAAATTAATTTTACAACAGCTTTGTGGATCAATTAGTAAATCAATCAAATAATGTTCAAAATCAGATATTATTCTTTTTCCATACATTTTATATTAAATAAAAAAATCTAACTTTATTTTTTCGGAGTTTTGTGACGAAGTGCGAATCTTCACTTCGTCAAAAATATATTCTTTTTATTAATGGTAATATAGGAATTGTAGGAATAAAAACTTTTTATAAATTATTCATAAATTTTTAAAATCGGTTTCATACAAAATAAAAATAAATTTTCATAAATGTAAGACATGAATTTTTAATGGTTTATTTTTTTAAAAAAATTTTTATTTCATTATGGTAGTGAATCTTTTATTCATGAAAATAATTATTTCTAATTTCTTTTACTCTCTCGTATATACTAGATTTAAAGAATTCAGAACATTTCCCATAATCTCCTAAATGTTTTCTTATCCCTAACGTGTGCCAGTTATTATATGAAACTGAATAAACTTTATCTTTATCTTTACACCTTTCATCTCTTCCAATATATTTATATCTCAGTTTTGATTTAGCATTTTCATATTCATTAGCGTTTAATAATTCACAGTCTTCCTTTTTAAATAAATGTTTAAGATATTCAGGATTTAATACTCTACGTTTATATGCTCCTAACTTAGTTCTAAAGGTTTTTCTACAAAATTTAGGAATTCCATCCTCTTTAATGTCATCAATGATTTCCATTTCATTATTTTCAATTTCTTCTTCTCGTTTATGAGGTCTTTGATTATGACTCCATTGATTCCATGAAATTAAATATTCTTTATCATTATATTTATACCTCATTAGCTTATTTTGGCTTTCATATTCATTTAATAATTCACAGTCTTCCTTTTTAAATTGAAGTTTAACCCATTCAGGATTTAAACAATGTTTAATTAATCGCGGAATATCTGACATCATCTATATATAGCTTCTTTTATAAAAGATAAAAAAATAAATTATTTTAAAATTAATGTTAATTTTTTAATGGTTTATTTTTTTTAAAAAAATTATTTTTTATTTCATTATGTATGGGCTGAGTGTAAATGTCTTACAATTTTGAAAATTTTTTAAATCTTGATTTATTCAAAAACGTAAGAATAAAAACCGTAAGAATCATACATTTTTTACTTCATATGTTAAAAAAAATGATACAAAATCGTTCAATATTGTATGAATTCTTACGTTTACAAAAAAAGTCACACAACCCTTCAACATATACTACTGATATTGAAGTAGAATATTTCATATTAATCATTGTTTCATATATTCCAGATGAAATAGAATGTTGAAATCGGGAATAGGATTTGAATATTTCGATTAATAAAATTATTTTTGAAATTTTTAAGCTTATTTTATCTTTTTCACTCTAATAGAATCCTTTCTTCTTGGTTTTATTCAGGGTAATGATTGATTCAGATATCTCATTGAGCTTCTATTGAAGGCAATATGATTAGGGTTTTTAAAAGTTAAATATGGTGGAATAGTGAATATGCATATAACAAACAAGTTTTATCATATAAACAAATTATAATAAAGTAATATAAACAAAAAAAAGTTAACAACAAGTATTTTCTTTGCGATTTGAAGTATTTGCTCTTTCGAGTTTCACAGTAGCTGTTGTTTCCATTGCCATGTTCTCGATTCCTCTAAAAATTGCTTCTGTAAAAACCATTTCGATTCCTTCTCCTGTTTTTGCCGAAACATGGAATAATGGGAATCCGTTGTATTCAGAGTCACAATGTTCTTCATTAACTAAGTCTTTTTTATTTTTTGCAATAATTATTGGAGTTGTTTCAGGGCAAATTTCATAAACTAAGTTAACCCATGAATTTATAGCTTCCATTGATGACGGAAGATCGTAAGATGCAACGATTATAACTGAGTGTGCACCTCGAACATAATTTCCGCATAAACTATGATATCTTTCCTCGCCAGCTGTGTCACAAACAACCACTGTATATTCTTTATTATTGATTACGATATCTTTTTGAATGTTTGCCGCTGCAATTGTAGGAGAAACTCGATCATTATAGTCGCCACATATCCAACGATTCATGATTGATGTTTTTCCGACGCTAGGGCTTCCGAGGAATACAATTTTAACTTTCTCATCAACACGAAAAATTGTATCTTGAGTATTCATTTATAAAAAAAATTGTCAATTTTTTTGTACTGTGAAAAAAATCAAAATAAGGCAATAAATATTATTATGTATTGTATGATTATTAATTGAAAAATTATGCTATGAATTCAAAAAATAAAATCATGGGAGCAAACCAAACAGTTCCTTCTTATCAAACAATAGGATCTGCTCTTCAAAATGTTTGTTATACAGGAGAGCAGCCAGGATTATCTTTTCTTCATACGCATTCTGTCGATATGTCCACAAACTTTACTCAAATTTTAAATATTGGACCTCGTATTTATCCTTTAGCCCTTATTGATCAATCACACGAAGAAATATTCCCAGGAAGTTATTCAGCCATTTTGAAAACAGAAATCGAAGGAATTGAAATCGAATCAGTTCTAAATTCAGAAAGCATTGACGTTACATCAACCATTCCTTTCACAGATGATATCACATTTGCATTAAATGCATCATGCTTACCAACATATGACATTTCTTTCAACACAAAAGTCATAACTAACATGATTAACGCATCAATACAAGCGAAGACAGTCGATAACTTCAAAAATTTGTATCTAAGTACAGAAACAAATGTAGCTTTGTCAAATTCTCTCTTAGTTGGCGGTGCATATACCATCGATCTTGAAAAATTCAGACAAGGATTCGAATTAATGGCATCATTCCAAACACTTCGTAATTTATTCTGTTATACTTACAATCATACAAATTCTATTTCAACATTTGGTTGGAATTTCACAATAAATAACGGAGCTTCGATTGGAAGTAAGATACAGGTTGATCATGATGCAAATATTAAGGTTGGAACACTCGGTTACAACATGGTCATAGGAAATAACTCTGTTTGTGCTTCAATTTCATCAGAATTATCAACATGCGCAAAATTTGTTAGAGATACAGGAAAAGGACTTACAGTTTCTGTTGGCTTGACTTCTAATATGCTCAAACAAATTAATGCTATATCTCTTGGCCTTCAACTTGATACGGGAAAGCAAATTTAACATTTTTTCATATAAAATATACACTACTTTTTCTCAGAAAAGTATATGGACTGTGGTCACTTCGAATTTGATTTGGAATTAAGATTTTATTTTAAAAAGTGCGTTCCAAAAAAAATTTAATTATATTATATTTGAATAAAGCTATATTATTTAAATTTATCATTTTTGAACTGAGCTAATGTGTTGTTGATTGAATTCAAAGCGAAATTTCATATCGAAAATTTCAATTTTTTGATTTTGATTGTAATAGCAATGATTTCGCATGTATGTGCCATATATATCATGATTTTGCTCAAAAGTACTTTTAAACTCATAAATCACAAATTTCAAATTTGGAATTTTGGAAAAATAAAAGAAAACAAGGTAGTATTGGATTTAACAATAGTAAAATACAAAAGGTTTATGCCAAAAAATGAAACACAAGCAATGATGACATTGGGAATAAATAAAAACAGAATATAGTTGAATATTAAGGAACAAAAATCATACAAACAGTACTGAAATGTATTTTGTTAATACATATCCAGACAAGTTTAACATGGTTAAAATTATAAATCATCTTTGGAGCAGCAACTGCAGCAATGTGTACCACGCTGATTACATCTATCATAAATTTCATGTACACAATATATTGCATGGAAAATAAATGAAATTGAAGCAACAACACATAGAAAAACACCAATTACGCTTACATGTGCTAATGCAAGATGAATAGCTGTGAATATGATATCAGATGCTGTTGTAAATAAGTGAATACATTGATTGTTGAAATGAACTCGAAGACATCTATCTTGAGCTGTGAGAGGATCCTCTTCTGTATATAAAATTGCCATTGTTGCAGCAATTCCAAAGCATCCCATCGACCAGCATGAAAATATGAAATACCAGAGCGGTGATAATGCAATAATTAATATAACGTAGATTAACGCAAAAATTATAAAAGGTAATCCGATATAAATGCATCTAAATACAAATAATGGACAATTTGAATCATCTATTCGTAATTTTTCTAATGAAAATCCTGTGTTAGAAAACATTCTTTCCCAAATTGCTCCAGGAGAACCAAGTCTGAGAAAGATTCTGATAACTACGAATGGAAGTTTGAATAAAAAGTAAATTGGATATGCAAAAATTACTAAAATTACTATGATCAACCAATTTCTATCGCCAAATAGTTGTTCTGGACCTTCTACACCGAGATAATATACTGTGAAATGTGCCATTCCTTCTAAAAATTTAAAGAAAATCATTGTAACAGGGATACTATTAATTGGTTCTGTAGGAAGAATATCTATATCAATCTGTGTGCATATAAAAATGAGTTCTAGAAGAGATATTAAGAATGGAAAGACGCATGAAATTAAATAATGCCACCCAGACCAACTCCAAGAAGAAAACATTAATAAACGTACACTTTTTTATCCTAATTTTTAAATCAGCCCTTACCATTCTCTTCTTTAACAATTATTTTACAAATACAAAAATTGGAAAATGATTAAAATTCAATCAAATAATTCAATCCTCTCCAATATATAGGTATTTATCTGTTTTAATCCTCAAAGAAACCGAACAAAACTCTCAAGAAAAGGTCAATACTTCACCATTAAAGGCTTAATAAATTGAGATGTTAGATTATAAATAAAATCTATTATGTATTGCACAGGATGAAATAAATGATTTTGCCAATAGTAGAAATGGTGATATTAAACTTAATTGAAGTGTATATTAACTCTACATATGCATATTATAGGATAATTGAAGTACTTATATCTTGTCATCTAAAATGATTTAAAGGGAATGCCATATTTCTATATATACAGTATGGACTCATGTATATAATTAGGATAAATCTATCTTTGTAAAAAATAAGTTTATAAGTAATTATATAAAATAAACTTTATAAATAATACTTTATTTAAGTGGCTGGAGGCCAAACGACTCTCTAAGGTCGTTAATATCTATATCCTTAACGCTGATTCCTTCTTCAGCAGGTCTAGCGCTGTAGCTGCTTTCGAAAGCGTCGACAGCGTCTTCAGCGAGTTCCTTGAATGCTCTTGATTCAGGGATTGTCTGTTTGATGTGTTCGAACTCATCTTCGACACCTTCAAGTTTGAGATTGATTCTCTTGATTGTGATCTTTGCTCTGCGAACACTGTCAACGAATGGTTTCTCGTTTTCGCAGAGTAATATCAAAGAACGACCGAAATTCTCATTTCTCGCTGTTCTTCCTGCTCTATGGATGTAGTCCTTGACTCTGTCTGGCGGGCCTAACGAAATAGACCAATCAACGCCCGTAAAATCGATACCTCTTGAGACGACGTTTGTTGCGATGAGGACACTTCTTTCGTTTCTGTTGAATCTGACGAAAGCAAGTGATCTTTCTTCTTGTGGAAGATCGCCGTGTATGCAGTCGTTGTCGATATCAATGGCGTTGAAGATGCGGCCAAGGAATTCAGCTTCTTTTCGGCTGTTTACGAAAACAACGATTCTTTTTCCTTTCAATTTCATCAATAATGTAACTAATGTCGCAATTCTCATTTTTAGAGGGACAATCGTGTAGCAATGTTCGAGAGTTGTGACGACATTGGCTTCCGTGGGACAACAGAAGACTGGTGCCGAAGAAATGTTGACGCGCATTAATCCTTCGACATCTTTTGTAAGAGTAGCGGAGAATAAGGCTGTTTGTGCTGGTGTCTTGATACTCTTGAAGATCTGGAAGAGATCTTGTGCAAAACCGTTTTCTAACATACGATCTGCTTCATCGATGATTAACATTTGGAAATTGTCTAATTTAACGTTGCCTGCTTCGAGGTGCTGTCTTAGACGACCTGGTGTAGCGATAAGCATGTTGTATCCTTTCTTTGTAAGTTGATATGCTTCATTCTTGTAAGATGTGCTGCCACCAACAACGCAACCAACGGTTGGTGAGAGCTGTTTCATGAGTGTGTTTGCAATGCTGAATGTTTGAAGGGCGAGTTCGCGTGATGGAGAGAGAATAACAACTAATGTGCCGTTGGCTGGGCGCGCGCGAGCATATGTAAGTAATTCGATTGCTGGAATGAGAAAAGCAAGTGTCTTACCTGAACCTGTTGGGGATGCGCCAAGCACATTCCTGCCAGCAAGCAAATGTGGTATAGCCATTGATTGAATTTGCTTCATTTTGGTAAACTTGTTGTCTTTAAGTGCCTTCTTAAGAACATTGCTTATAGGAAGCTCATCAAACTCGTGTGGGTCAGTGGGGACGGATTGCATTCCAATTGACTAAGGAGGACGATAGAAAATTTTAAAATTTGTGTCATATAAATGAACATCATTTCAAACCCGCACAAGACACTTGTATTTGATATTGGAAGCTGTTACACGAGGTTTGGATATGCAGGTGATGTTCAGCCATCTTTTAGCGTTCCATCTTCAATTATTCAGAGAGTTAGAGATGGTGAAAAAACATATGAGTTCGGAGATTCATGGCTTTCGAAAAATATGCCTGATTTGGAAGTTGTGAGTATGATTGATGGTAGTGGAAATCTTGTTCCTGATCATTCTCAGATTATTCCAACTTATCTTGATTGGACATACTCGAAATGCTTACAAATAGATCCATCAGATCATCCAGTACTCCTCACACAACCAACTCAGATTACTATAAATAAAGGACAATTTGAAAATTGGAGAAAATCGTGGTGTGAACATCTTTTTGAGTTTGCAAACCATCCATACTTATGTTTGGAGTTTGATTCATCACTTGCTGCACTCTCACGTGGTCTTCAAACAGGAATTGTCCTTGATTTTGGTTGGTTATATACAAGAATTGTTCCTATCTTTGAAGGAAAGCCATTATTAAATGTCGCACGAAATTACCAAATTGGAACATATACATTTGTTGATTATGTCGAGACTCTTACTAATCAGTCTGGCGGAAAAATTTACACTTTATTCGATCCACCTGAGCAGAATCAACAATTCAACGTCAATTTTAAGCCCCTTGTAGCTCGTTTTCCACTATATACACCCACAGAATCACAACAGAAATACGCGAAACGAAATATAATTATTGATATCCTCAAAACACAGCTTACATATATTAGTACGAAACAACAAGATCCTATGGCTCTTCTTTACTACGTTCCTGGGCATGAACCCCTCAAAACATCCGTTCTTGCCCCTCTTAAATCAATTTTCTGGCAAAGAATCGGAAACTCACCAATTCCACTACTTCCCGATACTATTGCCGATGTAATTGGCAAATGTCCAGGTGATGTTCAGCGTTTAATGTGGAAGAATATCATTCCTGTTGGCGGTCTCTCAAATGTTCCAGGAATGTACGACAAATTGAGAGAACTACTTGGAAGGCTTGTCCCTAGAAACTATATGGTCGACATTATCCCTCCAATGCACCCTATGTGCAACGGTTCTTTCTCTGTTTGGGTTGGCGGTTCAATTATGGGCTCTCTTGATAACTTCCCAGAGTTCTGCATCTCAAAACAAGAATGGTCAGAACAAGGTGAAGCAATTCTTTCAAAAAAGTGTAAATAAAATTTTTTTGTAAATTATGAATGGTATATAAAATAATAAGTATAATAATATAATATATGATTGAGTATATAATATCTCACATTTCAAGATCTGAAAAGCTTTATGTTTATGGGAACAAATCATAAAGAGTGTTGTTTCACATCATGATGACGAAGATAGTGTTTATAGAATAGCTCAAGAAGAGTTACAAATGATTTCTCTCCTATGCGAGTGAATATTGTAAAAAAATTAATATGTGAGTGGTGAAAAAAATTGTTTTCAATTAAAATCGATAAGTAAACTAGTGAAAAAATATTTTAATCGTTTAGAAAATTTTATGTTGTGGTAATAAGCATGGTCGATGTAGATGCATTGGATGTGTTATTGATATCAAAGTGAGTTAAAAATATTAGAAAGATTAGAATTGATCGTCGAATTCTAAAATAACGAGTTTAAACATGAAAAATATGAATGTTGTTTAAACGAGCATTCCAATAAGTACCTAATCATTATACATTTCTGTTTGAAAAAACATCCGAGTCACAAAAATCATTGTTTTTATTTCTAAAATGATATTTATGAATAGTTATGAACAAACAACAAAGAAAGAATAAAATTACGATGAATATTTTAAAAACGAAATTTACGATTTCTAATGCATCTATTTCGGAAAAGCATAGCAACAATTTCGTTCTAGATCTTAAATGTAAAATTCTGAAGTATATGAATTCATAGAACATAGATGAGTTCTCAATTTTATATCGTTTTTATATATTCTTCACACTTTTGATGTATAATGAAAACATAACAATATGTTACTAAAATCAATACGTTTAAAATTTTTGGTGTTTCGTACCGAAATGGCTCATAAAAAAGTGACAGAAAACCTTAAATTGCGCAGCAATTTTAATTAAAAAAATAAACATTAATTTTTGTGATTGATATTATGCATTTTATTTATATTATATAAGATTTAAATTTAGGGGAAAAATTGGGGAAAAAAATAAGATTGGAAGTCTTTAGGTAAGAAGGAAAGGGCAAGAGATATATAGTGTACCTATATACCTCTTGCCCTTTCATTCTAAGTAGAAATGGGAGAAACTTTGTCCGCATCATCAGTTATGCGGACAAAGTTTCTCCGATTTCTAATGGGAATTGCAGGCTATGAGGCACTGATATATAATCAGTACCTCATAGCCTACAATTCCCCTTATTAGACTTCCAAACTTTGAGTTAATGTCTTGACATTAACTCAAAGTTTGGAAAACTTCTCGTAAGAATCAATCGTCAAAAACCTCGATTGCAGTTATATTCATTGTGTTAAATTTGATTTATTTTGAAATTTTTATAAATTAAATTTTATATAACATAAAGCGTTATGAATTAGTATTTCCATATGAATTTTATCTCGAAAATAGTAATTCTGTCCAGTTATATTTCGGTTAATTTTGGAAATTTCTAGGAATACTTTAAGATAGTATGATTATATATAACTCTGCCTTCATGATTTATTTTAGCTTTCGCGCAAATATCAGTTAACTTAACTCCATTTTTTGATTTTGTGATGGCTTCACAAAGCCAATCAATATCAATCTCTTCTGGAGAATGTCTTCTCATCTAGAATATTTTCAATACTTTACATACAAACATTTTTATTTCTAAAAAACTTTTTAATTTTTTCTAGGATATATGAATGAAAATAGTTAGAACAAGATTTTGAAGCTCAAAACATTAAAAATTATTAAAGATTTGTATAATATGATTAAAAATGGGAAATAATATGAGGCAATATAAAGGAATATGAATATTAAATAAATATATCTAAATAGAAAGAATCAGAAAAATCAAATTATTGGCGCCAAAAATGTCACTTTTTTTGTGAGCCATTTCGGTATGAGATACGTTTAAAATTTTTGGAAAGATATTTGAATGATATCAATCTTCTTTCAAATCATTTATTTATTATTTTTGATGATGGAAAAACAATCAAGTTCAAAAATAACTAATCAGACTGAAGCTAATAACCAAAGAGAACTTAATGTGGAAGCAGAATTGTCTCAACACGCAGAATCCAATGAGCTATCCAATGGATATACAATTCCGGAGATCCTTTCACGATATTCTAGTATTATTGGAATCAATCATCAATTTCCTAAAAGATACCAGAATCTTTCAAAACAATCACAGACTTTTGTAAGTTTCATCAATGCAATTAATGATGATTGTAAATCAAAGCAATTTTCTTTTGAAATCCCATCTGACGATGATGACCAGCTCCTATACCTCCAAACCGGGATTGTTACTTTCACTAAAAAAGATCTCACAGAATCTGACATTGATGAAGCAATTAAACCATGCAGAGCTATTCTATGTGATGTCTTTCAGCGCAGTTCGGACAAAAATGCTATATTTGTTTCACTTGGTATGATTACTAATTTACGCATTACACTAAATCTATTTCAAGATCTCATAAACGAAACAAAAACCGTGAAAAATGAAATACAATCTCTCAAAAATGTCATGAATAATTACTATGACAATATAACAAAGATGTTGACAGATATTTCCACCCAATTGAGTGAAATAAAAGATTTATTAATCAATGGCACCACTGAAATTAACACAAACAATAATGATATGAGAAATTATACTACATGGGAGCAACTTCGAAATGTTTGTTTACAGAGCTCGTAATAGATTATTCACCTTGTAATTCTTTTCTCCCAAGTATAAATTATTAAAATATAATTATTTATCAAATATAATTATTTTTCGTTTCGATATGAATTCTGTTAAATATGTTCCCTTGATTTCATACTGGCCATATCCTGTGGATCTATGCATAAGTCTTGTCAAAATAGAAATATTTCGCGAAATTCTAAAAGATGTTTGATCCGACTTCAATAAGATATTGTTTCATATCATGATGACGCTGATAATGTTAGTATTATCAGTTACATTTCAAATAAGAACAGTCAAATTATAACTTTAGTTAATTAATTAACTTCATTTGATACTTGAAGCTATTAAAAAAATTACTAATCCTGTAAATTTAGTTAAACAGTTTTTTTTCGTCATGGATGCAATGAATATGTTAGGTACAGTATAAAATAAAGTTATAAAAAAAAATATCGCGATTAAACAGTAAAAAATATTTATAAATCATAGATATATATGGACTAGTCCGTTGAATTCATACAGTTTTTCAGTAGTCTTGTTCGATAATAGAATTATCAATCTTAAAGTTAGATTTCGATCGAATATTCCAACTTTCTGACGTATGGTCGAGGTAATCAAATTTGCCAACTGTATATTCGGCATTGCTCTCGGTTGGTTCGCCAACCATCAAAAACCATGATCCATAGTTCTTATGGAAGACCCAACCACGGCGATGCAATTCTTTTCCTGCAAAGTATTGTTGCGATGTTCCAGGGAAGTAAAAGAAGATGAAGAAAAGTGTATCAACGTCGTACTTCTTGAAAAACTCTGGTTGAAGTAATTTCATGTTTGGTGTCTTTGGATATGATGTGTCTGAGTTACCGTCGTCATTCGAAGGATCTTTTTCGTAAGGTGTATCTGGAATAAAATCTAAAGACGAAGACAATGCAAAGCCAAAGTCTTGAGTTGTCATGTCTGTAAGAGCGATTTGTTCTGGAGAAACATCATGAAATAGTTGCTCGTCTAAAGTATATTGTTTAACTTCTGGTGGATTTTTTTGCTGTGGAGGTGATTGAGGAGGATTTTGAGGTGACTGTGGTGGTGTTGATTTTGGTAATGAAGAAAGTGCTGGAAAATCTTCATCAAGTTTCGAATTTGTTTTCATGATGAAATTGTCACTTTTAAAACTATGCAGAATAATTATTGTATAAGTCGTAATATAAATCAAGGAAATGATTTATCTATGCAGTGGCAATGAATGTTTCCAAACCAATTAAGGTCAAAATTATGAGTAAATAATCCTTATCCTTTTGAACAATATTACTTCATTTTGATAACATACATATCTTAATTTGAGGATATAACGCTTTATCACATCTGTGTAAACTCATTAGATGAATAGTTTAAGCAAAATTGAATTCATATTGGCTTGAATATAAGACAAACATCTACTATTCAGCCTTTATTATAATATATCAGGCACAAGCATTTATAATTTTACAGGTAATAATTATTTTGGAGAAAATCACGCCACGAAGATCTGATTGCAAACTTTTTAAAATGTATTTGTTAATAATTCAGCTCTACTGTGTGCGTTTGTTTTGTTTTTGCCTATGGCATGCCTATCTTTGAACATTTAGAATTCCAATAAGGATGTAAGGAAATCACCAATCCACTTGGGCTACTTGAAGTTTGGGATACCATCCATCCCATATTGAAATTTTTCAATGAGTTTCAAGAAAAAAATAAAAAAATGGGCGAAGGCAAAAAGAGATTAAAAATATTTATCTATAAAAGTATAATATTATAAGCAAATTGTGTAATTTTAGATATATTATCGCTTATATTCATAAATTGTAAATTTTAATAAATTAGAAATTTGAAATTATTCCAAAAAAAAGTTAAATCCTATAACTACAGTATGAATGGGTTGTGATGGTATTAAGAATGGGCTAGCGCAAAGCATCCACTCAAAACTTTCCCTAAAAAAAAGCGCAAAAGTGTCATTCCTATATGGAAGATCATAGCTGGAGTCACGCTCATCCATCCCCTTACTGGGATGATGTGCAGCCTTTGTTCTGACCAATCATAGTGCTGCTTCATTCATACCAGCAAGTGGTTCCGGCATCAGACCTCAGCTTGGTCTCCCATAAGAGCTCTGCAAACCAGAAGCATAATAATTGTGCAGCCTAGTTACTAGGATATAGTAGTTAGGCCGCAAAATTATTGTGCTTCTAGCGATATTAGTTATACGTTATTGCACACAAGCACTTATACTACCGCTCTCTCGCTCCTAAAATGTCAGATACTTCGTAATTACATGAATAGGGCCAAGTTCTTCCGAGGCCTCTCATCGAATGAGAGACTTCGGAAGAACTTGGTCCTAAAGTATTCCTACTACTGCTCTCTGGTCTGTAAAGGACTAAATAAGCTACAATTTGTCGATAAGAATAGAATTCCTCCGAAGTCTCCCATTCAATGAGAGGCCTCGGAGGAATTCTACTCCAAGGTAATGCGCTTGTAGTTTCTTACTTTCTATTGAACGGAAAATGTAAATTTACTCGAAAAGAGCAAAAGTTCTTCCGAGGCCTCTCATTGAATGAGAGACTTCGGAAGAACTTTTGCTCTAGTGTAATGCGCGTATATTCTTGGGTTCATGGAGAGCGAGAGAATTTGTTTGTAATTCGTTTTTGCTGAAGTTCTCCGAATTTCTCTCAATTGAGGAAGGAAATCCGGAAAACTTCAGCATGAGTTAATTGTGGTGTAACTCTCTGGGTATTTACCGGCCAGAGAGCGAGTAAAATATTAGAGAGCGCATAGTCTCAGTATAGGTATGCGTACTGTAAATATACGTTATTTTTTACTTTCGTATGAAAAAATAGCTTCTCATTTTTATGCTTCTATATACTTTGTTACTAAGTAAATCACCTATTTTCTTATTAAAACCTAATTTTTCCACGTGATTCAGAATCTCTGCATCCCAAAAATTTTTGGAAAATATAAGGGCAAGATATCCTCTTTATCTTGAGATATACTGCATATTTTCGCGTTTTGAAAGCAGAAAACGAATTTTTGGGATGCAGAGATTCTGAATCACGTGGAAAAATTAGGTTTTAATAAGAAAATAGGTGATTTACTTAGTAACAAAGTATATAGAAGCATAAAAATGAGAAGCTATTTTTTCATACGAAAGTAAAAAATAACGTATATTTACAGTACGCATACCTATACTGAGACTATGCGCTCTCTAATATTTTACTCGCTCTCTGGCCGGTAAATACCCAGAGAGTTACACCACAATTAACTCATGCTGAAGTTTTCCGGATTTCCTTCCTCAATTGAGAGAAATTCGGAGAACTTCAGCAAAAACGAATTACAAACAAATTCTCTCGCTCTCCATGAACCCAAGAATATACGCGCATTACACTAGAGCAAAAGTTCTTCCGAAGTCTCTCATTCAATGAGAGGCCTCGGAAGAACTTTTGCTCTTTTCGAGTAAATTTACATTTTCCGTTCAATAGAAAGTAAGAAACTACAAGCGCATTACCTTGGAGTAGAATTCCTCCGAGGCCTCTCATTGAATGGGAGACTTCGGAGGAATTCTATTCTTATCGACAAATTGTAGCTTATTTAGTCCTTTACAGACCAGAGAGCAGTAGTAGGAATACTTTAGGACCAAGTTCTTCCGAAGTCTCTCATTCGATGAGAGGCCTCGGAAGAACTTGGCCCTATTCATGTAATCACGAAGTACCGGGCTCTTTGGGAACCTGTGGAAAGTAATGTAGTGCGTGTGGCCAACATCGGAATACTGGTATATCTCTAGAAGCGCAATGTCCACACAGCTTAGCTACTATATCCTGACAGCTAGACTATGTGAACATTGCACTTTTTGTTTGCAGAGTTCTCGCAAAAGACTGAAAAGACATATGATGCACCATATATTTTGAAAACACTTGCTGGCATGGACGAAGCAGCATTATGATTGATTAGATCAAAGGCTGCTTACCATTCCAGCAAGTGTATAGCCTGATGCGACTCCTGCTGGAAGTCCTATCCCATGCAACAATGACACTTTTTGGTCTTTGGATGGAAAGTTTAGATGCTTTCATTAACAGAGCCTATTCTTACCACCATTGATACCAACTCATACTATGGATATAAATTTTGATAGATTTAATAAAAATTTCTTAGAAATTGATTTTATTTATTTTGATATTCATAATTCATTAACTAATATCTTCATCACACATAACAAAAAGCATTTCTATATTAATTGCTTCATTGACGCTGTTCTATTATCAAATGTTATTCAATTCAATCTGCTTGAATATGTTTTCTGATCAAACAAATCCACAGATATATTTTACAAGACATAGGAACTATTATTCATATCTCAGATCTCAAAAATGTTATTTTTATTTATTTTAATTTTTTCAAAAATTGCTTTGAAATAGTCATTTGTAGTAGTGAAAATTCACTACTATTGAAATATATTTAAAATAATTATCAATATCTAATCCGACGATTATTAGGGATTGGGATTGGGATTAATCCCAATCCCATTCTCAATTCCTTTCAAATTTTGAATTGGACCTGGGATGGGATAATCCCAAATAATCGTCTGCAAAAATCGCAAAATGCTTTTTCGTGACTAAAAGTAAGAATTATTTATGTTAAGTGTATTATATCATATAACTCATAGAAATAGCTCAAAAAAAATGCTTGGGCTAAAAACTGTCAATTTTGGGATCCCAGGGCTAAAATTTTTTTAAGTTTAACATCCTTAAATTCCAAAAAAAAATCAAAAAAATAAAAATATTTTCAAAAAATTATAATTTTATCATTATTTTTTTAAATTTAATTTTTTTCGTGAATATAAAATACATCTATTTTTAAAGCGGAATTAAAAATTTCTATTTAAATTTACTTTTCATCCTTATTTAACAGAATTTGAAATTTGAAAAATCTTCAACTTGAATTAAATAGTTAGATTTCTAAGTTTTTATCAAATTTAAAGGTTGTTACTCATTGAGACTCGATACAAAATATTGTATTGGTTCAAATTCAAATAATCAAAATGGACTTCCCTAAAGAATAGAAAGGAATCGATCTTATTCTTTCATATATATATAAAGATTGATAGCAGGTATTACTTATGGAAAATTATGGCCAAAAAAATATGCAAAAAAACTTAATTATATAAGCATCAGATACCAATTAAAAACAATCTATGTTTATATATCAACAAAAATAAAAGGATATGAACAATCTGTAAATATATGTTCAAAATAAAATAAACAAAATCTAAATTCGTACTGTGATGTATATCATCTATTGATAGGATGAATTAATTCATGGTATTTTGAACATTTGGAAGTTGTTGATACTTCGTATAAAAATCAAACATTTTCTGTTCCAAAATTTGTATTCTAAGTTTCTGTGCTGCACACTTTTCTGCTAAATCTTTGTTTTCGGCTTCTAATTCTTGAATGCGTTGTAATATTGCCTGATCATGATTCATTTGATAAGGTTGAAGAGGCATATATGATGGCTGAATAGGTGTGGATTGTGAGGAGATAACAAATTGCTGTGGCTGTGGGGGAGGGGCATTAATTGATTTATTGTAATCGTAAAAACTCATTTTTTTTAAAAGTGTCAAAAACAAATTCTTTTTTATTTTGACATGTAAACCTATTTTGTCAAAAAAAATATGGATTTCGAAAGTTCACTTCTAACAGCTTTAAGCACAGGAAATATTGAAAAACTTAAGAAATTAGGTGTCGATCAAACAATTGCTAATGAAATAATTGCAAAAGTTACTCAGATTCCAGAGGGGCGTGGAGAACAGCAAGTATCAAGTGTCTCATATCCAACTCCACTGGTTTACGCAATATGTTGCAAACAACCAAAATCTGTTCAGTATTTACTCGATAATGGAGCAGATATCAACATAAAAGTCCAAAATTGGTTACCAATTCACTATGCAGCAATTTCACATAGCATACATGTTATGAAAGTTCTTCTCAAAATGTTTCCAGATTCTGTAAATTCTCTTTCAAATAATAAATCTACACCATTACACTTTGCTGTATCAGCAAACGACTACCAAATGGTTTTATGCTTGCTAATGAACAAAGCTAATCCAAATTTGGTTAACAATCTCGGTCAATCCCCTCTTCATTTATCAATTGTATCAACAGAACAAAAGATATTCAAAGCACTTGTTGCTTTCCACGCAGATTTACATATTAAAGATAATAGTGGTAGAACACCATCAAATATTGCAATTCATAGAGAATTAGCCCAAATGTACAAAATTCTTACGAGTTATTCTGATGGTTCTAACATCCCATCTGAAGAAGATGTCATCGCAGATTTCATAGAAGAAGACCAATACTCAGATGTCGAAGAAGACGAAGAAATTCCTAGGAATCCTTCTGAAGAGTTAGATGTAATTGAAGAGAAGGTTAAGAATCTCGAAAATGCACTCAAACAAAACAAATGAAATTTATTTCTTTATATAATAAAAATTTGTTCTTTTTTTATTGATAAATATCTTAATTTTTCCAAAGAAAATTCATCAGAACAGATAATTTCTAATTATTCATTATTTATTTCTAGTTTATAACTCATTTAATTATGCAATGAATATATTTTATCAATTGAAAGGTATAAACTATAATAATTTCAAAATCCAGGGTCCGGTTCTCTGAATTTCGGCTAGCAAAGTAATCAATTATGGACCCGAGATTTTGGGCAAGATATATCATTCTCAAACATCGTCGCCAACTGATTTTTTTCAGAAAATTTTTCTCAAATTCCTGAGGAGAATAGATTTTGGAGATTTAAACAATCAAAATCTGTTTATTACGTTTCGAAAAATATAAAGTTTTTGACATGTGTGAAATGCTTGAATATTAGAGCTCTGATAACCATGAGTTTACACGTTTTAAACGTCAAGCAGGGGTTGAATGGGGGAAAGATCTTGTAAGAAAAAACTAGGCGATTTATCATTGTGAACCTTATGCTATTATATTAAAATAGCTAAAATTAACTTTAAAGTTAGAATTTAGAGGAATGACGTAGCTGGATTATAAGTCATATTGACCTGCTCTCAAAATCTGCTTAATAAAGCACATAAGAGTCAAAACAGCGACAAAAATTCTCATAAATATTGAAATTTCAAAAAAAAAAATTTAGGATAAAAGTCAAATATCTTTTTTTATTAATTGTTTATAACATTACTTCATTTTGCTTCTTGGATTGAATCTGCAAGACGCAGAACCTTATCGCAAAACTCAAGAATCTGGTCGTCAATGTTGTAGACGTCGTCATTGTGGTACACGACTTTGTTGTTTGGCTGGTCGATCTTCGCTTTGATCTCGTGAGATGAAATCATTGAGTTCAAATTGTTCAAAACTTCAGCCTGTGTAGAACCAATCATCTTAGCGATTCTCTCGATGGACACAGACTTGTAGATGTAAGAAATCTGGGTCATGTTATGCTTTTTGATGTTTGCTTGGAAATATTGTTTCGAAACTGATTCTTCTTCCTTGATAATGTTCCAGAACTCTTCAATCTCTGTATCCGAAATGATTTGGCGGTTGTTTAAGCGGAGAATGAGCTTGTATTCTGGAATCTTTTGAGCTTCTTCGATTTTCATGATCTGTTGGAACTGTTCGTCACGGGATGGGCCTGGTGGGCATACACCTGCAAAAATAATGGCTCTTAAGAGTAGTTTTTGCTTGTCCTGGCCTTGAGAAAGTTTTTTATCGAGATATGTACTCAAAAGTTGCTGGGAAGCGGCAAGGAAGTTCTTCGTTTCAATCATAAGGTTAGTATGTGTATTATTGTAGACCTTTTGGTTCTCAAGAGGTGTAGAATTCGGGAAATAATATGGTTTCGCTTTAGCAAAGTATTGCTGGGCCTTTGAAATGCCTTTGGATTGGAGATGGAGGTTTGCAATAGTGAGATATAGGTCTAAAATCTCAGAAGGCTTCATCTTTGTTTCATCAACTGGTTTTTTCTCCAAAAGTTTGGCAAATTGAGAGAGTTTGTTACCTGCTCTGCATATCTTTTCGTAAATTTCGATAACTTCCTTTAATTCTTCGAAAAAGCTTGGATAATCAGCCAAAAATTCATCAATTGCTTCAAAGAATTTAAGGGCATTAGCAATATCCTTCATGTCTTTTAATACGTTTGCGGAATCTCGAATTGCTTTGATAGCATCTGAGAATCTCTTTGAGTTTTTCTTGAAATGCTTGAATGCGTTGTAATAATTAACAGAATCGTTCGCCTTGATGTAGTTTAACACAATTTTGGAGAATTCTTCTGGTGTGTTTTGAGCATTAATCGCATCTTCGACCAAATTTTCGACAGACATTGAATGTGAATGTCAAGTTTTTTTTTCTGGCATATTTTTTCTGTCATAATTTCACCTTGAATAATTTTCCTTCAAACAAAAAGAATTAAGACATACTCCCAAAATGAAAAATAAATGATCCATACAACTTTCTTTTCATGGTGGATATTTTTTCCAAAATTATTAATTTTCTTTCATATTGAGACATCTATACTGAAATTAGTTTTGCTTATACTCAAAAATCATAATTCCAATTAAATCTCCTTTGAATTTATAATATTGAATTCGGATAAAGGTAACTAAACTCCTTTCGCCGATCCGATTTGCCCCATATTTAAAATATAGCTTGCATATGTAGAACAAAAGCTAATTTTGAAGTACGCCCGAAATCCACCAACAGGATTTCGAGCTACTAAAAAGGTACTTTTAAATGTGATTTTTTTTATAAAAAATTAAATTTATTTTAAGATCAGACTAAAAACTAATTTTATGGAAGATCTATATCGACAAATTTATTACTTATTGGGTATATAGATTTTTTGATTATGGCGATTATGTCTGATATGCTTCCAATAAGCCAAAACAGTGTTTTGGGAGTGATTAAATACAAAAAAATCTGGCGATGCTTTACGTGGCAAATGGTCGAATGGTTATTACCCCTTACTATTGGGTACCCGGGACGCTAGTTCGAAACTGATGCACTATATTTTTTTTACAAAATGCGTTTATTAGGACAGGGTAAAGAAAGGTTGCCAATATAATATATTTAAATAAATACAACTAATCTAGCATAAAAAAACTATTGAATATTTGAATTCAATAAAAATTTATATAAAATACATGTAAAGCATAAATTACTATATAAACGTAGAATCTGAATATCATATCAGAAAATGTCGCAAATCTGACATTTACCCGACCAAATAGCAAAAATAATTGAATACTTTTCGCAAAAACTTTAAAAATCGATAAAAATATGAAATATAGATATTAAAGAGACTTTTTATATAATATTCATAAAGATTTTCCAAAAATATGATACCGCAAAATTAAAAAAGTGACGTCTTGAGTGGAGTCAAAGGTCGAAATTGCTAGCTAAATGTTTTTTAGCGAAATTGCGTATTGTACGTTTTTTTCGCAAAACGAAACCCTTATTACAAGATAATTAAAATATATGACCTCATTATAAATGAATTTTAACTCTAGATAATTGAGAAAGCTACAAATTGTTTCTAAATCTTGAAATTATTCGATGTCAATCTAATTTTTCTTGTTATAGCCTACTTCTATGGTGTACAGGTTGTCATAATTACTATTTTAAAGTGTAAAACATGCTTATATCAATCAGGACGTTAAAATGGAAAAGTACATACCAAGCAAATGTTTGGATTTATATGCGACAGCCTTTTTAATGGATGTGACAAAGCGTTTCAATATAGATTTTGATTAAAGCATAACTGCAAATTATAATTTGACTTTATATGTACCAATAATAATGGCAATTATGAGTTTTTTTATATAAATTATATCACACCGCTTCTAGTAATTTTTAGCTTAAGCATATCATCGGCTAATTTTCAAAAAAAAAGAATTTCAAATTTTAATCCAAATTCTTTTCTTAAAATTCACAATCAAATTACAGCTTATCTTTAATAGTCTTATTCATTCTATGCTTTTTTTTCGGCTCCATAAAAGTCATAAATTTTTCCATCATAAATTTGTTAGAAATTGGGTTACCATTGCCAAACATTTGGATAGAAAAAGCCCAATAAATTATACCCAAAGCATCCAAACATGAAGATATCATATAAGAAATATAGTTTAATTCAGTAATTCCCTAAAATCTAAAATGTTTAAGAACGTTTGTTCAATATCTTACAATCTAATTCACAGATTTAGCATATGTACTACGTATCAAATATACAATGTGATCTCTCAATAAGCTTAGAAGGTTAATTATTAAAATTAAATAAAATTCTACAATTAGCGAAAAATAATACGGCAGATAATATGCTTATAGGTAAAGAAATTCAAAGAGCATTCCTTAAATTTTTTCGAAATTTATCAAAACTCGAAGGTAAATCATCGAGTGATATGCGAAAAAAACTTTTTTATTCTATTAATGATAATAAATATATTAGCCATATTAAAACTTTTCATTTTTTAAAACTCATAGAAATACGTTTGATATTCTTCATTAAGAACATATAAAAACGAGTATAATTATCATAATCTGTTAATTTACAATATAAATGCTTTTCTGCTTGTAGTAAATATCAAATAAGAAAATAATAACATTATAAATTTTTCAAATAAGAATATATTATCTAGCATCTAAGCATGAAGATATTTAGAATTTGGATATCTAAATTCTGCTTAGATTACTTTCAAAATATAAGTCAATAATCTTTGATTTTATTAAACGCTAATATTGGATAGTATATTTTCACAATTTAATTGTAGTTAGATAAATGATAATTCATGTAACTCATTGATTTCGATCAAAAGTTATATTCACCTTGTTAAAAAAAATATAAAAAAACCGGGTGCTTACTGATTTGAACATATTGCCTTTGAACCCCACGACATAACCAGTAGGCTAAACGTACAGTGATTTTTTTTATAAATTCTAGTATAAAATACTTCCCGCAGGGCATTTGTTTAATTATTTCACATTCTGATGACATAATTTTTAATATCATAGATAATGAAAGCGAAAAATATATAAAAATCGACAAACATGTTATAATGAATTGAGAGCTTTACGTGTCAAAAAACACATTTCATACTGATTTCTATAAAAGGTATCTTTATTATAGAAGTGTAAGCTATATCTGTTTGTTTTTTTATTATAACAAATTCAAAATTCTCTTATAAGGACTAGATGATCTGTATTATTAAATCATTAGCTAAATGAAGGTTCAAATAGAAAGTAAATATCAATTTATATGATACTGAAACCAAATAGTTCTTTTAATAAAAGATAACACGCTGAAAATTATTGAGTATTTGCAAATCTAAAAATCTATTGGTGAATTTGGCTCAATTTTTAAATTATAACATCCATATCAAATCATAAAAGCAGACAAAAATTAAAGCCAAACCTATCGGCCAATTTTTTTTTTGATATTTTGATTTTGAGGTATACTTTTAAAAGTGGATTTAAAGCACTGATGAAAAAACATTAACTTCTGTCGTTATGATTATTGATTTAGACAATAATGATTTTAATCTTTGATTATCAAAACACTAAAGTCATCTTTTTAACATTTGCTTGGTAGCATTAACTCAAGTCTAAAGTACTATTTTATGTGGCACTCTTAGAATTTTTGTATTCATTGTACACGCTGAAATAGTACCATTAAAGTTATGGCGGACTTTCAAAAAATAGTTTGGTCACCTTTATTCGGATTCAATATCGTAAAAATTTTATTAGCCTTTACCACTAAATTCTTTTCGAAAACAGTAGATTTGATTTTTTCTTGATTTTTTCAGAATAATTCTATACAATGATTATAAAATTTGTATTACAACTTGTTTTCGAACCCAATTACACAATAACATATTTCAATAATGAAAAGAATGCCAATAAACATTAGAAATAATTGTAATTATCAGTTTCATTATTTGAATATAAAAACAATTTCATAAAAAATGTATAATTGTACAATTAAAAGATGAATAAGTAATAATTAAGTAAAAAGAAATGTTTTTATTTTAAATGTGTTATAGATCTATACAAAAAAATGATTAATTTTAAGCGATTAACTGCTTAACTTCCTGGATGTTCTTGTTGATAGCTTCGATTTGAACCTTGAGTGCTTCCATCTTAGATCTCTCGAGTTCCTGGACTTCTGGTTTAACCTTTGTAGCGTAGTTAGGATTAGAAATCTTTTCTTCGTATTTCTGGAACTGTTGTTGTAATGGGCCTAACTTCTTCTCCAATCTCTCGAGTTCCTTCTCGAAATCTACGACGCCCTTCAAGTTGATTCTCAGCTCAACTGTCTCTGTAACAACAGAGGAAGCGTAACCAGCAGCGATCTGTGTTCCTGGAGCAACAACGTCGACCTTTCCAAGTCCGCCAATAGCTGAGATGAATGGAATTGTTGGCTTGATTTCATCCTGAGAAGTAACGATGATTGCCTCCAAGTTATTGTTGTTGATGTTGTACTGCTTCTTGATAGATCTAGCAGCAGAAGCTGTAGCAAAAGCAGTGTCAACAATGGAGACATCGTAGTTGAGCCACTCCTCGTTAACTAATGGATAAGGAGCCAACATGATTGATTCGACGTTGAATCTTCTTGGTAAGTGCTGCCACAACTCTTCTGTGACGTATGGCATGAATGGATGGAGCATTCTCATTGTTGACTCAATGCACTCGTACAATACAGCTGCGACAACTTCCTTGGCTGCTGCATCATCGCCGTTAACGATTGGCTTGATGCCTTCCAAGTAGACAGAGCAGAACTCGTCGTGGAAGAAGTGTGTCATTCCATTAACAGCGTCAGCCATCTTGAAGTCCTGGAGACCAGCTGTTGCTGCCTTGATTGCAAGAGACAACTTCTTGAGTGCCCACTTGTCCAATGGTGTTGTCTTTGATGCATCGAGGTCCTTGTGGGAATCTTCTGGGTTGAACTTGTCGAAGTTTGGCAATGCGAAACGAACAGCGTTCCACATCTTGTTGCAGAAGTTTCTGTATGAAACAATGACAGAGACATTGAGGTTGGCTGTTCTGTTTGCGCCTGCAAATGAGCAGAGAGCGAGACGCATGGCATCAGTGCCGCACTGTGGGATACCGTTAGGGAAGTCAGCCTTTCTGCCGTCGATTGCGATCTTCTTTTCTTTGTCATCGAATGTGGAATTCTCGATTTCAGCAACTAAATCTTCCAATTCGATACCGTTGATGACGTGGCGTGGATCAATGACGTTTCCGAGAGACTTTGACATCTTTCTGCCCTGTGCATCTCTAACGAGTGGGTGAAGAAGAATTGTGTGGAACGGAACTTTGTTTGTCAATGTCAATGACATCATGACCATTCTTGATACCCAGAATGTTAAGATATCCCAGCCTGTTTCGAGAATTGAGTTCGGGAAGTATCTGTTGAGGCGTTCTTCGTTGCTTGGCCAGCCGACACCGGAGAATGGAAGTAAAGCAGATGAGAACCATGTATCAAGAACATCTGGATCTTGTTCAACAGTGACTCTTGATGGTACTACGTTGTTTGCCTTTGCACCTTTAGCGATTGCTTCTTCTTGTGATGCTGCAGCAACCCACTCTCCATTTCCTTCTGCCCACTTTCCGTCGATTTGGACTCTGTAGGCTGGAATTCTGTGTCCCCACATCAACTGTCTGGAAATGCACCATGGACGGATGTTTTCGTGCCACTTCTTCCAGTCAACAACGAATTCGTCTGGAACAATCTTCAACTCGCCGTCATCGACTGCTTTGATGGCTCTGGCAGCCATGTCTGTTGTGTTGACAAACCACTGTGGTGTGATAACTTGTTCAACAATGTCGTGGCCGCGCTGTGTGATACCTAATCTCATTTCGTGGTCCTTCTCTTCCTTGTAGAGGCCGTGCTCCTTCATCCACTTGACCATCTCAACACGAGCATCGAAACGCATCATGCCGGAGAACTGGCCGTAGCCTGGAGCAATGGCGCCGTCTGGTGTCAAGATTGAGATTAATCCAATCTCTGGATGGCGCTTGTAAACTTCGTAATCGTTTGGATCGTGGCCTGGTGTGACCTTGACAACACCTGTACCGAAATTCATATCGACAAGGATCTCATCTTGGATGATTGGAATTGGAACTTCACGGATTGGATGCCAGACATACATTCCGTGGAGATGGTTGTAACGAGCGTCCTTTGGATTGATTGCAACAGCTGTATCACCGAGCATTGTCTCGAGACGTGTTGTAGCGATTTCGACCTTTTCGCCGGTCTTCTTTCCATCCTTGTCGCAGATTTCGTAGTAGAAGTGTGTCATTACGCCGAATGGATATTGTGGGTATTTGTGGTTTGGAACATTTAATTTTGTACGCTTTGTAAGTGTAATGTATTCGACTTCTGCATCGGAAATGGCTGTCTTGAGGGCGCAATCCCAGTTGACAAGGCGCTCGCTTCTGTAGATCAAACCTTCATCGAAGAGTTTGATGAAAGCAGCAATGACTGATTCACTGCGCTTCTCATCGAGTGTGTAGTATGTGTCCTTCCATGCAAGGGATGAGCCCATGTCACGAAGCTGGGAGAGAATTGTGCCGGATTTGGATTCAACCCACTTGTGAGCTTCTTCAAGGAAGTACTCGCGGCTGTATTCGCCACGGTGGAGCTTCTTCTCATCGTAGATCTTCTTTTCGACACGGAACTGTGTGGCAATGCCTGCATGATCTGTGCCTGGAACCCAAAGGGATTCTTCGCCGCACATTCTGTGGTAGCGGGTGATAGCATCTTCAATGGATGCTGTGAGGGCGTGACCAAGGTGAAGTTCACCTGTAACGTTTGGTGGAGGAAGAATCATAACAAACTTCTTGTCGGCGGCCTTTGGCTCGAAGAAGTTCTGGTTTTCCCACCAGGAATACCAGGCATTCTCAACCTTCATTGGATTGTATTCTGAATCAAATTGTGTTGTATCTGGCTTATGACCATCTTTTGATTTAGGAATAACTTCTTGCTTTGCTGCTGTCTTTTTCATCTTTTGTGGGGCCTTTGAGACAGCCTCCTTGATGACTTTCTCCTTACGCTGTGCTTTGGCGGTCACAGACATCTAAAATCTAAAGTGACCATGTATCACACAAAAAAATTCAGAATGAATTCAGCCAATTTCATTTAAATAAGGGTTTCGTTTGCGAAAAAAACGTACAATACGCAATTTCGCTAAAAAAACATTTAGCTAGCAATTTCGACCTTTGACTCCACTCAAGACGTCACTTTTTTAATTTTGCGGTATCATATTTTTGGAAAATCTTTATGAATATTATATAAAAAGTCTCTTTAATATCTATATTTCATATTTTTATCGATTTTTAAAGTTTTTGCGAAAAGTATTCAATTATTTTTGCTATTTTGTCGGGTAAATGTCAGATTTGCGACATTTTCTGATATGATATTCAGATTCTACGTTGATAATAATGCTTATAGAACCCTCTTGCTATTGTGTCAAAAGTGCGAAACCGATAGCAAAAATATCTCGCAATATCAAAATTGAGATATTGAGTGAATTATGCATTATAGAGATTAAAAATCTGATTTGTGAAAACATCTCATCAGTTTCTAGCTAATTCAAAAATCTTTACTATCTTATTCGATTAAAATGAAAAGGGAATAGTATCATTATGCTTTAAATGACAGCCTTATAATATAATCATAGTTTTCGCTCAATATGCAGCATTTTTTTTTCGAAATCTATGGTCAATATCCTAAATACTGATTGCTTTGCATTCATATCTCTTACATTTTCTATACCCACATCACTATTCATTGCTATTCCTATCTTTTTCATTTTTGTTTGTTTCTCATAATTTCTCAAAAAACATGATAACTTGATATTTGTAAATATCATACTTTATAACGTAAATAAGAACTTGACCTATTAAGAAAAGCAGTAATGAAAAGAAAATCTGAAATTCATAAAAATTACAAGTTTCTGATGACAATTAGCTTAATTAAACCAGGTACAAGATTATATAATTGTATTTTCTATCCAATTATCCATATAATATCTTATCCAGAAAAAATAACTTGATCAATACCAAATGATTTTTTAACTAGTAAATAAAGTATTTTCTTTACACACACATTGTATATCATAGTTTTTTTTTTGGTTTCGCAAAACATCCAAAAACAAATATGCTATAAAAGTGGCAATTTTAGCAAAACGAAACCCTTAATTTAAATTATGTGCGCCTTCGTATTCTGATCAGTTCTTAATTTTTTTTCATCAGCGTTGAAACTGAAAAATTTGATAAGGAGTAATCGTCATGAAATTCATCCATATCTTATTTCAGATCACAGGACGCAATTATCTATTATGAATGTAAGAGCCATATGAATGCATATGCCAATATGATTGATTACAACACGTTTCGGCATAAAAAATTACAATATTTAATATTTTTTTTTATTCAGGAAGGTTATTAGATACTTTAATTACTCTCAATCAGTAATTCAACCTATGAGATTTCTTCGAGGCATTGTTGATCTGATTGTTTTGGTTTATTTGGCTCGGATCTTGAAGATGTCTGTAAAGAGCACGAATTTCTTCATAATGATTTTCCATCATTTCTTTCATTTGTGCTGACTGCTCACGATATTTCTTCTTCCAGTCTAATCCAAGTGAAAGATATTGCTGATTTTGCTTTCTTAAGTTATTGATCTCATGCTTGCAAATTTCAAGATCTTTCTTTAGCTTTTTAACTGATTTTGTATCTCCATGTGACAATTTCTCAATATAATTTCCAATACAAATTGTGAGTGGATTCTTTCCTGAAAGGAAACTATTTTCTAGTTTGCTGATTGTTGTATCAGACTGAAATGCATCGAATACAAACATTTCTGCTTCGGATTCTTCCTCTTCAAGATCTCCTTCTATAACAATTCCCCCATCTTCGAAATAGAAGGATGAGTTTATTGATTTGTTATCTTCAGCATCATTATTCTCATCATTATCTGCGACAATGGCATTGCTTTCTTGATTATCTTTGAAATAATTTTTTTCTTCAATTATTTGAAGTTTTGTAATTGCCAAATCAAGGGATTCACATTTGTTATCAATGATACTTTTTGTAACTTCGATTTCTGAATCATGCTTGGCCCGTATTTGATCGAATAAATTTTTGAGGCTTTTGCCAAGCTCTGGCTCAGCTTGGATAACTGCTTCTGCAAAAGAATCAACTACATTCCAATCTAGGAAGTCATTCTCTTTCAATTTTTCAGCAGCGATAGTTGCACACACAGAGATTCCGTTCATTCCGTATGATTTCCGTTTGCTTCAGAAATTTGATGCATTTTCTTTTCAAATTTTTTCTGTGTGCAAACGCACGTAAGCCAACTTCATGATTCATACTAACAATAATGCATCGACCAAAACAATGCATTAATGAGCTTGCTCGAAATTTTGTAAATTTATTGATTCTGAAAGTATCTAATTCGTTTAAAATACTAAATGTAATATATCAGCAACTATGAGAAATTTGGAATATGAGCTATAGACATAAATTTTTGTATAGTTGTGAGTTAATTTTTTTTACATTTCCTTTTATTATTTTGAATTTTCGGGATCTATCAATGAAATGAGTAATAAAATTAAAAATATTTATCAATTGGGCTCTAAAAATAAATGACAATCTAAATGTATTTTGAAATCTCAATAAATTTTGAATAAAAATGAACGATTTCATACTAAACTATTTTTATAATTATTGATAATGAATCTTACGGATTTAAAATTGAATGATTTTGCCTTCTTAGCGAGTTTAATACATTTTATAAAAAATTTGAATATTTTTTTTCCAAATAGCGAAAACTCTTATATTTTTATTATTGATGGATTTGGAATCGTTATTTTCATATCAAGTATAGATCCAAGGTGATGTGATTTTTGCATCCCTGGGATGGACGATACACCCAAAGTGTCACCTTTTTGGGATAACATGAATTTTAAATATCATGAGAGTTCTGCAAACCATATGCACAATATCTATTCAGCCTGACTTCTTGTATATATGAGTTAGACTTCTTAAATATTGTGCTTGGGGCGATATAAGCATTTCCGAGATTACTATCGTGCTCTATAGTATGCTACTTCTCCCTGGTTCTAGCTCAGTTCCAAGGATATTGGCTTTCAAGGATTTGGCAAGGTCCTTCCGAAGTCTCTCATTCGATGAGAGATTTCGGAAGAATCTTGCCTTAAAGTACTCCAACTCTTGTTCTTTTGTTCCTAAATAGTGAGAAAAGTTATTTGACTACTTAAGGTAGAGATTATCCGAGGTCCCTCATTTGATGAGAGGCCTCGGATAATCTCTGCCTTAAAATTGTACACTTGTAGTCCATGAGAGTGTAAGTATACATTGATAGGACAGCTTTCTTCTGAAGTCTTAGATTTGATGAGAACCTCAGAAGAAAAACCGTCCTATTTTATAGTAAAAGGAGTTTCAGGAGCTCCAAAGCTCCCTTTCGTAAGGATTAGGAGCTTTGGAGCTCCTGGTTCGTAGATGTGTTTCGCATCTTTCATCAGCAAAGGACATTTACCATCTGGGACTCTGTTGATGGAGACTCAGGAGCTCCAAAGCTCCCTTTAGTAAGGATTAGAAGCTTTGAAGCTCCTGGTTCGTAGACGTGTTTCGCATCTTTCATCAGAAGAGGCCCAAATGGTAAATAGCCTCTGCTGATGAGCTTCAGGAGCTCCAAGGCTCCCTCTCGTAACGATTAGGAGCTTTGTAGCTCCTGAAGGTAAGGTAGGATTGCTCTGATCTCTAATCAGTAGATGCCATGCCTCATTATGAACTCTACTGACAAGAGATCAAGAGCTCCAAGGACTCCCTTTTTAGTTAGTGGCGTTCTCACCATTTAGTAGGATTGCTGATCCTACTAATGAAGTGATCACTTAGTATACGTTTTGAATAAATTGAATTTTTTTTAGAATTTAGTATTTTTTATAGACATCACATGTATATTATAAATACATAAATATATTCTTTAATTCAAAAAATTCAATTCGGTTTTGGGATGGGTATCCCAGCCCCAAGTATTCAATTTTATTCAATTTTTATTAAGAATTTTGGGTTGGGATGCCCAGACCAAAACAAGCTTTATATTTTGATGTGTAGATACGTATGTGTGCATCATTGTTGTGTTATATATTATGTTTTTAATGAAAAAAAATCTGATCCAAAAAAAATTATCACTAATTAGTTGATAATATAAAGAAAAAATAGATAAATTGTATGTTTTGAGAGTATTTATCCACATTCACTCATATGAATTTCATTAAATAGTGTTTTTTTACTCCCAAATTTATTTTGAATTATTAAAATCAAAGAAAAAAAATCAGAAAAATTTCTCGAAATTTTTATTTTCAAAAAAAAATTTGGATTTTATATTGAAAACTGACACTGGGAGGACGATAGGGCTGGGATTGGAGATACCCCGCTCACTTGGGAAAAATACGGATCTATATATCAAGTAAAGTATCTAAGCTGTTGTACTTGCGATAGTCGAAAGGCGAGCTTTAACAACTGTAATCAGGATCTTTGTGTCAATTTTATTCAAATTTTTTTCAGATCACATTCATTTGTTTTTGAAAATCATTCAATTTTAGGAAAATTAAAATTCTGATTTTTTATTTAAAAATATCATTAAATCAAATTCTAGAACAATTGTTATAAAATCGATTTGGATCGTTCTCGTTGGATAAAATTCCGAAATACTCAAAAACTTTTAATATATTTTGTTGAAGGATATATTGATGAGCAATATATTCAAACCATGACAAAAGAAACTGTCACTTTTTAATTAGATTTTCAATAGATTAATGGAACCTAACGAAAGAGATCTCGCAAAGGCGACAATGCTTTTTAACATGTATCAAGTAAGCTATGTTGCAAAACGTACACAATTTATTATTATAACAAATACACAACTTACAAAATCAGAGCAATTACACGTTAAAGCAACAGCAACATGCATGAGAAGATTAAACGGTGTAGTTTTTCTTGATGCAGATGGATTCGAACCAATTCGCATCACTGGCGATGAAGGCGTTAAGTCCGTTTCATGGGGTCAGGTCAATTCTCCAAACGGTCCTATAAAATTTATATCATGCGGAATAAAAACATCGAGAATACCAATTTCAATGTGGGGTCAGACAGAAGAAATGAATCTATGGTACGACGCCCTCCGCTATATCATCGCAGGTTTACCTCCAGAAACGCCAGATTCTCTCCGAAAGAGAGATCTCTTACTTAGTGGAATACAGTTCATACCAACCGAAAGAGAAAAAGAACCCGAAATTCCACCTCCACCCCCAGACTTGAATTGGTAATAGAATTGTTAACTACAGTATTTTCACCGATTTCTTTTCGACTGTACTATCATATTTTTTCTTAGTTATTTTTGATTATTATATTATTTGTGCGATATTAAATAAAACACTATTATTATAATGTACGAATCTATTCAAACAATTTCATGCAACAGCGAATCCAATCGATATACAAAAACTTAAATCAAGACTCGATTTTGAATTCAAACAAATCATTTATTAGGTGCAAATGATTAACAGGACAGCTTTTACAGCTAATCCTTATTTTTCTTTGCTTTGTGAACAAGTTGAGGAGTAATTTTAATTTGATAAGGCTTTTGATTGAATTCTCCGACTGTATCTAATTTAGTTCTGCTACGCGATGCATTCTCGTTTATTTTTCTGGCAGAAACATCTTTGGAAACCTTTTTGCTCGAATCTATGGAATTTTGCTCACTTTTAGAGTTTTCACTCTTACCAACATTATCAGGTTTCTTAACCTTATCTGCTTTCGAAGTTTCACGCGAAAGAACTTTATTCTGGTTTGCTTTACGAGAATCTTCCTTCATTGAGCTTTGCTTCTCAACAGATTTCTTAGAAGTCTTCTTTTGTGCCAAGGAAGTAGATGATTCTTTATCGGATTTTGTTGCCTGGTCATTATCTTCATTCTTGCATTCTTTTGCAAGAAATTCTTTTCTTTTTTGCTCTTCATTGGAAGCATTGATCCTAAGATCTTCATCTTGCTTTTGCTTACGTAATGCGTCGACTCTCATCTGTAATCTGTTTCTTTCTTCTCTGAGCTTGAAATTTTCCGCCTCTGTTGCTTGAATTTCTTGATTAATAACAGCAATATGCCTCTTTTTCTCATCAAGAAGTTTGAAATATTCCTCTCTTTTAGCCACAGATTCTTCAATTTCCTTGGTCACTTCGAGAATTTCTGGATTCACTTTATTCTTGGACGAATCACTTTCAGATTGACCGTTTTCATATAGCGCAGAAATTGTATAGGAATCAGCGTCCATTGCTTCAGTTAGATCGGCTATTTTTGATTCATAATAATCTTGCATTTCTCTCATTCTAATTAACATTTCGAGGCGAAGTTCACATCTTATTCTTGATTCTATTTGTGATAATGGCTCTGCAACTTTTTCTTCTTCTTTTGTATTTGCATTTCGAGTTGGCGGAGTTACGGAGCATAAGTTCTTTAACTTCAAAGCAGATTTTCCTGTTGGTGTGACCTTTTTTGATGACGTGGTTGCACTTTTTTCTGCATTTCTATTCGGGGTAATACGTGGAGACTGCTTCGCCTTTCCAGTCATTACTAAACGTACACAATTTTATCATTGAAATTTTGGATCCTGAACGAAATGTAATTCTAATAGGATCTTAATCAGCTATTCAAATAACAGCAAAAAACAGAGAATTCGCATTTTATTGAATTTACAATATCTTGTCTCAGGAAATGAGCACTTCTCAGATTTTGTATTCATTCCATTACTACAAGTGCAGTTTTTATAACAATCCTACTAATCAATCCTTTGAAATGATATATAATTCATGGATTATAGATTCTTTCAACCTTATTGCAAAAATTTGTCTTAGCGAATTAGTAAATACAACTGAAAATTCTTCGATTGGTATGTTAACATACTATTTATCTATCAAATTTCGTAAAAAAATATAAGATTTGATATTAACTCAATTTAAAAGAAATATAATTAGTTCTAATAAAACTTTTTTAATAATAAATAATAACATCATGGAAAAATAAAATAATAAAAATAATATTAAAAAAATTAATATCTTTGTTTCTTCTTTGCTTCTTCTCTTTGTTTCTTTTGTCTGTCCATTTCTTCCATATCCTTCTTTTGTGCTTCTTCGACAGCCTTGAGTTCTGCTTCTTTCTTCTTCTTTTCTTCCTCTTCTTCTTTCCTCTTTTTCTCCTCTGCTTCTTTAGCTTCAGCTCTCTGCATCCATTGTGCTAAGTTGTTCTTGCAGTTGTCAACGAATACCTGGAAAGCAGGTTCAATTTCAGCAAGTAACTCGAACAAAGGCAAGCAAACAGACTTGTAGAAACCGATTTGTGACTTAGCTTTATCGAGATGTTCTCTGTCATTCATTGGCGAAGAATATTCCATTCCTTGAGCTCTTTCCAAATCACCTTGTTTGAAGAACTCTTCGCAAAGAACATCGCACCATCTATCAGCAGTTTGGAATTCTCTTACACAGTTAGAAATATCAGCAGCTTTGATCAAAAGACACATGAATAATCTTCTGAATTCAGGATCTTCTTTCCATGAATGACCAGCCAACATTTGAGCTTTGATTGCATCTAAAATATCAAAGTGTTTAGCCATATCTGTAGCCATAATGAGATCAATGAATAACTGCCAAATTCCTGCTAATGTGTCATCATCGAAAATGTTGAAAATATTTGATTCTTCATGTGTCAAAACTGAAATGGAAACACTACAATGGTGAGTTTCCATGACAGACTGGTTCTTGAACAAAATACCTAAAGGTGTTTGTGCCTTCAAATTGTACGAGTTCGAGAAACCATCGTGATTTGCATCATGGCAAATACAAGCTGTCAAAAGAACCAAAATTTCTTGTTGTGTAAAGAATTCTCTTAAATTAGCAATAACCAGTGCATGAGACATAAACTGAGTAACATCAACAGCATGCGTCCAGTTATGATAGAAGACGGGGTTGTAGCTATCTCTCATCTCGTAAAGAAATGAGAACATGACTTGGTTTGGTATTTTATACTTCTTCAACAAACCGAAGTAATCAAAAACATTAAAGATGACTTTGAACAAAGCGATGCCTTTCCAATCGGTTGCTTCGAAGTTTCTTAACAACAAAGCACCTCTTTCTTCATCAGTCATTGCGAGTTTGGCTGGTAATATACTTAATGTTCTTTCATCATTAGTCATTACGTTCTGTGTTTCAACTTCTAATGAACCTAATTGTGCAATGTTCTTGAGTTTGAATCTTTCAAGTGATAAACTCAAGAAAACGGAATATGATTCAAGAAGTTTAAGATCATCGTGTGTGAAAGGTTTCATTGTCTTCTTCCATCTCATGACGACAGCTCCTAAAACAACTCTGTCGCTACTCAAAATTGGAACAATCATCATGTTCTTCTCGTAATCTTTTTCGTTGTTGTCCAAAATTGATTCTTTCAGATTAACAGATTTTTGAATCTTTTGGTTTCGAATTTCTTCTTCTTTCTTCTCTTCTGCATCGTATTCTGCGCCGCCTTGCATGAGCCGGGCAATAATGGCACGTTTGACGCCTAATGCGTCTTCTTCTGATTTACCTTCTTTCTTCATTTGTTCTTTCTTTGATGTTTCATCAATATCTTCATCTTGAACGAAAGGAGCAAACTGAATCTGGCCATTTTCGCTAATATAGAAGTCAGCGTAAACAGCACCAATGACAGTTCTTGTGTTCTTGATGATTTCTTCGAGCAATTTCTTGATTGTCTGAGATTGAGAGAGAGAAGCGGAAATATCTCTGAAAGAGTGGAGCTGCATTGTGAGATCTAATGATGCTCTGTACAATCTGGCGTTTTCAATTGAAATACCACAGAAAACGTTGAAAATTTGAATCAATTTTTCATCTTCTTCAGTGAAAACACCATCTAATTTGTTAATCATTTCTGTAACACCTCTGATACCTCTCTTGTCATCAAAGATTGGAACAGAAAGAATTGTAAGTGTACGATAACCTGTTGCCAAGTCAGTTCCTCTGTTGAATCTCGGATCATCGTATGCATCTTTGATATTCAGGATCTCTCCTTTCGTGGCTGTCCAACCGACAATACCAGCATTGATTGGAATTTCGATTGTCGTCTTAAGACCAGCACCGAAAGACATTTGGAGCTTATCATGAGTATCATTGACAAGGAAAAGTGAACATCTATCGGCTTTGACGAGATCACAAGCTCTTGTCATAATATTTGGAATAAGGACATCCATTCTGAGTTGACCAGCCAATGTTTCTGCGACTTCAAGGAGGGATCTAAGACGTTTCTGCTGTCTAAGGGATTCTTCAAGGGCGAGATGGTTCTTTTCGACAATTTCTGCAGAAACTAAAGCGGAAATAACATAAGATGTAACTCTACTTAAAATCTTTTCATCATAATCTGTAAAGAACTGCAGAACTCTTTTACCTCTTAAAACTAATGCGTAAATTACTGGAGAATCTGGATCACGGACTGGCATTGCAAGGACGGAATAATCGCCATTACCATCAGCTTTCTGGTTGTACGCGGAGTGAACTCTGCATGAAATGCAAGAGACAGGAATTTCTTTTCTTAATGCAAATCCAGGAATTCCAGAATCATTTGCAGGAATTTGGACTGGCTCATCGGCATCTGGCTTGTACTCGAATACTTGCTCTTTCGTCTTATTGTACATCCAAATTTCTGCATCATGACATGAAAATAATTTTGTCAACTTATCTGAAATGGATTCAACGAATTGGCGAAGGCGGCATGTATGCATAAGATCAGCTGCAAATGAATCATCAAGAATTGGTTGAAAGAGCCATCTTGAATAAATTTTACATTTTTCTTGGAGATATTCAACAAATTTTTCGTCATCGTCATTAAAGGCTGGAGAGGCAGAGTTACGAACAACTTCAATGACTGCTTTTACATGTGTAGAACCATCATATAACGGAAAAACTAAAACATGGGCATCTGGCGGGCAATTTGCGTATTCTTCCTTTGCATCATATGCAATGTGCCTACTTGCGCAAGGAATATTAAGAATTTGGCGAGCAAATTGACAATATCCGACTAAACATTGGCCATGTGAGCAATAAGTTGTCGTAGATGGACAATATAAAACTTTGACTGATGATACATCGTGATAAAAAAGTACTTTTTCTGCAAGGAAATAAGTTTGTAAAACTGTTTCGAATAATCTTGGTAAAGGCATACTTGATGACTGAGATACAATTTTATCGAAGCATTGCTCCATCTTGATATGCTTTTGAAGAGCTCTTGTAGTTAAATTATTGTAGATATCGTTCTTTCTTTCTAAGTTTGGTCTAACAATTGCTGATTGAGTTTGGGAAACTTCATCATCAGGAGCCATAGCATTAGATCCTGTAAGAACAAATGTTGGTTTTGCTTGTTGCATTTTTGCTTTTAATTTTTCTATTCTTTCATTTCTTTTAAGTGTGAGTTTTCGTGATAGGTAAGGTGCAAACTGATCAACTGGTTCAGGTGGAGGATTCGTATCTTCGAAAACTGTTTGAAATGGATGTGATTCAGCAGTATCAACAGGTGAAATTGGCCTGAGAGCGATAAGCTCTGTCACAACAGACTTTTTATCACTCTGTTGATAAATTTTGCGCAGCATTTTCATAGTGCTCGACATTTTATGATACTCTCAGGATTGAAACAAAAAATTTGAAAAAAATAAAAAAACGTGTTTACAAAATTTTACAATTTCTCTCATTTTGATTGCTCCATCAATTCGAAACAATATGATAAGATAATTCAACTGTCCTAAAGTATCTCAGTGATGGTTTGACTAAATCACTTACGATCATGCATACTTCTTTACTTTTCAACATTTTTTATAAAGAATTGTGCAATTTTGAATATTTTTCATAGGAAATCTATGATACAATAGTATTATTACAATATAATTTGAGCTAGAATAAATAAGTATATGATCCATTTTCAATAAGCACTATTTCTGCGATAATGATTCAACGATATTTTCTAAGCTACATTTCTGTTATAGTTATTCGATACTATTACATTAAGAAAATAGGAATAATCATACATATAGTTTGCTAATGCAGAACTACAAGTAAAATTTTTATCTAACCAGCCAATCCGAAGAATGTTGATCAATAGTCATAAAAATTTAACCTTTATATTATCAAAGCTTATCATTAATTTAAGTCTGAGCCCGAACCAAAGTTAATGTACATGAAAATGCTGTTCATATGCCCAAATACCCATTGTAATACATTTTAAATGATCGCTGCTTTGAATTTTTGGCTTTAGCTTATGAAGCATAAAACGATGAGAAATTACCTTAAAAATAATTTGATAATTTGTTAATAGTTTTATTATAAAAAATAACAAAATTATAAATCAGTGATATCTAATATACAAACAACATATACTTTTCATTATAAATCAGAATAAATTTCTACAGGGCACATAAATACTGTAATAAGCTTTTGAAGGAGTTCAGCAAGCATAGGATCTGAAACATTATCCACTTTAGTGCGTATAAGAACTCTAGCTTGGTAAGAAACGAATTCAACGTCTAAAATTTTCAGAGTACAATTACATTGTACAGCGAAAGCAGGTGCGACAGATGAAACAATTTGGGTTAAGCTTCCGAAATAATCGTTGATTGAACCGTCTTCGTCATGATAAATGATTTGTAAAGCTTCTTTATCGCATTCATCTGTTTTTATCCTTTTGAGGATTTTTCCTAGACGTAAAAACGGTCCATCGCGTACAAAAACGCTATCTGTTGCGTGCTGGGATAAATGTTTAATTGCAAATGCATCTACTGTAACATCTGATAACTCGACTAAATAGCATTCAAGTACTTCGCCTTTTTTGGCAATTTCAAATAGACTCTTTCCTGTATTATCCATAATAAGATAACTATCATACTGAGAATTTCTTCTTGAACTCGGTTTCGATCTGTTAAATTGTACTAAACAAGGATCTGTTGCTCGGCGCTTAAATCTTGAAACATCTGGTGTATTGAAAATTAAACTTTCTGGATCAAAACCAATTTGTCTGATAAAATCATTTGGAAGTAAATCACTAAGCTTTCTATCTTGAAGAGGAAGTTCTATTTCAGCGAACGTCGCTGCGGCGCTAGTTCTGTGAGGTTTGTTCATTTAAAATTTTGAGTGTAAAATTCAAGGGATTTTGAATTGAGAATACGGTAGAACCTATTCAAATCCCCTCAAAGCTGACTAAAACATCATTTTCTATATGCTTCAAATAAATGATCAATAAACTTCATTGAACTTCTTTTCCATTCCTTGTTATTTCATGGTTTTCGACTTGATTTCTCTGACCAAAGTACGTGAAAGACCTTTGGCGATGCAAAATCGTTAAAATATGAGACAGATGACTGAATAATGAACAAACTGCTACTTTCATCATGGAACCAAAAAAATTGACTCCAAAACATTCCGAATATTAGACATAAATAGTAAGCACATTTGTTTACTTGATGCAGATTAATTATTTTTAATATTGAAAAGTCTCTAATACTTAGATGGAGAACGAATAAAAATATTTACCATATAAAGTACTCACAAAATCTAGATTGAGAGGCGGTCAATGACTTTTGAGGGGAAATTAACGCATGGAATTTAATATTATTTAGGTTGATATTCTTGCTTATTATTTCAGAAAAAAAATCTTAAAAATTTCAATATGAAAATTGAAAGCAATTCAAAAAAATTGCTAACATGTAAATTTTAATATCCTATGCATAATTTCATATTTTGAACATTTTTTATTTTTGTTTAAAACTTAAAATTTTGCGAATTTAATATAATTTATAAAATATAATACGTATATATATTTAAAATACACTAAATTTAATTGTTAATTGACGTTTTTGGGAATGAATTTTATCAAAACATGCCTGAATCCGAAAATTTGAAAGAACGAATTACACAATCATATATGTAGAATTCTAAATACAAACTTAAAGATTGTATACGTTTAAAATTATTCAGATTGTGTTTGATTTCCACTCATTCTGTTTCTTTTGAACTCTAACACTAACATTTCATGATGATTACATGATCCATTTATACATGGTTGAATTGTTCCAGATTCTACCAGAAAATCAATCCAAATTTCTCAATGCATTCATGTTGATTGGACAAAATTTAAAATTTCTCAGCCTGTTTCCAGAGAAACTCATATATTCCCTAATAAAATGTAATTTTTGCTACGTTTATTTCAATCAAATTTCAAAAAATTGACTGCAGAGCTTGAAAAGGTGATGAATCATGTTGTTATTAGATGTACATATTAGATTAACTATTTCCAAAAAAATGCTCAAATTTGAATAGTTTTTAGAAAATTTGGAATTACACTCCTTACATTATATATAATTAAATGTTTAAATTTTATTTATTTTCACCTTTTAATTTTATAACGTGCTCTATCAAAACTAACCTCTCAATTGAAGGCCACAAAATCTAAGTAGTGAGGGTACACAAATTTTGTATGGAGTACGGTTCAATTTTTGAGAGCCTCACTACTTAGATTTTGTGACTACCTTATTTTCATTCAGCTTGAGAAAGTTATCAGAGATGAAGAGTTTACAATTCACTGTCCAACAAATTGGGCAGTGAGTCAAACCATTTTCCATAAATTCTTAAATTGTCTTCTGAAAATAAATGTTTAATTCAAAATTTTTTGTTACAATAGTCATTAATTGGCAAAATTAAGGCCTTTTATGAACAATATTAAAATATTTAAACTTAATAATTATTTGGGAGAGAAATCTGATGGTTTCCATCCATGTTCTCTAGCGACGCGAATATATGCGTTATAAGCTTCTTCTTTAGAGTATGGAGTCATGTTTAAAAAATCAATCTGTGGATTCTGAGAGAAAATCTCTGCAAAAATATTTGAGAAGCAGGAGGAAACATCGTAAGATGGATTCCATCCGTTCATTGTAAGTATATCTGCGCAGATTGATCCGCCTATCGTAACTCTACCAGTGTGAAATTTGAAACGTGGCTGAACGACACGAACAAAAGGTGGTCTAATAGGGTAATCAGGTGGGAAATGAACCATAAATTGGACATAGTCTCTTCCTGTCAATTGCTTGTATTTTTGGATATCTGGATAAATTGAATCCTTTGGTTCAAAACCGAACAAATGAATTTCCCATGTAGAGAGGTGTCCTTGATATGGCTCAGCACTAAATCCAAGATCCTTAGCAGGCATTGATTTAATTGATTTCAAGTCCTGGATTAATCTAAGTTCACCAGCATTGGATGGTTTATATTTTTCTTTAAGTTCCGTCAAAACTTCATCTTTTGGTTCTACGTTTTGAACAACTTGCACTTGATAGTTTTCTGCTTCAGGAACTTGAATATCCATATTGTCTGCGTCATCTAAAACGACTTCGTCATCCTCTGGATCCTCGTTATTGCTACTCTCAATAGGAATATCTTCGTCACTCATATTGAATCTTTTTTCCACTAATTGTCACATTTCTCGATCAAAAAAGTGTCATTTTTTATATAATGAGTTTCACTGAAGTTCAAAGACTTAAGTGTATAGAAATAATCGACAATCTACTGAAGCACCCAATATCTGCAATGTTTGCGAAGCCCGTTGATGCAATTGCAGATGGAGTTCCCGATTATTACGATGTAATTAAAAATCCAAGTGATTTTAGCACAGTTAGAAACAAACTCGTGACATCACAGTATAAATCATTGAATGAATTCAAGAAAGATGTCAATCTAATTTGGGAAAACGCAATCTTATACAACTCAAAACAATCTTTTATGGCTTTGATAGCTGATGAGCTAAGCAGACAGTTCCAAAGGCAACTGTGGCAGTTAGAAAGCCCACCTACGGAGCAATGGATTAACGATTTCCTAAAAGCAAGATTAATTATCTGCAAACTTTTCAGAAACCCGCCAAATGGTCTAGCAAATTACTCATTTTCAGCATGCAAGTGAAGTTTTACTCACACATAAGCTCTATCATTAGTTTATTTTATCAAAAAATTTTAACTCCTGTTTCGACTTATCTCTAATACTAATTTCGATTTTACCCAAATTCATTTACAAAAATCCTACTTATTGTTCAAAATTTTTGAATATATATTATGTTTGTTTTTTCTTTTTTATAAGCTTATCCTATTAAACTTATATTATATAATTGAATCGTTTTTATTACTCTTTGGTTTATAAATCAATATCAATTCTTTGAATTAATTTGCCCATTTGAAATTTTGCTTTAATAAGACCTAATCTTTGCATATTATGATTAACTCGTCTAAATATTTAATGTTTCTAATCATCCTAATCCAAAAAAATATGATTTATGGTATATTGATAAATAAAGAATTACATTATGATATAAACAAACAATTTACGTTAACAATATTCAACACACTCTAATAGTGAAATTACATATAATTATTTCCTCTTTCCTGATGTACTCTTAGATGTTTTATCATTACTAACTGCAGATGCAGATTCTTGTTTCAGTATCTTATGATATTGAAAAACTTCATCATATCTTTCAAGGCCTTGTTCTAATTCTGCATTTTCTTTCTTCAGTCTTACAATTTCTTTGTAGATTGATTCTTCTTCATTCTTTAACTGTTTCATTTCTTCTTCGGCAGCGGACAGTTCTTTTCCGTATTTATCTAATTCATTAGAAAGTTGTTCAACTTCGCTTAAATCTACTGGACGTTTTGGAGGCTTCTTTTGTTCGGATTTTCTTGGTGGAGATTTAGGCGCTGGTAATTTAATGACAGGAGATGAAGGAGCTTTAGAGTTTGCCGGTTGAGAAGGCATATTTTGATTAGCTTTAGCTTGCAGTGCTTCATATTCTCCTTGAAGTTGTTTTAATTGAGCAGATAAAATTTTACATTTTTGCCTTCTTTCATGTGCTGTTTGGGCCATTTTCCTGGCTTCTTGAAGACAATCAGATATAACTTGATTATATTGATTAATCGTCTGCTTCTTTTTCTGTATTTGTGCATCTATTTCTCTTTGCTGTGCTCCAATTTTCTCTTGAGCTTTCATTTCCTTTCTCATCGCGGCTTCAAATCTTCTTTGGATTTCATTTTTATCTTGCTCAAAAATCAAATCAAAATCAGGCTTTTGAGCTTCTCCTCTCTGTAAAGCATCGAGCTCTGCTTTTAGACGTTCATTAGTTTCGTTCTGTTTCTCAATAAGAGACTTCAATTTATGTAATTCCTTGTTTTGCGTTGCAAGAATATTTTTAGAATTCTTTATTGATTCTGCAGATAATTTCCTTTTTTCATCTATCTGTTGCTGAAGTTTTTCAGCAGTTTCTTGTCTTACCTTTTCGGCTTTTTGTTCATTTTCAATTTTGGTCTCTAAATCCATTATATGTAAATCTAATTCATGAATTTCCTTCTTCAACTGTGCAATTTGATTTTCATACTGCTCTGTAGGGATCTTTGACTTTTCAAGTTGTTCTCTTTCAGCATCAATTCGAGCAAGTTCAATTTTTCTTGCATTTTCAACTTCTTTGATAGATTGCGTGAGTTCTGTATTTTTTTGTTGTAAAGCTGCATATTCACAATTAATTTCATCTGTTTCTGCGCGAATTTCTTCATTCAGTCTTAAAATTTGATTCTTGCATTCTTGTCCTACTTGTTGAACAAGTGCTTTTACTTGATAAAAGCGTGATTCAGCATCCTTAACCTGCTCTTGTAATTCTGTTAGTTCGTCATCTTGAATAGGGATCACTGCAGTTGGTAATGGCGTTTCATTTAATTTTTTGATTTGGAAATCATATTTATTGATTTCCATTTGTAAGTTATGCATGTTATCTTGAATTGATGTAACTTTTGATGTTAAATTTGTTAATCTTTCACTTGCTTGTTTCAGTAAGTAATTAGAAGATTCTACTGCAGCTTGCTGTGTTTCGAATTCTGCCTTTGCACTTGCAATTTGGTTCTTTAGTTGCTCAATTTGGTTATCTTTTTCAGCAATTTGATTCCAATTAGATTCAAATTCTTCTGTGAGTGAGCTAAGTTGTTCCTTGAGCTGCTTTAATTTGTTATCCTTTTCTAATAATGATGCTTGGATCCCCGCAAGGTGAGGATCATTCATCGAAAATTCTCAACTGGACGTTTAAAAAATAATCTTTGGAGAATTCACAAAATCCTCATCTTTTAAATCTAAAATGAATCAGCTTATGATATTATATAAAAGAATAGGTTCAAAACATTTTACAAGATCCATTCGAATGTCAAATGTGTATTTAAACTGCATTTCAAAAGGTCAACTCACTCACTACTTTTGCAATATAGTTCATTTATATAAAAATTAACCGGCCTGAACCAATAAGAGCATATCCACTGTTACACTCAATTTGGCTAGAATTATTCATTAACAATTCTCTCAACACAAATCAGTGCCAGATTACAAAATAGTTCGAAATAAGGTAAGCCAAGGTTCCGGCTTCTTATAAAAGCGTTAAATATTTAAAAATATGGAGTTAAACAAGTTTTTTTTTGATGATTTGAAATAGTGTAGCCGAATCATGTTGAGAAAATCTCGGAAACACATTCATATCTGCAAAATTCTCTTTGCAAGGTGGATGCGATTCAAAATATTTTGGATGAAATATGACCGAATCAGCAGATATATTCAAGTATGTTATTTCATAAATTTAATAGATATTTTAATCCAAAATTCATATCATCGAAAAACCCTTGACATAAAAATAGCATTTACACTACTTATGCTGGGTTTAAATGAATATTTTCTGGCCATAAGGAGATATTTTTCGAGTATGATGGAATAACTATAAAAATATCCTGGTCTAAGCTCTGAAAATATCTCTTGAAGAGGAATTGTTAAATTTTTTTCTCCTGTATTTATTATTAAAGATTGGTTCTTCTCTATTTCAAATAGAGCTAAAATAGCTGTGAATTTTTCATCTTCGCACAACATAGTGATATTGTCTACTTCATCTGTTTTTCTAATATAACTATTACTATCTTGGCTATCGTAGGATTTATAATAAACCGAAGGTTGATTGGTAAGGGTGACTTTTTGAATTGAAAATCTTGGAAAGTATAATTGTATTTTAGCTAAAAGATGTCTAAAATCTAAAGCGACAGTGGGATTTGATCTTGATGCTTTGCTTTGATTACTTTGTAATATATCTACATTTTGAGATTGATTTGTTAAATTTACCAATCTATATATATATTCTATTTTAGGATAGTTAGCAATGAAAGTACGCTCTGAATTATCACCAGGCAGGAATATTCTCTGAGTATCATCTTTTGGCATAAATTCACAGAATGTTCCATCATAAGATTCAGACCATTGAAAAGATTTATGATTATATACCGCCCTTTCCGTTCCATCAATCATGCAAATTGAAATTATATCACCAGAAATAAAAACATTAGAATTATCATAATCATCAAAGTTTGATTTTAGATGATCTCGTTTTTCATCTTCTACCATTTGCCAATTAGTAACCCGGGCAAGAACCCTTATTTCATTTGGAACGTCAACTGGGAGATTAACAGGGACCCCATTTTCTTTACCAATTTTAGGAGCACTCATTGTTAGTGTATTTGAAATTCAAACGGTATTTTGAATGAAATTGAATATAATATTGGGATAAATAAACTAAATCGGGAAAAAGTGATATAATTAAGTATTTGTTTGAAACCTTTATGGTCATTTAACTTGAGTTAACAAGACTTCCATGCATAAGCGTGTTACAACTATTAGAATTTTAGTGAAATTTATACAAATGTAATTTCGGCATCATTTTATTTTAACATATCCATTAATGCGAGTTAAATGTCTTCTCAAAAATGGATATAATTTAATGAACAGTGTTAAAAAATTACATGAAACCTGGTATCAAAAACTCAATAAAAATCTTCAATTTTTGTGTCACTTTTATATATATGGGAAATGTTGTTTACTTTTTGATTTGTTCTGAGAACTTCATGGGGCAAGAAAGAAGAACAAAGTTCAATGAACTGTTCATTCATAAATTGGTGCTAAATTTTAGTAAGATATAAAATGAACGCTTTAACATATACTTTTATGCTCCTGATACCAGACTTACCACATCTGACATGAAATATTCATAGTAATATGTGTCAGTCCTTCTCTTTCGTGATAATTGTTATAAAAATGATTATAAATAAACACCAATAGAACAAAATTTATTAACAAACAAATAATATAAGAAAATGCCATAGTTTCTTAAGGATTATTCAATAATAATATTCCATAAGAAATCAAACCAGGTTTGCTCAGCCTGTGGCGTAATATGTGGCGTATTCATATGCCACTTTGTCAATGGAAGAACTTCATCGGCTTGTTCCATAAATTTATCTGTCTTTTGTAGATAATAAAAAATCATATATCCGAGAAGTATAATTAAGAATGTGGAGAACAGGCCAAAGAAGATAGATACTTGGGTGGCACCGTCAGCATTATATGTAAAAGTAGCGTTATCCGTTGACCAATGAACTGCATCGAAACTAGCACTAACAGGGAAAGATCCAGGCTTACTTTTATCTGTTATGCATGTAATGTGTGTTGTATTAACGGAAATTGCATCATAAATCATAGGTCCTATTCTGCAAAAACCTTTTATTGCTGTGTAATTAGGAGCAATTACACTGATAAATAGAGTAATTTTTTCTCCTCCGTTAACAGAACCGGACTTTGGTATGAAATTCTTTAAACTTGGAACAGGTTTCTCACAAACGTCTAATCCATCACCAATAAATCCTTCATTACATCTGCATTGATCTGGTCCATAGCAATGTGCATTCAAGTCACAAGGCGGGTTACAAGTCCAGCATCCAATTTCGGATGAAGGATCACCGAATGGAAAATCTGCTGAACATTCGCATTTACCAGTACCATTAACAAATGTATGAGGACCTTTACATTTTATTCCACTCTTTGGATCATCTGAAGGGTTATATTTTACGGAGAGAATGAATAAAGATATAAAGATCATTTTGAACGATTATTTTTGATTGAAATTCTAAAATCTCTGATGGATTTCTCTGGCCTTCAGCTTGCTATGCAGAAAACTCAAGAGCAAAAGGAGGAGGAAGCTCGTAAGGCTGCTAATAAACCAATTGGTTCATTAAGTCCACTTAAACTCAACACAGCTGAGAGCATTGCCGAAAAGAATAGACAAAAGAAGCTCCAAAACATGTCAAAGAAGGCTAAGGAGAGAAGAGCAAAGGCCATCGAACGTGGTGAGGGCTATATTGACAAGCTCAAGATGGCTGAAAAAACAAGACTTAAAGATTTACGTGGAAAGCCTAGATTCAAAGTTGAAAAACCAAAGAAAGATAAGAAGCCAAAAGAAGAGAAACCAGGACCAGGCAGTTTAACAAAATAATTATTGAAAATTATATATAGAAATCAAGTTTGTTCAGATTGAATGAAATAAAAATAGAGTTTATTGTCTTTACTATCTTATTCTAACGTTACATTATATAAGACATTTTTAAAAATTTTTGAAAAATTGCAATACTATTTTGACATTCTAACACTCATAATATGTTAAAACAGCGTGCACATTAATTGCTACCGTTCAAAGTTAGATGAATTGCAATTTTCAAGGAATTTGTTTTGAATTAGTTTCAAATATGAGAATTACACTTGATAAAAGAATTAATTATTCATATTAGATCAAAGGAACCATCAACAAGATGCAGACGTTTTCCATCAATTGATCATCATTTAAATATTGCAATTACCCAATGGTCATAATTCGCATATTCTCAAAAACAGAAATACATCAAACGAACTTATGGTTACATGCATTGTTCATCTGGTCTTAGTTATGATGATGGCGATTATCTTATTATACATCTTTACAAACCACAAACAGAATTCTATAACATATTCAGTTACTAATATCTTTCACAACAATGTCAAATTAGATTGATTGAAAATGGAAATTTAAAAAGCATTAGAATTTCTGATTTTTAGTAGATTTATTAATAATACAGAGTATAGAGATTCCATAATCAATATAAAAACGCGAATAATTCCTTAGATTATCATCTAAAATTGAATAGTTGTAAAGTGTCATGGCTCGTTCTTTTCTCAAGAATGCCGATCGAAGTTACTGATCCAGCAGCTTTCCGTGATATGGTCCGTATGCTCTCAACAAACGTTGATGGCCGCCGCCCACTCTACCTCGCTCTTACCAACATCTCTGGTATTGGCCGTAGATTCGCCTATGCCGTCGTTCGCCGCGCTGGCCTCGACCCACTCCGCCGTGCTGGTACACTCACACCAAAGGAGGAAGAACTTATCGTTTCTATCATCCAGAACCCAACAGAGCACCAGATCCCGGTTTGGATGCTCAACCGTCGCTTCGACCGCGCTACAGGCCAAAACACTCATTGGGTTGCTACAGATCTCAGCGCTAACATCCGTGCTGAAATCGAACGCATGAAGAAGATGCGTATGAAACGTGGTATCCGCCATGGTCTTGGCCTTAAGGTCCGTGGTCAGTGCACAAAGTCTACTGGCCGCCGTGGTGGTGCCCTTGGTGTTGAGCGCAAGAAAGATTAAATTCTTTTTATTACATTGCATTTCCTTCAAAATACAAAAGAAATTAAACTCTTTATTAATTCTAAAATTACAAAATTAACTACTACTAGCTTTTAGGTCATGATTTTTAAAAATTTTATATAAATTTTAAAGGTAACTAAACTCCTTTCGCCGATCCGATTTGCTCCATATTTAAAATATAGCTTGCATATAAAAAAAAAAAAAAAAAAAAAAGGGACTGGGGCCTCCAGGCACTTCGTGCCCTCTAGCCCCTGAAGATGTTTAGTATACAATGAGGTATAAAATGAGGTTTTTTTGGTGAAGGGGGCTTCCCAGGCACTTCGTGCCTTCTAGCCCTTAAAATTTTTGAAAGTCGTTGTCGTTGACTTTTCGGTAGAGGGCTCAAAATAGTATAACTATGTCCGGACAAGTAAGGGTCTATCGTCGCTACAGGAAAAGTTACCGGCGTTCCAAGGAAGTATACTTTGAGAAGACTTTCCCCCTTATAGAATGAGATAAGACGGTTATTTTACAAAACTGACAACACTTTGACCGAGTAGTTTTTGTGCTGAACAAAAAAGTGTCATATAAACATCTGTCAAAAACCGTTTTTTACTTCACTTAAAATGCCACGTAAGCTACGTAAGAATATACGTAAGAGGAAGGGAGCATTGAAACATCCAATAGTAAAACTGACACCACAACAACAGTTGCAACAACAAATGATGAATGACCCACTATGTTGCAACAAATGTCAAGCAATCCTATGCTTTTAAACCGAGTTTTTGGTGCACAGAGTGGAGGTTTAAGAGCGGCACTTTTAGCGAAAATGGCAGGCTATGGTGGAGCCGCAGACGGAACAGCCTATAACCCTCAAAGTCAAATGAATTTGAGTTCACTCAAAAATCAAATATCAGATGTCAAAAAGTCAAACATAGACATACAGAAGCAAATAAGTGAAAACGAAAAGAAACTAGAATATGACAGACACACAAAGAAACTCAATGAGTTAAACGTAGAGAAAAAGAAGAAAGAAGAACAACTGAAAGAACTAAGTACAGAGGAATATGCGAAAAAAGTGTCAGAAAAAGCAGCAGAAGTAGCAAAAATGGAACAAGATGTTGTAAATTTGAAAAACCATACTACTCAATATAAAGTACTGAAAGATGAAGAGATAAAACAAAAAGCCCTGAAGACATATATGGATAGCGATGAGTATAAAAAGAAGTTGAAGCAAATGTAAAGGCAGAAAAACTTTTACAGTTGCAAAACCAAACCGTACAGTATGAAAACTTAGCACAAGAAAGTAAAAATAACGACGCAGCCATGCAAAAGGCAATGAAAAGCGCAGAATATATAAAAGCTAACAATGACTGGTTAGATGCCCAAGCCAACGCCAAAGCAGCCCAACTTATAGGGTCAATAAGGACAAAAATACAAGCGGATGAAGACAGTTCAAATGAAGCTTTAACAAATGCTGACTTTAAGAACGCCTTCGAAGCTCTTCATAGTAAGGTGAAACTAGTGAACGACTTCTCATCTGGAAAGAAACTGAAGTCTGAAGGTTTCGACAACGAGTTAAGAGAAGTAGCACAAAATATGACGAAAATAACAGATGCAGCAACGAGACAGGCAGTTCAAAGTGCCTATGACGCCGTTAGAGCAACTGTTGTGGAAAGTCAAGAAAAAGAGTTACAACAGACCAAAACAGACCTAGTAAATGCTTTCTTAAAAACGAAAAGTCAGGTAGGACATTACGCTGCAGATGGAACATATGTGCCAGCTGGTGGAACATATATACCAGCTGGTGGAACTTATATACTAGCTAGTGGAACCTATATACCACCAAACCCTCCAAGAGAAGCACCTGCACCAGGACTACCTAAAACATTTACATCGTCACATGGACACAGACACAGGCATGCACCAAAACCAACACAACAACAACAACCAGCACAACAACAACAACCAACACAACAACAACCAACACAACAACCAGCACCACAACAACAACCAGCACAACAACCACCTCCACAACCAGCACAGCAACAACCACAAACAGAGCAAGGACATAAAAGAAGTAGAGAACAAGGAAACCAAGATTTCTTAAAAATGCTTAAAGAAGACTATGGTTACCCAGATACTCTTGACTTTAGTGACAGATATAAAGAAGCTATTAGAAAGTTCAAGGAAGGAAATACTGACCCGAACCTATTTAGCTTTATGGCTCAGCACCAAATGGGATATAATTTCAAACCTGGAAAATACAAGCTCGCTAAGGGATATGATTTAATAGCATATCATCCAAATGACATGACTGAATTTACTCCGAGATATTTGGTGTCAGAGCTAAATGACAATTCAACTCTCTTCATGAAACGCGTAAAAAATAGAGACGGAACGAAAGAAGAAAGGTTTATGAGTCCGGATGACTTAGATAGGGAACTTGTTAAAAACAGTCTCGGAATATATGAAATGCCAGCAGATGAGGTACAAGAAACTCCACAGGAAGAAGTTCAGATACAACCAGACATGGAAGAAATAGTTCAGCAACAACAGCTAGAAGAGCCTGAAGGAAACGAACAAGTCCCTCCTTTGGAAACTAACTTCACAGAACTAGATGAAGATTTGGAACAGCCGAAAAATCTTGACCCTCAACAAGAGTATGAGGTGAATATGGAATCTTTCCAAGAGTCTAAAAAAAATTCGGCTGACATAGTAGAAGAATATCGAAAAATGTTTGCCGACATACAAAGACTCCAACACCAGATGAAAATATTCAGCATAGAATGGAAGTACTGAAAGAAAATGTACACAAATACAACAACCCTTTTTACTTACGAGCATTTAACGTTCAATCTTTGGATGAACTCGGTGAAAATAAAAGGTTAAATTTCAACAAAACATATAGAAATGAAACATTGTTTAAAGTTCATTCAGAACCTAACCAAGATGGAAACAAACCTACTTTTGTTTCTGCAGACTATGGAACTACAATGAGATGGGGTCATAAAGCTAATCCGGATAGGTGGTTCATAAACTTACAACCACAATTCCAAGAAGTTGTAGACGCAATGGAAGTGAATGGTGAACCAGATATAGCTGGTATTTTAAGCGCGGCTTTAATGCCATTGAAAGATATGAAACATGCAGATATTTTGGACCAGTATGAAATGAACATGGCTGATGGAAATATAACACCTGACGTTCTAAAACATTTATCTCAAAGAACTACACAGAACCATAGAGATGGTATATTTGGTGAAGAGTTTAGAAAGAAAGTTAGGGAGGGAGAAGGAAGAGAACCTATTGTACATGACCTTGCAAACGAAAGTTTGCAAAATGTCATAAAAACTTACTTTGCAGACAATGAACCGAGAAGGGATGAATATTTAAGAAAACTCAAATGGACAGTACCAAATGAAATGTTAGTATTGAAAAACATGTTCCTTGACAAAATAAAACCAACTACAGAAATAAATGACGCAAGACTGAAACATTGGGTAAAAGCTTTCCCATTCACAAAAGATATTGTTGGTAACATGGAAAGAAAACCAGAATGGCTACAAAAACATATATTTGGAAACGAGCTTATTCCATATGGACAAGCTCTGTTTGAAGAGCTTGAACCGGAAACTCAGGAAAGAGTCATGCAAACAATACGCGAAGACTCAAATACAAACTATGACGAAATCTTTCTAGGATATAGGTTACCTGAGATGGGCGACCAGAGCCCAAAGGCAAAAAGGACATGGGAAATTTACAACATACTAGGTGAACATGAGGCAAAGATGCAACAACTTGAAGCAGAGGGCAAGTTACCAAAAGCGACACCAAAGAAGAAGAGTAGAACAAAGTGAAAGTAGTGAAGAAGTAACTTCATCTAGTGAAAGTAGTGGCAATGAAGGAAAAAGAAGAGTTAAAAACTCAGTCAGGAAGAAAGTAAAGCTTGGTCCACGTGGGTTCTATTATGACACATAAATCCAACTATTCTATATTTTACACATATGAAATGTACGCCGCTCAGAATATAACGCCAACAGTTTTGGATGCCATGAATGGAAATGTTTCCGAATGGTATAACGAATGCGACAATGCCATTAGAAGGTCAGAAATAGTTCCTGGAACTTACGAATATACAACTGCTGTTTCTTATGGAAACGTAGGTGAGTTTGGAGAAGGTTCTTCAACAACAGTAGATATTGCTTGCGACAGGTTTCATATAATTTCTATTGACAACTCTTTCTTATACGTGGAACAAGACATTGAAATAAAACCTTCTGCCAAGTTGTCTGACAAGAAAGGTTGCAATGGAATTTCTATGTCGGATACCAATATGCTCCAGAAGTTTTCATGGGATATAAGATATATTCTAACTCTGACTTAGTTCAAACAGTAACATGGGCAAACTATGAATGGTTCGCTTTGAGAAACTCAGTACAACCACAAGCTAGAGAACAAACAGACCAGTATGCAACTATTGAGAAAATAAGAAGACTTGACCCTAACGTTCCAGGAGTTTATGTTGACCTTTCTGGACAAACTGCAGCAGCAGTAACCAAAGTAAAACTGAAACTTAGAGTCCCTTTGTCATCTTTCCTCATCTTCAGGTTTTTAAGATACTTGCCAAACTGGGCAGGAAAAATTTCTATCGAACTTACTCCAAGCAAAAATAACTTAGTCATTGCACCAACACAAGACCCATTCACTCTTACAGACGTAAAGGGAGCAAATCAAACGTCATTCGCCGACTTTTGCAAAGACAAAGTTGACTTAGACTTTGGTTTCTCAAACTCAACACTGAAGTAAACTATTATTTCAATGCTGCTGGAACTGCTTGGGACCCAGTTAAGTTCACATGCGAAAAATTTGAATGCAAGAGAATAGAAAGCAGACTTGCAGTCTATATGTTGGACCCAGATATTTCAAATGCTTTAGCTGCCAAATATATTGCAGTTCCACTTATGTTCCCTATACACCAAATATCTGTCAAAGACTTTGCAGGTGAAGTTGGAAACCAAAGTGCTGACCCAGGTGCAAGAACAGATATTGCTTTAACAACTGCAATGAAACATGCAGATACTATGTTTGTACTGTTCAGACGAACTATAAATGACTATTCTTGTTTCTACAACCCCGGTATTAAATATCATATAAACATAGATGGCAAATATTATCCAAGAGAAGAATATTCTACAGTTGAAGATATGAGGTCATACAACTTGACATTAGATGCTATGAACTTTAACAACAACTTCACAACAACCATTAACCCTGAAATGCAAAGTTCTATTATGCCATATGTGAAAGTATGGACTCATACAGGAGGTCAAAAAACTCAATATACAAATAGAGACCGTTCAAACTTTTGGCTTGGCATTCCATTTGCTGACTCAGAAGACTTTATGGGTGGTATTTCAACTGTTGGTACAGTTCAAATACAATATACTGGTGACAGAGACGGTCCAGATGAATTGAAAGCAAAGAAGTTTACAAAACCAATAGCACTTTTCACGGAAGATGCTCTTTTGAAGATTCGTTCGATGAAACCTGCTGGGGCTCCTCAGATTGGCATAACGACAGCTTCCATCGAGCAGATTTTGGCAGCAGGTCAGTAAGTTGTTCTTGAACTGACTTCTCTCCGTCAAATATTGACAGTACGCCAGTTTTGACATAAAATTGTAAGATAAACTTTCCTTTAGAAATATCGGTCAGTTTTGTTGTTATATTTTTGTCTGCTTCAAGAACTTTCACCATTTCGGTTATACCAACTTTCTTTGCTTTATGAAAATATTTTGGTTCAGCAAAGACTGCTATTCTATAACATTTTCCATTGTTTGTGTAAAGAACTATTCTGTCAATGAACTTGTATTGTTTGTGTGTGTAAACTTTGTTCTGCTTCAATTCGAAGAGATACTCAAATACGTCCATCTTTTTATTCTAAGTAAAATGTCATTTCCGAAAAATAGAAGCGTAAGTGTTTCAAAAGGTTTAATGGCGGTGGCAGATGTGAAGTTAAATTCACCAACTCAAACAAACAGTCAAAGTGTTGTTGTCAATGTCAAAGAAAGAGATGTTGAAGTGGGGAAACCATACGAAGACGAAGATGGTATAACAATAGTTCCTGTAAAAGAACAACCAACATACCCTGAAGTTAGCAGAGAGTTAAGTTCTGTTGCAGATATTCGAAACGACTACCAACAACTTAAAGACAAACTTAAAACTCAGGAGAAGATTTGTCAAGCTTTAGGTATAATGTTAAACTTGGTCGAACACAACCCTGTAAAAGTGAACTCATATGTCATTGCACCTCATGAAGTTTTGAAAGAACTATTGAAACTTTTGACAGAGGCAGACGATATAAACATCAAAGAAATAGAACCCGACATTGCTTGCTGTGGTGTTTCATATAATGTCATTGACAAGATATACGTTATGAAAGGAGGTGAGACGTTGAACTTAAAATATAGTTTCCCAGACGTTATAAAAATATTTGACGACCACAACATTTCATTAAAATTTAGTTGCTAAGTAAATGGCAGAAGACATAGTGGTTTATACTATTACGACTAAAAACCCTGAGTCATATAATTCTATAACAACAAACTTACAAAGTCCTCAAGGACGATATTGTAAACTAACCTTAAACACAATGACGACTAAAGCCTGTTTTGCTCTTTTGACACCAGAAGACTTTGTTGTTGTGAATGGTAAAAAATACTTCTTTGAAGATACTTACTCAGATATACCACCAACAGGTTTTGTTGACTTATTTAATACTTTAAGGACGGATGTAACATGTGCTGCAACTAGAGCAGGTTTCATTATGTTTGGATGTCCGACTGAGTTTAGTATAAACGATATGAGCTATAATACAAAACTTATATCTGGTTTTTACTACCAACAGTTTCCTATAACAGGAAAAGGTGTCATACAAGGTCTATCTGTTCCATTGACTTTAAGTACACCTATTTTATATATTGTTTCAAACTTAGGTTCAAAGTGCTATTCGAATGTCGACAGAAACTACTATGACCAAAAGATACTCATGCGTATAAACAACACATTCTCTGCTGGTTTGCCTATTGTTCATTCGAATGCAGAGTTTTCAGCTTTAGTAAACTCAAACACTTTAGCAAACATAAACTTAACCTTAGTTGACGCAAACTTTGTTCCTGTAAAACTTTTATGTCCTATGTATTTGTCAATGACGGCAGAAAGTTTCGAATTGGAAGATGCAACTGGTGAAAGTATTGTACTACAAGAACAACTTCAACAACAAATAGCTCAAGAACAACAAATGCAACAACAAAGTCAAGAATAAAAAAAATATTTTTTTTTATTTTTATAAAAATGTACAGAATAGATGTTTCAGATTTTTATGACTTCCAAGCCTTCAGAAATATGTGTCCATTTAGAGACTATAACAAAGCAGTCGAGAATTTGAAACGTTTAGTCATTTATGTCGACTCTGCCCCAGAATGTTATGTCATGAAAGAATGGGATGTTGTCTTTAACAAACCAAGAGCAACAATAGTTTCAGAACAAGAATGTAGACAGAAACTTAAGAAAATAAAAGTCGTACAAGTTGGTATGAAGATGTTAGATGCTTGGGATATCTTATTGTCAAAGTTAGAAGATTTTTCAGTTCGTGGTATAAAGTTTATACACCTTCTCCAAACTTCTATTCTATCTTCACTGGATATAAATACGAACAAGTAGAATGGAAAGAAAATGTTATAGAAGCTTGGTTAGACCATGTCAAAGAAATTATATGCAATGGAAACGAAAGAGTCTATGAGTATATCTTATGTTGGTTTGCAAACATCTTACAACATCCAAGTGCTAAAAATGAAACTGCTCTCATCATAATTGGAAAACAAGGAACTGGTAAGAACACTTTCTTTACAGATATCTTATGCAAACTGTTAGAGGGCTATTCGAACCCTAATATGACAAACTTAGAAAACATCTGCGGTAAATTTAACTCTTCAATAGAGAATATGAAACTTATAGTATGTAACGAACTTCAAAGTATAGATACAACAAAAGTTTTGAACTCAGATGCTTTGAAGAGTCTTATAACAGACAAAGTTGGAGTTGTTGAAAGAAAATATAAAGACCAAAGAGTTTGTGAAAATGTTGCAAACTTCGTCATGGTTTCAAACAATGCTGTTCCGATGAAGTTAGAAAGTTCTGACAGAAGATATGTAGTTGTCAGAACGTCAGATTCTCATATGCAAGATACAGAATATTTTGACGACTTAGCAGAAACTTTGACATCTGACTTTTACAACCACTTGTTCTCATATTTCATGACATTAGATATTTCTAAGTTCAATCCAAGACAAATTCCACATACCGAAGAGAGACAAACATTGTTAGAAGCAAACAAGAGTGTATATGAACTGTTCATAGATGAAACTGACTTTGAGTGTTTAGATGAAAGGTCATTGTACGATTCGTATAAACAGTATTGTCAAGAGTATGGTTATATGACAGCGTCTAAACGAACATTCTTGGCAAATGTCAAAAGTCTTTTAGACGTACAGAATGGTGTATATACAAAGAAAAATTTTTCTGAGTAAATTTAAAAAAAAATATTTTTTTTATCCGATAGAAAAGATGACGAAATTCATCTCAGTAAACAAGTACATGTCAGGACTTAAAGAAGAACTAGACCCATTCACATATTTGAATGTTTACTTCTACCATTTTGAAAAGTCTACATTTGACAAAGTTTGGAACATCGAACCGTTAAGTTTGCTATTGTGACTAAAAATGGTGCGAAATTTGAAGACTTAGACATAGAAGGTTTGTTAACAGTCAAAGAAAGTTTTGACAGAAGGTTTTCAAACCTTAAAGAAGGCAAAGCATACAAACTTGTTATACCTTATGAACCAAAGAAAGCAGACGACTATGAATATTATGAGTCTAAGATAGTTGAAGTTCAAGGTAAATTGGGTAAAAAGATTTTAGAGTCTAAGCCGGTGTTTGCTCCTAAAGAGGAAGAGAACATTGACATTGACCCAGAAATGTTCTAAAAATAAAATTTTATTTTTACATGTCAAATTTCTTTTCTCTGGCTCAGGTTCTTTCTTCTCTTCTTCTACTTTCTTTTCTTTCTTTTCTCTCTTCTTCTTTTCTGGTGGAGTTATGTCAAACTTCTCAGAACCATATTTTTGTAAAAGTTCTTTGTCCTTTAATAGCTCTTCTATTCTGTTTTCTATTTCATCTTCAAGAACAGCGCATGTGTCTTCTTTGCATTCTAAGAAGTTTTGTTGGACTTCATCTCTCCAAGAGGCGTCATCTCTGTCAACAAGTCTGTCATTGACAAATTTTAAGACTGCTCTGCTTAATGTTTTATGGTTCTTGTCATATTCCCAGAAACAGAACTTTAGAACAAATTCACCTTTCTTGTTTACACTATGTAAGATTTTATGGTCTACAGATGTTTTGCTGTCGAAAAGCTTGTCTCGAATATAGATGGCGAAATCGCTAGACATTTTCTAAAAGATAAAAGTTTTAATTTTTCTAAAAATATGTTAGAAAAAAAGTTTGCTGACATTGACAAGAAATTTGAGAATGTTTTAAACAAGAACAAGAGGAAGTTGGAAAATGCTCAGATAAAACCCATACATGACAAGTTCTTATTTGCTCAGAATGGTATAACAGGTCTAATTGCACCACCTGGGTCGGGTAAGACTTTCACTTATCTTAAAATGGCTGCACAACAACAAGAACTAGATGAGAAGAACCCATTCTATGAGTTAGTAGTCATTTGTAGTACTTCGGTCAATTTGACCAAACCGTCAATTCGTTCAAAGATATTATAAAAAAGTCTAAGTTAGTATGTATAAAAGACTCTGAGTTGTTAGATTGGATAAAGAAGTACCAAAGAAGAGTTTTGAAGTACAATGCTATAAATGAGTATATAATTCGAAGTTTAAAGACCCAAATGAGGAAATGCAGAGAATATTAGAGAAGAAACACTTCAGAAACAAACAGAAAGAGATAGAATACATTTCGAAGAAATTGCAATCTTACGATTGGAAGACTTACCCTCATAGATGTCTTCTTATCTTAGATGACTTTGCTTCTCATCCTTTGTTAAAGAATAGAGAACAAGACATGTGTCGAATTCTTAAGAAGCTCAGACACTTTAACATCTTGTTGTCATTTGTGTACAGACAGCCAAGAGTTTAAGTAAGGATGTAAAGAGAATACTTACTGACATTGTACTTTTCCCCGGATTGTCCGAAGACGATTTCATGGAACTTATGAAAGAGTCCATGGCAGGTAAGTTTGACAGACATGAACTATGGGAGAGTACAAAGTCATACAAGACCCTCATACTTCTTTCAGAATTCATATCTACGCGAACAAAGTTCAAATTGTAAAAAGTCAAGCGTAAAAAATGTAAGTGTTGAGTCTTAGTCTGTTGTGGTGCTGGGGCTTTCGGTTCTTCTGGCTTTGGAATGGACTCGGTTGGTGGTACGTCGGACATTCGTTTGTGTCCTGTCGGAAGGAAGAACTCGGAATGCCAGAAGGAAGAACTTTTCCTGTTGGAAAGAAAAACTTTTCCTGTCGGAAGGAAGAACTTTTCCTGTTGGAAAGAAAAACTTTTCCTGTCGGAAAGAAAAATTTTTCCTGTCGGAAGGAAAAACTTTTCCTGTTGGAAGGAAAATCTTTTCCTGTTGGAAGGAAAAACTTTTCCTGAAGGTCGGCCAAAAAGTTCTCAATTTTCGAAAATTTGAATGGTTTACGGACGGACAACTGGAAAAATTTTTCCTGTCGGAAAGAAAAATTTTTCCTGTCGGAAAGAAAAATTTTTCCTGTCGGAAAGAAAAACTTTTCCTGTCGGAAAGAAAAACTTTTCCTGTCGGAAAGAAAAACTTTTCCTGTCGGAAAGAAAAACTTTTCCTGTCGGAAAGAAAAACTTTTCCTGTCGGAAAGAAATTTTTTTCCTGTTGGAAGGAAGGACTCGGAATGCCAGAAGGACTCGGACAAGACAATTTACCTTATAGAGCTACCTGAGCCATCTTTGGTGTCAAGCTTGAAAAATAAATGGTTCATCTACTCTGCTTGTTTGAAGTTGTCAAAATACTCTGTTATTTTTTCTTTCAGTAGCGGTAAATCTTCTTTGAAGGTAAGTATTGTACAACCTTTCATATCATAGTGTGTTTGAGGTAAAGTATCTTGAACTATCTGTTTAACATCTTCATTCGGTGTCATTGAAATCGGTAAGTTTTCGCGATAGAACCAATTTCTGTCAGATTTGTAAATCTTAGCAAGGTCGTAAAAGCTTTTGTTGTTTCTTCTGACTAAATGCAACATAACCATATCTCTGTCTTCTTCATTTTCCATCTCTTCAGTGTAAATCATATACTTATAGTTCTTTTCCTTTCCTTTTGGTACCGAACGTGGTATTCTTTTCTGTATGTTTTTGTCTTCTTTCATCATATCTTCTCTCTGTTTTGTACAAAGTTCGTCAAGTAGCATAAGTATGTAGATTGCATAACGAGGTGAAGCCCACATTGCTATTGAACTAACTAGGAACTTATGAACATATATACCTTTTAGATGTGATGGTAAGTTTTGTCTGTCTTGGTACATCTTTTTAAGTTCTACATGTTCAAACTCACTGAGGAGTTCATGAGTGCTATTTAATTCAAACCAGTCGTCTGCGTGTTTAGTGTCTGGTGCAAAACATGCTGTCAAAATACTTTGCATTTGGTACATGTCATCTTTGACCGAACGAATGAGACGGAGTTGTTTGTTTAACTGAACCCACTCATATTCTTCACTTATGGCTTCATGAACGATAGCAGTTGTTGTGTTCTCGGTTGTTGTCATATCTGTCTTTACATACAAAATAAAAAAAATATTTTATAAAAAATTAGCGTTATTTTCTATCTTGTATAAAAGACCAAAAATAAACGCTTTACATGTATTTTTCAGCAACTTCGTCAAATAATTTTATAGCACTATCTATCTCATCTACTTCAAACGTTTCTTTACCTTTCGTGGGAGCACCATACATTTTCTCAAACTTTTCAAGTAGTTCTGTTTCAGCAGCTCTCATATCGTTAACAAACACAACCTTGACTCTATTGACTGTACTGTCATATCTTTGAGTTATATTATATGTTCTTCCTATCTTATATCTCTTTGTATTGAAGTCCTTCGGTTTCTGAACGATGTAAAGTAAGCCCTCACTGCAACGTTCAGTATCGAATGAACCATATGTTATGAAATTATATCCAACAACTGGGTCAATCCAGAACAAAACTAGTGGTATAAGACTTTTGTCTATAAGATATGTTCTTGTTCCATAGAATCTTACCGATATCATAAGCTCAGGATTTTTTGTCAAAATTTTCTGAGTTGAAGCAATTCCAACCCAATGGGATGTTTTCTTTCCAGATGGTGTTAGAATGTCTGACAAAGAATATTTCTTGTATTTCTTTGAGTATCTTACGTTTAAATCACCAATTCTAACCACTTTGGTCTCATTGTCTATCTTTTTAACTGTTTCAAACTCAGTGTTTGTCATTTCCTGTTCTTACATACAAAATAAAAAAAAATATTTTAAAAAAACTAGCGTTATTTTATTTTTTCTATCTTGTATAAAAGATATGATTTCATAGAGTTTTTTTACGATTTTCATAGAGTTTTATGCAAGGCCGAAAAAAATCGGGCTAGAGAAATTTCACGATTTTCATAAGCGTTTTACATGGTAAACGCTATTTTTTTGACGAAGTGTTAAAGTTCACTTCGTAAAAATTTCACGATTTTCATAAGCGTTTTACATGGTAAACGTCATTTTTTTTACGAAGTGTTAAAGTTCACTTCGTCAAAATTTCACGATTTTCATAAGCGTTTTACATGGTAAACGCTATTTTTTTGACGAAGTGTTAAAGTTCACTTCGTAAAAATTTCACGATTTTCATAAGCGTTTTACATGGTAAACGTCATTTTTTTTACGAAGTGTTAAAGTTCACTTCGTCAAAATATAACAGTTATATAATGAAATTTGGTCATTTTTTCAGCAAAAATATATTTAGGTGTGCCCATGTGCCCATGTGCCTCGGTCAAATGAACTTCTCTTAAAATTACTGACAACACGACATTTTGACAACAACACAGGAAATAGATTTCATCGTATATGTTTTGTTGTTGTATTTCATCGTCAATGAGCGTAAATCAGACAAAAATATATTTTAGGTGGAACCAGGTCACCAGGTCACCAGGTCACCAGGTCAAATGAACTTCTCTTAAAATTACTGACAACACGACATTTTTGACAACAACACAGGAAATAGATTTCATCGTATATGTTTTGTCAAACATGAGCGTAAATCAGACAAAAATATATTTCTACCATAAAGTTTTATAAGCGTTTTACATGGTATATGTTGTGATGGTTCATGACTTTAAACAGTTTTGTGGCTTCTATTTCTTCACGAAGGATATCAAAAGTTTTAACAATGCCGAATGTTTCTTTATATTTCTTCTTGACATCTGAAAGAAGGAAATCGTCAGCAGTTGGATAGTTTTTGTTCAGAAATGTCAACATGTCCATTTTATCTTCTGCTGGTTTCTCTGCTTCTTTCTTTAAGTCAGCATAGTCGTTTCGCATACGTTCTATCTCTTTGACAGAATAGTTATATTTCCTCATTGCTGCTTTACATTTAGAACATTGTGGGTTCATTTTAGCATTGTACATTGAAATTTGTCCTGCAAGTACAACTAAGGCGTAAATGGTTTTCTTTAACTCAAAGGCTGCTGGTTTTATTTGTCCGTTCCATACTTTACCTCTTCTATCTTTATCTCTTATCTGCCATACACATTCAGCAACTAACGAAACAAAGTTGTCGTAGGTCTTAAACTCCCCAGATTTATATATGTCAATGAAATATACCATATCGCAGTCTTTGTGGTTGCAATGAAATCCAAGAAACTCATAGTTTACATTACGTATGAACTTCTTTATTTCTACTGAGTCGGTTGGTTTCACTTCTATTTCATCGAATTCAGGAATAGTGAGCTTTTGTTGTTGTATTTCAGGAAGTTTAGGTAGATGTTCCACCAGGTCCTGCATTTCATAAAGATACTGTTCATTTGTTTCATCTTTTGCAGTGCAATCTAAATTACTTGTTAAAAGTTCTTGCTTTATCTTCTGGATTTCTGTTTCGAAAGTATATGAAGAAGGAATGAAGCTTTTCATCTCTACTAACATTGAAGTTGGGTTCATGACTAAAGAGTTTGGTGCTGTTGTTGCTAACATGTTCTTACAATAAAATAAAAAATATTTTTTTAAAAAAACTAACTTTTTTTATTTCGGGAAAATTCATGAGTTTTGTGTGTTTTCTACGGTGGAGCCAAAAATGGCTCGACCTCAAAACAAGCATTTTGTGAAAGAATACGATGAAGAAGTCATGACAAAACATTTACGAAGAAGAAGTCATGACAAAACATTTACGAAGAAGAAGTCTTGACATTTTCCTGGACTGTTGTCATAATGTCTTGTTGTCACACTTTTTAAAAGAAGTTAAAGTGACCGAGGCACATAGGCACATAGGCACACATGGGCACATAGGCACACTTCAGTTCTTCAAAACATATACGATGAAGAAGTTTATTTCCTGGACTGTTGTCAAAATGTCATGTTGTCAGTAATTTTAAGAGAAGTTCATTTGACCGAGGCACATAGGCACATAGGCACACCTAAAAACCATCTAACCAAAACTCATTTTTCAATACTTTTTCAGCACTTTTCCGTAGTTGTATATGAAAGACAATTCGAGATAAAAGTCATAGTATAATGGAATAATATGCTGCACACCGTTTGTTGTGAACCAAACTTGAAAGTCAGAGAAACTGTTACTAGGTGGTTCGTAGAATTTAGAAGCAAAGTCATAAAAGTCCTTACCAATACAAAGAAAACTGTTGTTGCTTGAACTGAAACTTGCATGACACATGACATTTTGAGGGTCAAACACGTTTCTATAAACTGTCAAATCTGCTGGTGGAAGTATAAATTTAAATGGACCATCTGGTGGTAATGGTTCGTTCTGGTTTAGTAACCGAAGAAATTGTGCCCAAGAACGTTTGTCTACTCCCCAATATAAAAACTCTGTATCTCTTGGAGGGTTAATTTCAATCTTTTGAAATGAAACTGTGGAGTTCATCTTGTTATATTCTAGTTTCAGATAGTATGTTCCATTTAGTAAAGAGTGGTATTTTTCTTGAAATTCCCAGTAGTATTTGTTTATTTGAGTTTGGAAGTCATTTAGAGTTTTCTCAAGACTTTCGTCTGAACGAATTGTAAAGATTTTCATTTCGTCAAATTTTTCTATTAGACCATCAGAACCTTTATACTGACCATGAAAATATACTGCGAACATGAAGGCGTTAGTTCTATTTGAAAACAAAACTCTTCTAAATCCTATTGCCTTTGCATCTGAAGGACTTTGAAGCCAACGAATTGGATAGTCAAACCTGTATATACGGGATGAAATTTCTTCATCTGATATAGTCCTACCGGCATTTGTGAAGATATAGTCTAACGGTTTTGTATCTGCTACTTTTGTTCTTTGTTTTTCAACCTGAAGCATTTCATATATGTAAAAATATATGGTTTTAAAAACGTTTTAAAATGGTATGCCATATAGCTTCTTGAATTTGTTAAGAAGTATTTGAACGCGTTTTCCATCTGTATCTCTAGTGTTTACATAAGCATAGCCTGCCTTAGTAAAATATACTTGTAATTTCCTATAGTTTACGCCGGTATAAAAGTAGAAAGAGTCTTGTTCTTCGCTATAGTAGTAAAACTCAAACGTATGCTTACCATAGTCTGTAATTTCAATTGTTTCATCTTCTAGTTCGTCGACAAATTCGAATACAATATCTCCAAATTTGCCTTTGTTCTTATTGTTTTCAGAACAAGTGACCCAACGTAAGTTTTCAAGTCTATTGTCGTCTCTTTGATGGTTTATATGGTCCACACACGGTAAATTGTTAGGGTTCGGTATAAAATGAGTTGCAATGACGACATGTTTTTGGTACTTTTTGAGGTTTAATGTTACACAAATATAACCTGTTCCTCTGTTATATTCATGTATAATTCTTTGGTTTCTTTCTTCCTTATTTCAAAAGGCTCAGAACAGTGAATTTCATACTCTTCATCTAACAAACAAGTTTCCCAACGGTCTTCTCCAACAAACTCAGCGTACATTTCAAATAAAATAAAAAAATGTTTTTTTTAAAAAATGTTTTTATTTCATGCAATTTTTTACTTCATGCAATTTTTTACTTCATGCAATGTTTTATTTCATGCAATGTTTTATTTCTGTGCCGTCTTCAAGTATACCCCAGTACTTACGTTTGGAGAGTACATGAACTTCGGAAAATACCTTATCTACCTTAAAACAGCCCATCTTTTCACCGACCATTCCCATTTCAATGAGTTTGTTATATCCTTCTTCGTTCGTCATGAGTGCGTCAATGTTCTCGTAGTAAACCTTCACTTTGGATTTGACCTCTGAGAAGAATTTGTTGTAGTTGTCAAGGACTGCCTTTGCGAACTGAGGGTAAGACCAATGTTCGACAATAGGTTTTAATGTGGTTACTAAGCCACTTTGACCTTCGGTGAACTCGTACTTCAAAACAAAAGGAGAAAACCTTTCAACAAAGTTGTCGACCTTCTCATAGTGTTTACTCTTCATCTTTTGAGGTTTCTTAATGGAATATCCCCATGTCGAATTCATAAGCAATTTGAGCGTCATTGCAAGTTTTGGGTTTGAAGCTTTCCTAATATCATACAGTTGTTGTATGACTTTTCCAACTGTATAGTTCCTTCCCGGGAACTCACCATCTTCGTTTGGAATTCCAGTCGGAATATATTGGACAAACCTCATGTACGCAGCGTTAAGGTCGACATAGTATATCTTTTCATATGAGTCGAACTTGTCGCAACCAATCGGTCCAGTTTGTGGAAATTCAAGCGAGTCTCTTATCTTCTGAGAAACTTCTCCTGTTATCTCATAAACATCGTCAAAGCAACCTGTTTCATATAAAACCTTCTGACCTAACTCAGATGCTCTCCAATACAATTTGACGTCGATTGGATGTCTCAATGGAAGTTTGTTTATAGCATCTTGAAGTTCTTGCAACCTCATTGGAAGTTCTTCTGGTTCAGGTTGGTATCCGAACAATCCAACTCCTTTTGGAACTGTGTACTTCTTTTGTGCTAGAACTTTGTCTGGAACAACTTTTGGTCTTACCAACAATGAAAAGTTTGTTTCGTCTTTTGGTACAAAAGTTTCTGTCAGCTTGTCATCTGGAATTGGTTCCAACAAACCTTTCTCGAAAAGAATGTTAACAGCTCTGACAATGTTGCACTTACCATTTCCGAACAATGGGTTTGTAAGACTTTCGTTCAACATGAAGTGGTTATGGACAATTGCAATCTTCAACCATGGTAAGTCTTTGTCAACAACATAGTCGTCATGTGAAGAACCTTTCTCAGTCGGAATGTTGACTCGGATATTCACATTTGCCAACGGTGCAATTTTAGCCAATTGACTTCTGAGAATGTACCTGGTTTTCACACATGACTCAAGATACTTCATTTTCTCATCTGTAACAAGACCAGAGTTTCTGAGACATGTAAGAATGCAAGGTTCATTGACAATTGTTTCAATTGAATTGTAAATTCCATACCTTGTCAAGTCAATGTCAGACTTGTTTATGAACGGGAAGTATCCAGCATGTTGTCTGACTGCTTGAGGGTTAGGTTGGTACCATTCGAACTTCACGCTTGCAATTCCTTCAATTGCATTCAAAATATCTGAGTCGGAGTCAAACATTTGTTCTCTCTTTGTAGTCTTGAAAGCGTCAAGAAGTTGTGCGGCTGTTGTGACATTGCCATGTGCATAGTAAATATGGCCATCCAAATCTGTTACGGTTAGTCTGAGATTGTATCCTTTCTTATTTCCGTCTTGTATGGCAGCAAGTACACCCATGAAGCCTTCTTTGTTCTTTCCTTCGTCAAAGTTTACTGTAAAGGTTCTACCAGATGCAATTTTACTTCTAACTTCACGATACTTTTCATATGCATATCTTGTTCTTTCCATGGGAGCATGTGTGTCTTCACCTCTACCTTTTTTCCTTCTCAAAGGATACAATTGTTCGTCATGTTTCCAGTAGAATCTGGCAAAGCCGTCGTGTCCTTCAACTTGAGGCTCAGTAACATCGAAAGGCATGTCCATAAGATGTTCTTCTTCTAACCTCTCTAGTCTGTTTGGATAATTGGCGCGTGCTGTTTCTAAGTCCATTTCATAGCGAAGACCAGACAATTTGTCATAGACTTTTATGGGTCTTCCCTTCCTATATTTAAAATTCTTCGAAACTCTCCAACCATATCTTTCTAACTCTGCTTTTATTCTAGCAGACCTTCTGTCCATTCTATGTGGGGGCATTTTTATAAAAATAAAAAATATATTTTTTCTCTTTACTTAACATAACCGCCTGCTGCCATAAGTCTTTGACGCCAACCCATACCAGCTAATGAAGGTTGACTTGGTTTAGTTTCCAAACTAAACTTTGGTTTTGGTTTATCTTCAGTTTTTGGTTTCTCTTCTTCTATTGGTTTTTCGTCACTTTTCGGTTCATCTGACTTTACCTCACTTGCTGGAACAGTTGTGTCGTTAACATCTTCATAAATATCATATGCCATTTGTTTTTGTTTTCCTTTCAACTTTTTGTGTTTGTTGTAAAGTTTAGAATATTTCGACTCTAAGTCAATGAGATGTTCTATAATGAACTGTTGGTCAGTGAAGTAAACTTTTCCATCTCTGTTGTCTCATAAACTCCTTCAGACTTCAATATTTTATTTGTGAGAGTCTGTTTCTTTTTTGAGATACTAGCCGTTCCATTTCTATGAAAAGTGACTTTGTAGTTGGGGTTTGTATTTCCAGACCTCACACTTTCTATTATTGAATTTTTCTCTTCATCTGTAAGTTCTTTGACAGGTTTTGACAATGGTTCTGAACTTTTTGTTTGTGGTGTCAAATCTACCGTTTCAACTTCTTCGGTCATTTTCATCTCAGTAAAAAATTTTAGTTTGGTTTGTTTTCAACTGGTTGTTGAGGTTTTTTAAGTCGGTCTAAAACTTCCTGAGGTATAGGAAGAACTTGACAAACACGTTGTGTAACTGCTGGAAGCCGACAAATCCATCTTGAACCCATTTGTCTCAATGCTGTATTGTTCATTTCATCTCAGTAAAAAATTTTACATTCCCCACGTTTGAGGCGGTTGAGGTTGGTTGTTGTTTACCCACTGTTGTGCATGGTTATATCCTCTGTTAAAGAATCTTTCACCTTGGTCCATTAGTGTCCTGCTTGGTTATAGTAGTCATTTGCTTTGTTATAATAGTTTCCTGCTTGTCTTCCTACATTGTCCATCCATCCTTGAACTTTTCCTCTTGTTTCAGGATTTGGAATAAGATTTGCTGCATCTCGTGCTACATCCCAACCTTTCTGTACAGTTTGTATAATAGGTTGTGCTTTCTCTTTAAGTATACCTAATGTACTCAAAATCTTCCTTCCAACTCCAAATACACCTCTGGCTATTGTTCCCACTGCGGGCAAAAATCTAGATGCGACTCCTGCTAATGCGCCAAATAAACCCATTTCTTATAGGATAAAAATGACGAATCCAAACAAGGACCCCTATGTTTCTAAGGCAACAAAGAAAGCACTCATGATAAAAATCTTTAGTTCAACACCAAATGCTTGGTTTATGGATATCTTGGAAAACATTCCGAGAGTTAGAACAGATGGACCACCATACTGGCTAATATTTGTCGGTCAAAACACAAGATACTGTGAAGCCATACCATTATGGTCCAAAATATTTTAGATGTGAAAACTGCTTTGACAATATTCGTTGACAAATACCATCCAACAAAACTGACATCTGACTGTGAAAGTTCTTTCAAATCAGACGATATTAAAAACTATCTGCGTTCAAAAAATGTAAACAATATTTCATTGTCGACCAAAACCATTCTGCTCTTGGTGTCATTGACGGTTGTATAAAATGTTAAGAGACTTAAACAACCACAAGGTGGTGAAGCAAATGAAATGTCATATGACGACAAGTACAGACATTTCTCCATGGCAAAGATGAGACAAGTTTTAAATATTTACAATAGCCGTAAACAAAAGGTTGGGAAACACTCCCCCGAAGAAATGAAAAACAACCCTGACTTAGAGAAAGACTATATATTTAACAATTTAGTCAAAAGAGACAAACAAGAAAGAATGCCGGGCTTCAAACTTCAGAAAGGAGACAAAGTAAAATAGAAATACCTAAACGCGACCCATATGAAAATACTATTGACTATGACAACAACAAGTACCCGACAGGTACTCACATTCGTGTTCGTAAAAATAGAAGAAAGTATACAAGAGAATATTATGAAGTTTTAGGCAAACATGGCAAAATGTACAGACTGCAAGCAGAAGATAAAACTACTATTGTCAGACCTCGTTTCAAACTTGTCAAAGTTCAAGGTGGTATACTTTCAAAGACAGTTCCTAACAAATATAAGACAACTCCTGACGAATATGCTAAAGAAGTTGAAAATGACGACTAAGCATTTCTATCCATGCGTAAACTGTCATGTAAGGTGGCATGTAGTCTTTACTTTGTCCCGTTGTTTGCGTATACCCTGAAACGCGATGTGTATGGTTTCCTCCTCCCTCAGTGTTACTCCAGTAACAATCTATAGCAAACTTAACGTTGTCTTTAACATCATATCCTTTACCTTTTGTCATTGCTGACCAATCCCAATATCTATGCTTATGCCAACCTGCTTGAGATGTACTTAAATCTATGTAGTGACTGTGTGCAGGTAAATTTTCACCTGAAATCGTTTTACTTCCACCTGTTTCCTTTGAAGAGTTTGCACAATACAAAAACCTGTCGACTATTTGAGTCCAAGTTCCAAAACCAAGTACTACTTCTGGTCTGGTAGAGTTCATTGACGTATAAATAGAACCAACCGGGTAAATGGTTTGAAGTATTTCTGTCTTTAATGTTTGAAGCTCTGTTTTGTCAGCTTTCTTGTCATATAAATCTTGAGCAGTGAATTTAACTTTATTTTCATCCTCCATGACATAAACATCTCTACATCTAATGTATCTCATCGTTGTTATGTTTTTATCCGATGTTAAACCTTCTGGAAAGTTAAGAGGTTTAAAATATAATGCATCCCCACCAGTTTCTTCAACCGTTCCTTCAATATTTTCTATAGCAACAGTTGTAAAACTTGTATGTGTATGTCCAACGGCACTTTTCCTGTTTAAGGTTTCTTGTAAGTTTGTAATATTTGCAATGGTATGTGTATGTCCAACGTCACTTTTCCTGTTTAAGGTTTCTTGTAAGTTTGTAATATTTGCAATGGTATGAGTATGTTCTTTCGTTGCATAAGCTTTGTTAGCTCTTTCTTCTTCTTTTGCTATTGCATCGTCTACATACTCTTTGTCAGCTTTGTTGTCAACATCTGCTTTCAAAAGAAGTTCATCTATAGGTTTCTCGTTTAAAGTTCGTTTTGTTGGATTTATACAAACAGTATGGTTCTTGTTGTCTTGAAACAGAAACTCATCTGTCATTGGGTTTATCGTCAGTTTTAAGCTTCCTTCTTTCAATGACTCAGATATCTTAGAATAGTTTGAAAAGTTTGTTGTGTTCTTATTTAGAGCTTGTATAATGAGTTGTCGGTTGTGTTGTATTTCTCTCATAGACGCTGTTTCATTTGACATTTTTATTCTAGATAAAATATGCTTTCAATAGAAAAAGAAAATTCTAGAGTTGCTACAACTAAACCATTAGATGAACTTTTTACGAATGTCGGTCAAAAGTTTGAGACAGAGACCGTAAAGCATGAAGGCTATCGTTTTGACTACCCGTTAAGATGGTTAAGAGACCCATCCGTCACAAAAGCTATTGGCTTTCGTAGAATGAAGTTCATTTCAGAAGCCATACATGGTTTCCCATTTACGGTCGGTTTTTTGAAGTTCGATACTATAACAAAGAAAAACGTACGTATGAGAAATTTGAACAGGGAAAACTTTTACAAGTGAATTTGCTTGTAAACTTAGAAACAACTCTTCAAGCTTTTCAAGAAAAAATAAACGATATCTATCTCGAATATGCAAACCAGTTTAACATTGACGAAGGAGAGTACCATCTCGATATTGTTTATGACAGGAAAAATGCAACTGTTAAAATCAATAGAATAGAAGACCTTGGAGAAAACGTTTATATTTCTACAAAATATAACAACTTGGCATGTATAGATTTTGAGGATGTTAAATCAGCCTGCAGAATATCCAGTACACCCGGACTTTTATGAAGTCGAAAACCCTAATGGAACATATGAAAATGTTTTCGACTCAGATGCTATTATAGTTCATGCTTCATTTTCTGGTGCACAAAACTCTTTTTTATGCTTGGCAAATGACTTTTACGAAAAACCTACAAAGCTATATGAACCACCAAGTGGAAGTATTTCAGACTTTCAAGTATGGTTTACAACAGATGGAAGAAAGAGAATAGTTCCATTATACCATGCGTTTTACTTAGAACTTAGTTTCATATACAACTACTATCGAACGGTAAAAATATAATTTTTAATACGGTTGGGTGTTGGATTTGGTTGCCAACTAGACTGTGGTGCAGGTTCAGCTGTTGTATAACAGGAGCTTGTTCTTCTGGTTCAGGGTCTTTAGGTAAATACCAACGAAACTGACCTACTCTTTTACCAATATTTTTGACACCGTTCCAAATTCCTCTTCCGACAGATTTTATTCCATTCCATATACCTCTTCCAACATTTCGAAAGAAGTTTCCAATACTACTGAAGAAACCCATTTTACTATATGTAAAAATCTAATGTCCGCCTAGTCTCTTACGTTTCCTGTTGAGTTCCATAGCATTCTTTAACTGGAGCTCATACATTCTATTTCTCCTCTGGTAGAAAACATACTCTGGGTCAACTCCTGTGTTCGCGTCATCTGCATAGAGTTGTTTATATCCCACTTCAGGGTTTGTATAAAACTCTTTCCATCTCATATTTGCATACCATGGTGGCAAACCTAACGCAGCGTCATTTGACATGGCAGTTTGCATTTGTACATCTGTTGGCACTTGACCATAGTTTGCCATTGCAGTTTGTATTCTAACTTCATTTGGAATATTCTCTGGGTTTGGTTGTCCGGGTTTCTGTGCATTCGCTAAGTTCTGTGCGTCCATTTAATATTAGATAAAAATATCTCTTACGAGTACATATACTGAACATTTGCAGGCATTGGTTCATCTTCATATTCTCTGTACTTTTCTGCCACGTCAAAGAAATAGATGACACAATGGAAAAAACCTAAAACAAGTAGTCCTATTTCAAACCACATTTACCTACCAATAAAATTTCTTTGTTATGACACTTTCTCCGGTTTATAGGACCTCTCTCATATTCTATCTTGTCATATTTAAAACAATAGTCATGTATGTCCTCTAACCATCTCATAACGGTTTCCAAACCACTTTTATCGGATGTAAAGTAAAAGCATGGATGGTTATGTAAAACGTCTAAAGTTTCTAAAGAGTCTTCTCAAAGTCCAGTCTACTTGGTATTGAAAATCGTATGTGTTATAGAACGGCGTCTACTATAAAGAAAACATTTTCCTTGTTTTTATATTTTTCATACAACTCTGTCCAATGACATCTCACAAACTCTATACCCTCAATATATTTTTCTATGTCCTCTTTGAAAACCTTTGTATAGTTAAGATATAAAACGTTTGACATAAGTGTTTCAATGTCATGAACTCTTATAGAACCACTATATAATAGTCTAGCAGATATACTATCCAGTCTATATATTCTGCTTTTTTCAAAAACCTCTCTCACAATATCTTTCTTATCTAATGGTATACTTTCCATCTTACCTATAGGTATCTTTTCTTTCAACTCACTCAATATTTTGTTTGTGTCTGGTATATGTTTGAGACGTTCATATAGTTGTCGAAGTCATTGCATATAATCTTTGAGTCTGGGAATACGGTATGGCACAAATGGGATATATAGAAACTTCCACCGAACAAATCTACAAATGTTAGACCTTTCGGTAGTTTCTTAAGTTCTCTCAATAGAATATCTTTACATCTACTCTTATTTCCAAAGAAGGGTAACGGTGGTTTTGTAAAATTCATTTTATATATATAATAAAAATGTTTTTTCCTGAAAAATGACAGAAAAGGCTTCTCAAAGTATACTTCCTTGAACGCCCGTAACTTTACTGTAGCGACGATAGACCCTTACTTGTCCGGACATAGTTATACTATTTTGAGTCCTCTACCGAAAAGTCAACAGCAACGACTTTCAAAAATTTTTAAGGGCTAGAAGGGGCGCAGCCCCTGGAAGCCCGACAACACTCAAAAAAACCTCATTTTATACCTCATTGCATACTAAACATCTTTGGGGCTAGAGGGCACGAAGTGCCTGGAGGCCCCACTACCTTTTTTTTTTTTTTTTTTTTCATATGTAGAAGAAAAGCTAATTTTGAAGTACGCCCGAAACCCACCAACAGGATTTCGAGCTACTAAAAAGGTATTTTTAAATGTGATTTTTTTTATAAAAAATTAAATTTATTTTAAGATCAGACTAAAAACTAATTTTATGGAAAATCTATATCGACAAATTTATTACTTATTGGGTATATAGATTTTTTGATTATGGCGATTATGTCTGATATGCTTCCAATAAGCCAAAACACATTTCATACTGATTTCTATAAAAGGTATCTTTATTATAGAAGTGTAAGCTATATCTGTTTGTTTTTTTATTATAACAAATTCAAAATTCTCTTATAAGGACTAGATGAAATCTGTATTATTAAATCATTAGCTAAATGAAGGTTCAAATAGAAAGTAAATATCAATTTATATGATACTGAAACCAAATAGTTCTTTTAATAAAAGATAACACGCTGAAAATTATTGAGTATTTGCAAATCTCAAAAATCTATTGGTGAATTTGGCTCAACTTTTAAAATTATAACATCCATATCAAATCATAAAAGCAGACAAAAATTAAAGCCAAACCTATCGGCCAATTTTTTTTGATATTTTGATTTTTGAGGTATACTTTTAAAAGTGGATTTAAAGCACTTATGAAAAAACATTAACTTCTGTCGTTATGATTATTGATTTAGACAATAATGATTTTAATCTTTGATTATCAAAACACTAAAGTCATCTTTTTAACATTTGCTTGGTAGCATTAACTCAAGTCTAAAGTACTATTTTATGTGGCACTCTTAGAATTTTTGTATTCATTGTACACGCTGAAATAGTACCATTAAAGTTATGGCGGACTTTCAAAAAATAGTTTGGTCACCTTTTAAATTTTCATATTCTAAAGAAATGAATGAGTTTTCCCTTTACAATTCGATAGTCTATACATATGAAATTTTATTCATAAAGCTTATAAGCAATAATTTATTTACAGTTCATAGGGATTTCGTGTAAAAAAAGATTTTGGTGACAAAAACCGTTTTGGGTAGGAACAGATTAAATAGCTATATTAAGAACTTAGCATGAAATTGAGTTATGGTATAACCGCTAATATTAAAGTATCTTTTTGGGAGACCTAAGTTTGATTCAGCAATGTTTATTTTTTTTTAACCAATGGACGGTCTCAATGATTACAAAGAAGTAAATGGACCACAAACATATCCTGATGAAACAGAACATTGCGAGATAAGTTTGATAGATTACCGTGATAATCGTGAAATTCAACTAGATTTATCAAATTGTCGTCAAGAAATAGTCCAAAGTCTACAAGATGGCTTATATGATAAAGCCTATGATATATTCATGCAACTTGATCCAGAAATTCAAAACACTTTTTATTGTGAATTAAAAGAAAACACAGATATCGATAAATCAGCCGAATATCTTATATTTTGTATTCAGTTACATGATTTTTATCTTGAAAGAGATCTTATTCCACTATTTTTAACAGATAATTGCATTTTATTTACAAACAATCAATTTCTCATGGCATTTTATCGTGTTATTTACAATAACTTTGAAATTTTCAAAAGTTTAACATTGTTTGATGAATTTTCGCATTTAATTGATCATCTTTTTTCAATATTTTTGCTTACGAAGAACTACTTACTAGGGAAAATTATTATTTATTTCTTCCAAGTATGTTTCAGAGATTTGTTGCAGTTAGATGTACTCAAAGATTGGTTATTAAACTTTCGTGATCTATATTATGAAAATTGTAACATATCTGACAATACATACATGGAATATTTCGTTATGAAATGCATTATTTATTCAATCTTGACTAAAAGAGGTATTTATGATATGAATTCAGAAATTTCATATTGGAAAGAAAAATATAATGAGTATGATGATTTGACATTCGAGTCAAAACAAAACATAGCTTTAATATATTTCCATTTTAAATATATTGGAATATTTGATCAAATAAAAGAAGCAAAAGAAAAATTATACGATGATTTCGAAGAAATTTTAAATACAGAGCAGTTCATGGAGTATTGGGATCGACTGGCTTTGTTTCAAACTGTTTTATGCGAAGATTCTTCACAAGTTAATATCGAAATCGAAAAATTTGAAATTTATTATCTGTTTCAAATTATAAAACCTAAACAATAGTCAGGTTATTTTTGGTTTTTATGATACTCTTAATAAAAAGGTAATAAAATATACATTTTTAAAGATATTCAAGTTTTTAACAATAAATTGTCTATAATATACATCTGTACAATTATTATATAAATTTCATTATATGTGTTTAGTTCTTAGTTGATTTTTTTGGAAATATAAAATATTATTCCGAATAAAAAGTTTGTTTAAAAGCACACAGAACATAGAGTCATTACTTCATCATTAGAACTAATAGAAAACGTGAGTAGATTGTCTTCAATATGCTTGTAGAGCTTCAATTGTTTTTGGTAACAAATTCAACATTTTTAGACAAAAGTTTTGTATTTAACTACATATTTATCTATATAGTATTTTTACAGTTTCAAAAACAAATGTTTGATAGAATTTAACAATTTTAATCCCAATTTTATTTTTTTTAATTATTATTGTGATATCTAAATAGTAATGTACATAGATCTAAATATTTATATTCAAATATTCTGTCCTTTATTCAAACTTCTGTCTTTATCAAATTTCTGTCCTTTCTTTCAATTTTCTGTCCTTTCTTTGGAAATAAATTAATGGAGCAGCAGGCTCAACTTTTCCAAATAGATACTTCTTTCTTCCGGCAGATAAATATGCAATTGATTGAACCAAATTTTAGCGATATTTCGCACCCACGAATCCCAAGAAAAAATTTAGCTGAATATAAAATCGAACAAGAAACCAAAAAAACAGAAGCACTTACAAAATTTAAAAACTTCCTAGCTGAACAACATTTTACTCAAAAAACTGAAACAGGAGGGCATACAAATCGTGAAGATATTCGTAATCATTATGAAGATTATGCTAGCGTGGAGTATTCTATTGAAGATATAACAAGTGAGCATCTTACTCTTTCATCAGAATGCCTACGAGAATTCAATTCCCGTACATATTTCGTGAAAACAGCATCAAATTCTGTTTTACCTCTACAGTACAAATTTAAGCAACCAGTCGCTATTGCAACAGAAGAAAATCATGAAGACAACCCCGATCAAAGTTCGACCCAGAATATTCAGAGTATAAATGAAAATAATACTATTAGTGAAAGTAATCATAATGAATACCAAAATACTAGTTCTAACGAAAATATTCAAAGTGAAAATCAAAATGCCAGTTCAACTGAAAATCAAAATGATAATAATTTAATTGATCCAAAATCTAATGAAGAGAACGCATACGTAATACAGAATAATCAAAATTTTTTAGAACTAATATATAAACTCCAAAACTTTGAACAATTAAATTATATTCCAAAAGAATTTTCAGTTCCTGAGAACTTTTTAAAACTTGTTGAATTAAAATTGGTTGAATATACATCTACAAATGATTATTCTGATATCTGGTGGCTTAATAAGGTCAATTTTAGAGATAATTATAAGAAATATAAAATATTTCAAACGATCAATAACTTGTTGTGCATGAAAATTCGGTTCACTTCACTTCTGACAAAAAGTGACAAATTTACATGACAAAAATAGTTTACATGGCAAAATATATAGGGTATTTTTTTTAAAAGTAGTTATCTTTATATATAAAAATAAAACTTTTGATATATTTGAGTAAATGATTTATTAATTTATTTATTTTTTTTAAATCAAATCATATAAATATATATATATATATATAATAGTGAAATAGAACAAGAGATAATTATTGATGATTAAATTGTAGACGAGGATAAAAGTTTAGATAAATTAATAAAATTAGTGTGGAATCAGACAAAGTTTCCCGCTGTTTGGGAAGGAATTGTTGGCTATGATGTACTGATTCATGATCAGTACATCATAGCCAACAATTCCTTGTACAAAGTTCAAAAACTTGGGTGCAATCAGTTCTGATTGCACCCAAGTTTTTGAACTTTCTCGAGGGAATGAAAGGGTAAGAGGTATACATTATGAATATATACCTCTTACCCTTCCATTCCCTCTCTGACAGCGGGAAACTTTGTCTGAATGTTAAACTATTCAGACAAAGTTTCCCGCTGTTTGGGAAGGAATTGTTGGCTATGATGTACTGATTCATGATCAGTACATCATAGCCAACAATTCCTTGTACAAAGTTCAAAAACTTGGGTGCAATCAGTTCTGATTGCACCCAAGTTTTTGAACTTTCTCGAGGGAATGAAAGGGTAAGAGGTATACATTATGAATATATACCTCTTACCCTTCCATTCCCTCTCTGACAGCGGGAAACTTTGTCTGAATGTTAAACTATTCAGACAAAGTTTCCCGCTGTTTGGGAAGGAATTGTTTGGCTATGATGTACTGATTCATGATCAGTACATCATAGCCAACAATTCCTTGTACAAAGTTCAAAAACTTGGGTGCAATCAGTTCTGATTGCACCCAAGTTTTTGAACTTTCTCGAGGGAATGAAAGGGTAAGAGGTATACATTATGAATATATACCTCTTACCCTTCCATTCCCTCTCTGACAGCGGGAAACTTTGTCTGAATGTTAAACTATTCAGACAAAGTTTCCCGCTGTTTGGGAAGGAATTGTTGGCTATGATGTACTGATTCATGATCAGTACATCATAGCCAACAATTCCTTGTACAAAGTTCAAAAACTTGGGTGCAATCAGAACTGATTGCACCCAAGTTTTTGAACTTTCTCGAGGGAATGAAAGGGTAAGAGGTATACATTATGAATATATACCTCTTACCCTTCCATTCCCTCTCTGACAGCGGGAAACTTTGTCTGAATGTTAAACTATTCAGACAAAGTTTCCCGCTGTTTGGGAAGGAATTGTTGGCTATGATGTACTGATTCATGATCAGTACATCATAGCCAACAATTCCTTGTACAAAGTTCAAAAACTTGGGTGCAATCAGTTCTGATTGCACCCAAGTTTTTGAACTTTCTCGAGGGAATGAAAGGGTAAGAGGTATACATTATGAATATATACCTCTTACCCTTCCATTCCCTCTCTGACAGCGGGAAACTTTGTCTGAATGTTAAACTATTCAGACAAAGTTTCCCGCTGTTTGGGAAGGAATTGTTGGCTATGATGTACTGATTCATGATCAGTACATCATAGCCAACAATTCCTTGTACAAAGTTCAAAAACTTGGGTGCAATCAGTTCTGATTGCACCCAAGTTTTTGAACTTTCTCGAGGGAATGAAAGGGTAAGAGGTATACATTATGAATATATACCTCTTACCCTTCCATTCCCTCTCTGACAGCGGGAAACTTTGTCTGAATGTTAAACTATTCAGACAAAGTTTCCCGCTGTTTGGGAAGGAATTGTTGGCTATGATGTACTGATTCATGATCAGTACATCATAGCCAACAATTCCTTGTACAAAGTTCAAAAACTTGGGTGCAATCAGTTCTGATTGCACCCAAGTTTTTGAACTTTCTCGAGGGAATGAAAGGGTAAGAGGTATACATTATGAATATATACCTCTTACCCTTCCATTCCCTCTCTGACAGCGGGAAACTTTGTCTGAATGTTAAACTATTCAGACAAAGTTTCCCGCTGTTTGGGAAGGAATTGTTGGCTATGATGTACTGATTCATGATCAGTACATCATAGCCAACAATTCCTTGTACAAAGTTCAAAAACTTGGGTGCAATCAGTTCTGATTGCACCCAAGTTTTTGAACTTTCTCGAGGGAATGAAAGGGTAAGAGGTATACATTATGAATATATACCTCTTACCCTTCCATTCCCTCTCTGACAGCGGGAAACTTTGTCTGAATGTTAAACTATTCAGACAAAGTTTCCCGCTGTTTGGGAAGGAATTGTTGGCTATGATGTACTGATTCATGATCAGTACATCATAGCCAACAATTCCTTGTACAAAGTTCAAAAACTTGGGTGCAATCAGTTCTGATTGCACCCAAGTTTTTGAACTTTCTCGAGGGAATGAAAGGGTAAGAGGTATACATTATGAATATATACCTCTTACCCTTCCATTCCCTCTCTGACAGCGGGAAACTTTGTCTGAATGTTAAACTATTCAGACAAAGTTTCCCGCTGTTTGGGAAGGAATTGTTGGCTATGATGTACTGATTCATGATCAGTACATCATAGCCAACAATTCCTTGTACAAAGTTCAAAAATTGGGTGCAATCAGTTCTGATTGCACCCAAGTTTTTGAACTTTCTCGAGGGAATGAAAGGGTAAGAGGTATACATTATGAATATATACCTCTTACCCTTCCATTCCCTCTCTGACAGCGGGAAACTTTGTCTGAATGTTAAACTATTCAGACAAAGTTTCCCGCTGTTTGGGAAGGAATTGTTGGCTATGATGTACTGATTCATGATCAGTACATCATAGCCAACAATTCCTTGTACAAAGTTCAAAAACTTGGGTGCAATCAGTTCTGATTGCACCCAAGTTTTTGAACTTTCTCGAGGGAATGAAAGGGTAAGAGGTATACATTATGAATATATACCTCTTACCCTTCCATTCCCTCTCTGACAGCGGGAAACTTTGTCTGAATGTTAAACTATTCAGACAAAGTTTCCGCTGTTTGGGAAGGAATTGTTGGCTATGATGTACTGATTCATGATCAGTACATCATAGCCAACAATTCCTTGTACAAAGTTCAAAAACTTGGGTGCAATCAGTTCTGATTGCACCCAAGTTTTTGAACTTTCTCGAGGGAATGAAAGGGTAAGAGGTATACATTATGAATATATACTCTTACCCTTCCATTCCTCTCTGACAGCGGGAAACTTTGTCTGAATGTTAAACTATTCAGACAAAGTTTCCCGCTGTTTGGGAAGGAATTGTTGGCTATGATGTACTGATTCATGATCAGTACATCATAGCCAACAATTCCTTGTACAAAGTTCAAAAACTTGGGTGCAATCAGTTCTGATTGCACCCAAGTTTTTGAACTTTCTCGAGGGAATGAAAGGGTAAGAGGTATACATTATGAATATATACCTCTTACCCTTCCATTCCCTCTCTGACAGCGGGAAACTTTGTCTGAATGTTAAACTATTCAGACAAAGTTTCCCGCTGTTTGGGAAGGAATTGTTGGCTATGATGTACTGATTCATGATCAGTACATCATAGCCAACAATTCCTTGTACAAAGTTCAAAAACTTGGGTGCAATCAGTTCTGATTGCACCCAAGTTTTGAACTTTCTCGAGGGAATGAAAGGGTAAGAGGTATACATTATGAATATATACCTCTTACCCTTCCATTCCCTCTCTGACAGCGGGAAACTTTGTCTGAATGTTAAACTATTCAGACAAAGTTTCCCGCTGTTTGGGAAGGAATTGTTGGCTATGATGTACTGATTCATGATCAGTACATCATAGCCAACAATTCCTTGTACAAAGTTCAAAAACTTGGGTGCAATCAGTTCTGATTGCACCCAAGTTTTTGAACTTTCTCGAGGGAATGAAAGGGTAAGAGGTATACATTATGAATATATACCTCTTACCCTTCCATTCCCTCTCTGACAGCGGGAAACTTTGTCTGAATGTTAAACTATTCAGACAAAGTTTCCCGCTGTTTGGGAAGGAATTGTTGGCTATGATGTACTGATTCATGATCAGTACATCATAGCCAACAATTCCTTGTACAAAGTTCAAAAACTTGGGTGCAATCAGTTCTGATTGCACCCAAGTTTTTGAACTTTCTCGAGGGAATGAAAGGGTAAGAGGTATACATTATGAATATATACCTCTTACCCTTCCATTCCCTCTCTGACAGCGGGAAACTTTGTCTGAATGTTAAACTATTCAGACAAAGTTTCCGCTGTTTGGGAAGGAATTGTTGGCTATGATGTACTGATTCATGATCAGTACATCATAGCCAACAATTCCTTGTACAAAGTTCAAAAACTTGGGTGCAATCAGTTCTGATTGCACCCAAGTTTTTGAACTTTCTCGAGGGAATGAAAGGGTAAGAGGTATACATTATGAATATATACCTCTTACCCTTCCATTCCCTCTCTGACAGCGGGAAACTTTGTCTGAATGTTAAACTATTCAGACAAAGTTTCCCGCTGTTTGGGAAGGAATTGTTGGCTATGATGTACTGATTCATGATCAGTACATCATAGCCAACAATTCCTTGTACAAAGTTCAAAAACTTGGGTGCAATCAGTTCTGATTGCACCCAAGTTTTTGAACTTTCTCGAGGGAATGAAAGGGTAAGAGGTATACATTATGAATATATACCTCTTACCCTTCCATTCCCTCTCTGACAGCGGGAAACTTTGTCTGAATGTTAAACTATTCAGACAAAGTTTCCCGCTGTTTGGGAAGGAATTGTTGGCTATGATGTACTGATTCATGATCAGTACATCATAGCCAACAATTCCTTGTACAAAGTTCAAAAACTTGGGTGCAATCAGTTCTGATTGCACCCAAGTTTTTGAACTTTCTCGAGGGAATGAAAGGGTAAGAGGTATACATTATGAATATATACCTCTTACCCTTCCATTCCCTCTCTGACAGCGGGAAACTTTGTCTGAATGTTAAACTATTCAGACAAAGTTCCCGCTGTTTGGGAAGGAATTGTTGGCTATGATGTACTGATTCATGATCAGTACATCATAGCCAACAATTCCTTGTACAAAGTTCAAAAACTTGGGTGCAATCAGTTCTGATTGCACCCAAGTTTTTGAACTTTCTCGAGGGAATGAAAGGGTAAGAGGTATACATTATGAATATATACCTCTTACCCTTCCATTCCCTCTCTGACAGCGGGAAACTTTGTCTGAATGTTAAACTATTCAGACAAAGTTTCCCGCTGTTTGGGAAGGAATTGTTGGCTATGATGTACTGATTCATGATCAGTACATCATAGCCAACAATTCCTTATACAAAGTTCAAAAACTGATTTTCATTTGGCAGATCCACTTCTTGTCTTTCCATTTTTTTTGAATCAATTTATACAAATAAACATATAAAACACAAAATTATTATTTTATAATATAATTCTTAGATAATACATCCGATATGTAAAGTGTCAAAAATGAATTGAACCGAATTTTCATGCATTACAAAACGATCAATAACTTATATCATTTCAGAAATATATTATACAATAAGAACATTGCAATTCGCAACCATAATTTCAGTTTGTTTCAAATCGTCATGACTTATTTTGTTGTAATGTTTTATTTTGCAACAGATGAGCAAGTTTTTGCAACTGGTCTTTTCTTTTCTGGAGTTGCATGTCAGACAATTGCTGATTTCATTAATGAAATTTTTTACAATGGAATCACCCCTGCAAACGATAATAAGGTAAGAAGATGCGTGAGAGCTTCTCTCAATGGTGATAGATTTGAATTTGGTAAAGAAAACACAAATGACGCAACATTTTCAGAAGTTGATGAAGTAATTCTTATGAAATTCATCGAGGATTCTGTTGAAAATGATGAAGGATTGACTCTTGCAGATGCAACAAAGCACGCACGTCAATTAGTAATTGAGCGAAATAAATTTATGCAGCTTTTCCTATTCCTCCAATTGCTAAAAAAAGAAGAAAAAGTCAAGGAGGAATCAATGATCTATTAGCAGATCGCCAATCAGATGATCCAATATCAAAGTTTATCCAGGCAGTATTGCCAAAATATAATTTTAAGTTGAGTACTGCACAATCTATTGAAGAAAATCGAAAACATTATTGTACAAGATTAACGCTTGTGCGATGGATGTTACAATTTTGTAATATATTGCAGGGGATCGATCCACAAACTTTATGGAATATGGACGAAACTCATTTGGCCAAAACTATCGAAAATGACTTACATGTAATATCAAGAGGAGATCATAAGCAGCAGCTGGAAGAGTTAGAAGCTAATAAAGAAACAGTTCTTAAATCGCATGTTTCCGTTGTTTGCACATGCAATGCTGCAGGAAAGTCTTTTATGCCAATGTTTATTCGACAAACTCAGAACTGCGATTCAATTCCGGATTATATTGAAGATGTGGTTAGGGGACATGGTCTCCTAGCTCAAAACATCAGGATACATGACAAAAAATTATTCTATGAATGAGTAAGCATTTCGCGTACTATATTAATGAAACATTTGGAGCTCCAAATGAACGTGAATCTCATTATATTCTCCTTGATTCGCATATATCAAGGAGAAATAAAATTGCTCTACAATTATTAAAGGACAATAACATACATGTTATTACTTTCCCCCCGCACTGCACGCACGTCATGCAGCCATTTGACGTTGTTCTTGCAAACTGCTTCAAGTGCCGAGTTCGACAATTATATAAAGATTACTCAAAAAATTTTGCTCCCAAAGATTTGAATAAAAGAGAAGAATTTGCAGAACAAGTGATTTATATGGCAGCAATTGATGCTTATAAACAGTCGTTCAATCAGAAATTTCTACACATCGCTTTTAGCGTAACAGAAATGTGCCCATTTAATTTAAAACAGTTAATGACTAGAGATGGAATCACAAAGAACGATATTGACTTTGAAACGGAGATGAGAATTAATTTTCCTAACAGAATTAGAATTACTTCTACTCTTTTAACTGACCAAGCATTTATTGATAAATTAGATTTCGATGATTTTTCTCAATGTGATGATAAAATGGTTGTATTTAATTATAATGGATCTCGTTATTTTGAATTAATTTCTTCCCAGATTCAAAATGAATCTGAACAAATTTCAATGAGTACACAATCAAATGCAAACACATCATCACAACCGCCTGTTACAGTACCTAATAGTAATATACATTCTGAAAGTCAAAGCAATGGAACTTTTCATCCATGTTATATCTATTCTGAGCAAACATCTGCATTGAATACAATTATATATTTATGCAGATATTGTCCTTATTTATCCAATTGCTTTGAAAAGAAATCGCTATATGCTTTTGACAAATTCTTCAAAGAATTTGCCAATCTGCTAAAAGTGTCAAATAGAGTTCCTATCAATGTAAGCACAATTGAATTTTTGAAATATTTTCCATCAAGTTGCAAATATCCATCCGAATTTTTGTATTTTATATTATACAACGCAGCGAAAAATAATTCAATTAAGAATAACGCGTTGAAATCACTTCTAACCGAATTTACATGCTTTGATCCTCAAGACAAAGATGTTTCCCTTCAAATTGAAGCTCAGTTAATTCTACAAGGTTCTGACAAATTTTTGAAGATGCCAACAATAAAATCGAAGTATCTTATTGTACGATGGATCGATGAGTTTAATCTAGAGATGATTAATAGAATTAAATACTTATCTTCGAAAAAATATTTGCCATTTGCAATTATTTTCAGAAAACAAGAACCCGACATTTTTTCAATTGCAATAGTCGCAAATCGAAGAGATCAAAACATATACCTTTATATTAAAAAAAAAGGTAGTGGGGCCTCCATGCACTTCGTGCCCTCTAGCCCCGAAGATGTTTAGTATGCAATGAGGTATAAAATGAGGTTTTTTTTGGGTGAAGGGGGCTTCCCGGGCGCGTTGCGCCCTCTAGCCCTAAAAATTTTTGAAAGTCGTTGCTGTTGACTTTTCGGTAGAGGACTCAAAATAGTATAACTATGTCCGGACAAGTAAGGGTCTATCGTCGCTATAGTAAAGTTACGGGCGTTCAAAGAAGTATACTTTTGAGAGACTCTTTAGAAACTTTAGACGTTTTACAAAACATTGACGAAGAAGAACTTTACAAAGTCTTTACAAAACATTGACGAAGAAGAACTTTACAAAGTCTTTACAAAACATTGACGAAGAAGAACTTTACAAAGTCTTTACAAAACATTGACGAAGAAGAACTTTACAAAGTCTTTACAAAACATTGACGAAGAAGAACTTTACAAAACATTGACGAAGAAGAACTTTACAAAGTCTTTACAAAACATTGACGAAGAAGAACTTTACAAAACATTGACGAAGAAGAACTTTACAAAACATTGACGAAGAAGAACTTTACAAAGTCTTTACAAAAACATTGACGAAGAAGAACTTTACAAAGTCTTTACAAAACATTGACGAAGAGACTTTACAAAGTCTTTACAAAACATTGACGAAGAAGAACTTTACAAAACATAGACAAGAAAGTTCATGAGAAAGTCTCAACAAAACATTGACGAAGAAGAACTTTACAAAACATAGACAAGAAAGTTCATGAGAAAGTCTTTACAAAACATTTACGAAGAAGAACTTTACAAAGTCTTTACAAAACATTGACGAAGAAGAACTTTACAAAACATAGACAAGAAAGTTCATGAGAAAGTCTCAACAAAACATTGACGAAGAAGAACTTTACAAAACATAGACAAGAAAGTTCATGAGAAAGTCTCAACAAAACATTGACGAAGAAGAACTTTACAAAGTCTTTACAAAACATTGACGAAGAAGAACTTTACAAAACATAGACAAGAAAGTTCATGAGAAAGTCTCAACAAAACATTGACGAAGAAGAACTTTACAAAACATAGACAAGAAAGTTCATGAGAAAGTCTCAACAAAACATTGACGAAGAAGAACTTTACAAAACATTTACGAAGAAGAACTTTACAAAACATTTACAAAACATTGACGAAGAAGAACTTTACAAAACATTTACGAAGAAGAACTTTACAAAACATAGACAAGAAAGTTCATGAGAAAGTCTCAACAAAACATTTACGAAGAAGAACTTTACAAAACATTGACGAAGAAGAACTTTACAAAGTCTTTACAAAACATTGACGAAGAAGAACTTTACAAAACATTGACGAAGAAGAACTTTACAAAGTCTCAACAAAACATTGACGAAGAAGAACTTTACAAAACATAGACAAGAAAGTTCATGAGAAAGTCTCAACAAAACATTTACGAAGAAGAACTTTACAAAACATTTACGAAGAAGAACTTTACAAAGTCTTTACAACAAACATTGACGAAGAAGAACTTTACAAAACATTGACGAAGAAGTCTTTACAAAACATTTACGAAGAAGAACTTTACAAAACATTTACGAAGAAGTTCATGACAAAGTCTTTACAAAACATTTACGAAGAAGAACTTTACAAAGTCTTTACAAAACATAGACAAGAAAGTTCATGACAAAGTCTCAACAAAACATTTACGAAGAAGAACTTTACAAAACATTGACGAAGAAGTTCATGACAAAGTCTTTACAAAACATTTACGATGAAGAACTTTACAAAACATAGACAAGAAAGTTCATGACAAAGTCTTTACAAAACATTGACGAAGAAGTCTTTACAAAGTCTTTACAAAACATTGACGAAGAAGTCTCAACAAAACATTGACGAAGAAGAACTTTACAAAGTCTTTACAAAACATTGACGAAGAAGAACTTTACAAAACATTGACGAAGAAGAACTTTACAAAACATTGACGAAGAAGAACTTTACAAAACATTGACGATGAAGAACTTTACAAAACATTGACGAAGAAGTTCATGACAAAGTCTCAACAAAACATTTACGAAGAAGTTCATGACAAAGTCTTTACAAAACATTGACGAAGAAGAACTTTACAAAACATTGACGAAGAAGAACTTTACAAAGTCTTTACAAAACATTGACGAGAAGAACTTTACAAAACATTGACGAAGAAGAACTTTACAAAACATTGACGATGAAGAACTTTACAAAACATTGACGAAGAAGTTCATGACAAAGTCTCAACAAAACATTTACGAAGAAGTTCATGAGAAAGTCTTTACAAAACATTTACGAAGAAGAACTTTACAAAACATTGACGAAGAAGAACTTTACAAAGTCTTTACAAAACATTGACGAAGAAGTTCATGAGAAAGTCTTTACAAAACATTGACGAAGAAGAACTTTACAAAACATTGACGAAGAAGAACTTTACAAAGTCTTTACAAAACATTTACGAAGAAGAACTTTACAAAGTCTTTACAAAACATTGACGAAGAAGTTCATGACAAAGTCTTTACAAAACATTTACGATGAAGAACTTTACAAAACATTGACGATGAAGTTCATGACAAAGTCTTTACAAAACATTTACGAAGAAGAACTTTACAAAACATTGACGAAGAAGTTCATGACAAAGTCTTTACAAAACATTGACGAAGAAGTTCATGACAAAGTCTTTACAAAAAATTTACGAAGAAGAACTTTACAAAACATTGACGAAGAAGAACTTTACAAAGTCTTTACAAAACATTGACGAAGAAGAACTTTACAAAGTCTTTACAAAACATTGACGAAGAAGAACTTTACAAAGTCTTTACAAAACATTGACGAAGAAGAACTTTACAAAACATAGACAAGAAAGTTCATGAGAAAGTCTCAACAAAACATTTACGAAGAAGAACTTTACAAAACATTTACGAAGAAGAACTTTACAAAGTCTTTACAAAACATTGACGAAGAAGAACTTTACAAAACATTGACGAAGAAGTCTTTACAAAACATTTACGAAGAAGAACTTTACAAAACATTTACGAAGAAGTTCATGACAAAGTCTTTACAAAACATTTACGAAGAAGAACTTTACAAAGTCTTTACAAAACATAGACAAGAAAGTTCATGACAAAGTCTCAACAAAACATTTACGAAGAAGAACTTTACAAAACATTGACGAAGAAGTTCATGACAAAGTCTTTACAAAACATTTACGATGAAGAACTTTACAAAACATAGACAAGAAAGTTCATGACAAAGTCTTTACAAAACATTGACGAAGAAGTCTTTACAAAGTCTTTACAAAACATTGACGAAGAAGTCTCAACAAAACATTGACGAAGAAGAACTTTACAAAGTCTTTACAAAACATTGACGAAGAAGAACTTTACAAAACATTGACGAAGAAGAACTTTACAAAACATTGACGAAGAAGAACTTTACAAAACATTGACGATGAAGAACTTTACAAAACATTGACGAAGAAGTTCATGACAAAGTCTCAACAAAACATTTACGAAGAAGTTCATGACAAAGTCTTTACAAAACATTGACGAAGAAGAACTTTACAAAACATTGACGAAGAAGAACTTTACAAAGTCTTTACAAAACATTGACGAAGAAGAACTTTACAAAACATTGACGAAGAAGAACTTTACAAAACATTGACGATGAAGAACTTTACAAAACATTGACGAAGAAGTTCATGACAAAGTCTCAACAAAACATTTACGAAGAAGTTCATGAGAAAGTCTTTACAAAACATTTACGAAGAAGAACTTTACAAAACATTGACGAAGAAGAACTTTACAAAGTCTTTACAAAACATTGACGAAGAAGAACTTTACAAAACATTGACGATGAAGAACTTTACAAAACATTGACGAAGAAGTTCATGACAAAGTCTCAACAAAACATTTACGAAGAAGTTCATGAGAAAGTCTTTACAAAACATTTACGAAGAAGAACTTTACAAAACATTGACGAAGAAGAACTTTACAAAGTCTTTACAAAACATTGACGAAGAAGTTCATGAGAAAGTCTTTACAAAACATTGACGAAGAAGAACTTTACAAAACATTGACGAAGAAGAACTTTACAAAGTCTTTACAAAACATTTACGAAGAAGAACTTTACAAAGTCTTTACAAAACATTGACGAAGAAGTTCATGACAAAGTCTTTACAAAACATTTACGATGAAGAACTTTACAAAACATTGACGATGAAGTTCATGACAAAGTCTTTACAAAACATTTACGAAGAAGAACTTTACAAAACATTGACGAAGAAGTTCATGACAAAGTCTTTACAAAACATTGACGAAGAAGTTCATGACAAAGTCTTTACAAAAAATTTACGATGAAGAACTTTACAAAACATTTACGATGAAGAACTTTACAAAACATTGACGAAGAAGAACTTTACAAAACATTGACGAAGAAGAACTTTACAAAACATTGACGAAGAAGTTCATGACAAAGTCTTTACAAAAAATTTACGAAGAAGAACTTTACAAAACATTGACGAAGAAGTTCATGACAAAGTCTTTACAAAACATTTACGAAGAAGAACTTTACAAAGTCTTTACAAAACATTGACGATGAAGAACTTTACAAAACATTTACGAAGAAGAACTTTACAAAGTCTTTACAAAACATTGACGAAGAAGTTCATGACAAAGTCTTTACAAAACATTTACGATGAAGAACTTTACAAAACATTGACGATGAAGTTCATGACAAAGTCTTTACAAAACATTGACGAAGAAGAACTTTCACAGTCAGATGTCAGTTTTGTTGGATGGTATTTGTCAACGAATATTGTCAAAGCAGTTTTCACATCTAAAATATTTTTGGACCATAATGGTATGGCTTCACAGTATCTTGTGTTTTGACCGACAAATATTAGCCAGTATGGTGGTCCATCTGTTCTAACTCTCGGAATGTTTTCCAAGATATCCATAAACCAAGCATTTGGTGTTGAACTAAAGATTTTTACCATGAGTGCTTTCTTTGTTGCTTTAGAAACATAGGGGTCCTTGTTTGGATTCGTCATTTTTATCCTATAAGAAATGGGTTTATTTGGCGCATTAGCAGGAGTCGCATCTAGATTTTTACCCGCAGTGGGAACAATAGCCAGAGGTGTATTTGGAGTTGGAAGGAAGATTTTGAGTACATTAGGTATACTTAAAGAGAAAGCACAACCTATTATACAAACTGTACAGAAAGGTTGGGATGTAGCACGAGATGCAGCAAATCTTATTCCAAATCCTGAAACAAGAGGAAAAGTTCAAGGATGGATGGACAATGTAAGAACACAAGCAGGAAACTACTATAACAAAGCAAATGACTACTATAACCAAGCAGGACACTATATGGACCAAGGTGAAAGATTCTTTAACAGAGGATATAACCATGCACAACAGTGGGTAAACAACAACCAACCTCAACCGCCTCAAACGTGGTGTATGTAAAGTTTTTTACTGAGATGAAATGAACAATACAGCATTGAGACAAATGGGTTCAAGATGGCTTTGTCGGCTTCCAGCAGTTACACAACGTGTTTGTCAAGTTCTTCCTATACCTCAGGAAGTTTTAGACCGACTTAAAAAACCTCAACAACCAGTTGAAAACAAACCAAACTAAAATTTTTTACTGAGATGAAAATGACCGAAGAAGTTGAAACGGTGGATCTCACCCCACAAACAAAAAGTTCAGAACCATTGTCAAAACCTGTCAAAGAACTTACAGATGAAGAGAAAAATTCAATAATAGAAAGTGCCAGGTCTGGAAATACAAACTCTAACTACAAAGTCACTTTTCATAAAAATGGAACGGCTAGTATCTCAAAAAAGAAACAGACTCTCACAAATAAAATATTGAAGTCTGTGGGAGCTTTCGAGACAACAGATGGAAAAGTTTACTTCACTGACCAACAGTTCATTATAGAACATCTCATTGACTTAGAGTCGAAATATTCTAAACTTTACAACAAACACAAAAAGTTGAAAGGAAAACAAGCACAAATGGCATATGATATTTATGAAGATGTTGACGACACAACTATTCCAGCAAGTGAGGTAAAGTCAGATGAACCGAAAAGTGACGAAAAACCAATAGAAGAAGGGGAGCCAAAAACTGAAGATAAACCAATAGAAGAAGAGAAACCAAAGTTTAGTCTGGAGACTAAACCAAGTCAACCTTCATTAGCTGGTATGGGTTGGCGTCAAAGACTTATGGTAGCTGGTGGTTATGTTAAGTAAAGAAAACAGTATATTTTTTTATTTTTATAAAAATGTACGCTGAGTTTGTTGGAGAAGACCGTTGGGAAACTTGTTTGTTAGATGAAGAGTATGAAATGGCATACCATTTAAAATAAAACATTTTTTAAAAAATATATTTTTTTATTTTATTTGAAATGTACGCTGAGTTTGTTGGAGAAGACCGTTGGGAAACTTGTTTGTTAGATGAGAAATATGAAATTCACTGTTGTGAGTCATTTGAAATCAGAAACAAAAAGACAAAAAGAGTTTTAAGCGGATGGGAGGGAAATAACGGATATGCTATTATGAATATGAGTGGAAAAAACTATCTTAAACATGTCGTCATTGCAACTCATTTTATACCGAACCCTAACAATTTACCTTTTGTAGACCATATAAACCATATAAGAAACGACAATAGACTTGAAAACTTGCGTTGGGTCACTCGTTCTGAAAACAATAAGAACAAAGGCAAATTTGGAGATATTGTATTCGAATTTGTCGACGAACTAGAAGATGAAACAATTGAAATTACAGACTATGGCGAGCATACGTTTGAGTTTTACTACTATAGCGAAGAACAAGACTCTTTCTACTTTTATACCGGCGTAAACTATAGGAAATTACAAGTATATTTTACTAAGGAAGGCTATGCTTATGTAAACACTAGAGATACAGATGGAAAATGCGTTAAAATACTTCTTAACAAATTCAAGAAGCTATATGGCATACCATTTTAAAACAGTATATTTTTTTATTTTTATAAAAATGCCCCCACATAGAATGGACAGAAGGTCTGCTAGAATAAAAGCAGAGTTGCAAAGATATGGTTGGAGAGTTTCGAAGAATTTTAAATATAGGAAGGGAAGACCCATAAAAGTCTATGACAAACTGGCTGGTCTGACCTACGAAATGGACTTAGAAACAGCACGCGCCAATTATCCAAACAGACTAGAGAGGTTAGAAGAAGAACGTCTTATGGAAATGCCTTTCGATGTTACTGAGCCTCAAGTTGAAGGACACGACGGCTTTGCCAGATTCTACTGGAAACATGACGAACAATTTCATCCTTTGAGAAGGAAAAAAGGAAAAGGTGAAGACACACATGCTCCCATGGAAAGAACAAGATATGCATATCAAAAGTACCGTGAAGTTAGAAGTAAAATTACATCTGGTAGAACCTTTACAGTAAACTTTGACGAAGGAAAGAACAAAGAAGGCTTCATGGGTGTACTTGCTGCCATACAAGACGGAAATAAGAAAGGATACAATCTCAGACTAACCGTAACAGATTTGGATGGCCATATTTACTATGCACATGGCAATGTCACAACAGCCGCACAACTTCTTGACGCTTTCAAGACTACAAAGAGAGAACAAATGTTTGACTCCGACTCAGATATTTTGAATGCAATTGAAGGAATTGCAAGTGTTAAGTTCGAATGGTACCAACCTAACCCTCAAGCAGTCAGACAATATGCTGGATACTTCCCGTTCATAAATAAGTCTGACATTGACTTAACAAGGTATGGAATTTACAATTCAATTGAAACAATTGTCAACGAACCTTGTATTCTTACATGTCTCAGGAACTCTGGTCTTGTTACAGATGAGAAGATGAAGTATCTTGAGTCATGTGTGAAAACCAGGTACCTTCTTAGAGGTCAATTGACAAAAATTGCACCGTTGGCAAATGTCAATATCCGAGTCAACATTCCGACTGAGAAAGGTTCTTCACATGACGACTATGTTGTTGACAAAGACTTACCATGGTTGAAGATTGCAATTGTCCACAACCACTTCATGTTGAACGAAAGTCTTACACACCCGTTGTTCGGAAGAGGCAAGTGCAACATTGTCAGAGCTGTTAACATTCTTTTCGAGAAAGGTTTGTTGGAACCAATTCCAGATGACAAGCTGACAGAAACTTTTGTACCAAAAGACGAAACAAACTTTTCATTGTTGGTGAGACCAAAAGTTGTTCCAGACAAAGTTCTAGCACAAAAGAAGTACACAGTTCCAAAAGGAGTTGGATTGTTCGGATACCAACCTGAACCAGAAGAACTTCCAATGAGGTTGCAAGAACTTCAAGATGCTATAAACAAACTTCCATTGAGGCATCCAATCGACGTCAAATTGTATTGGAGAGCATCTGAGTTGGGTCAGAAGGTTTTATATGAAACAGGTTGCTTTGACGATGTTTATGAGATAACAGGAGAAGTTTCTCAGAAGATAAGAGACTCACTTGAATTTCCACAAACTGGGCCGATTGGATGCAAAAAGTTTGACTCATACGAAAAGATATACTATGTCGACCTTAACGCTGCGTACATGAAGTTTGTCCAATATATTCCGACTGGAATTCCAAACGAAGATGGTGAGTTCCCGGGAAGGAACTATACAGTTGGAAAGGTCATACAACAACTATATGATATTAGGAAAGCTTCAAACCCTTGCAATGACACTCAAATTGCTTATGAATTCGACATGGGGATATTCCATTAAAAACCTCAAAAGATGAAGAGTAAACATTATGAGAAGGTCGACAACTTTGTTGAAAGGTTTTCTCCTTTTGTTTTGAAGTACGAGTTCACCGAAGGTCAAAGTGGCTTTAGTAACCACATTAAAACTATTGTCGAACATTGGTCTTACCTCAGTTCGCAAAGCAGTCCTTGACAACTACAACAAATTCTTCTCCGAAGTCAAATCCAAAGTTGTGGTTTACTATGAGAACATCGACGCGCTCATGACGAACGAGAAGGATATAACAAAACTCATTGAAATGGGAATGGTCCGGTGAAAAGATGGGCTGTTTTTAAGCTAGACAAGGTATTTTCCGAAGTTCATGTAATATCAAAAAGGAAATATTGGGGTATACTTGAAGACGGCACAGAAATAAAACATTGCATGAAATAAAAACATTGCATGAAATAAAACATTTTTTAAAACAGTATATTTTTACATATATTAAATGCTTCAGGTTGAAAAACAAAGAACAAAAGTAGCAGATACAACCGTTAGACTATTCTTCACAAATGCCGGTAGGACTATATCAGATGAAGAAATTTCATCCCGTTCATACAGGTTTGACTATCCAATTCGTTGGCTTCAAAGTCCTTCAGATGCAAAGGCAATAGGATTTAGAAGAGTTTTGTTTTCCAAATAGAACTAAGCGTTTATGTTTGCAGTATATTTTTCATGGTCAGTATAAAGGCTCTGATGGTCTAATAGAAAAATTTGACGAAATGAAAATCTTTACAATTCGTTCAGACGAAAGTCTTGAGAAAACTCTAAATGACTTCCAAACTCAAATCAAATACTACTGGGAATTTCAAGAAAAATACCACTCTTTACTAAATGGAACATACTATCTGAAACTAGAATATAACAAGATGAACTCCAGTTTCATTTCAAAAGATTGAAATTAACCCTCCAAGAGATACAGAGTTTTTTATATTGGGAGTAGACAAACGTTCTTGGGCACAATTTTTCGGTTACTAAACCAGAACGAACCATTACCACCAGATGGTCCATTTAATTTTATACTTCACCAGCAGATTTGACAGTTTATAGAAACGTGTTTGACCCTCAAAATGTCATGTGTCATGCAAGTTTCAGTTCAAGCAACAACAGTTTTTCTTTGTATTGGTAAGGACTTTTATGACTTTGCTTCTAAATTCTACGAACCACCTAGTAACAGTTTCTCTGACTTTCAAGTTTGGTTCACAACAAACGGTGTGCAGCATATTATTCATTATACTATGACTTTTATCTCGAATTGTCTTTCATATACAACTACGGAAAAGTGCTGAAAAAGTATTGAAAAATGAGTTTTGGTTAGATGGTTTTTAGGTGTGCCTATGTGCCTATGTGCCTCGGTCAAATGAACTTCTCTTAAAATTACTGACAACACGACATTTTGACAACATCGTAGAAAACACACAAAACTCTTGAATTTTGTATAAAAAAAGCAACCGTCGGAATTCCGGCGGTTGGTATATTCTTCACAAAATGCTTGTTTTGAGGTTAAGCCACAAATGGATGTCCGACGGTTAAGCCACAAACGGATGTCCGACGGTTAAGCCACTCAAAAATATTTTTTATTTTTATTGTACGTACTGAAAAATGACAGTCGAAGCAAAAACGTTCACGAACAAATCTAATGGCGAAACATTCACAAAAGGCACTTACAACGGTATTGAAGTCTTACGTAGAGACAAGGATGGTTATATAAATGTAACAAATATGTGTCAGCAGTTTAGGAAAGACTTTAGAAAGTTGTTGGAAAATAAGTCCTGGGAAGAGTATTATACGGCATTTTGTGAAGAATATACCAACCGCCGGAATTCCGACGGTTGCTTTTTATACAAGGTTCATGCAGGAATTCCTGATGAAATCAAACAGGTTAGAGGAACGTATGTAGACCCAAGACTTGTAAACTATATAGCAATGTGGGCTTCTCCAAAATATTGCATAGCAGTTGGAAAAATTCTGGACTCCATAGACAAGAAAGTTCATGAGAAATTAGATGAAGAAGAACTTGAAGATACAGTAGAGAATGCAAAACCTTTGTTCGAACAAGAAGTTAGAAAAAATGTGCTTAAACAAATAGAACATGAACGTGAGATATGTTCTGGTTATAGAGACTCTCCATACGAACTAGACCAATGGGAACAAGAAGATTTAAAGAGAGAATTTAGAGAATATGAACTCGCTAAGATAGCATTAGAAGCTGCAGAAGAGAGGTTAAAGGTTTGGGGTCGTTTTGTACAAAAATATTGTGAGTAAATGAACCATTTTTTTCGACAAAAATATATTTTAGGTGAAGTGGTGAGATCTCACCCGTTTTCTCACCTGTTTTTTCACCCTCATTTCTACCACCGTAGAAAACACACAAAACTCTTGAATTTGTTGCTGAACTCGGCAAAAATATATTTTAGGTGAAGAGGTGAGATCTCACCCGTTTTTTCACCTGTTTTTTCACCCGTTGAATTTTCATGAATTTTCCCGAAATAAAAAATAAAGTTAGTTTTTAAAAAAAAATATTTTTTATTTTTATTGTAAGAACATGTTAGCAACAACAGCACCAAACTCGTTAGTCATGAACCCAACATCTATGTTAGTAGAGATGAAAAGCTTCATTCCTTCTTCATATACTTTCGAAACAACAATCCAGAAGATAAAGCAAGAACTTCTCCAAGGAGATTTAGATTGCACTGCAAAAGATGAAACAAATGAAGAATATTTTATGAAATGCAGGATATTATTGACCATCTACCTAAACTTCCTGAAATCCAACAACAAAAGCTCACTATTCCAGAATTCGATGAAATAGAAGTCAAAGCAACTGACTCAGTTGAAACCAAGAAGTTCATACGAAAGATAAACTATGAGTTTCTTGGATTTCATTGCAACCACAAAGTCATGGACAAAGACTGCGACATGTTATATAAGAACATCTCTGACATATATAAATCTGGGGAGTTAAAGACCTACGACAACTTTGTTTCGTTAGTTGCTGAATGTGTATGGCAGATAAGAGATGAAGATAGAAGAGGTAAGGTATGGAACCAACAGATAAAACCCGCAACTTTTGAGTTAAAGAAAACCATTGACGCCTTAGTCATACTTGCAGGTAAGGTTTCAGAATATAACGCAAAAAATGAACCCACAATGTTCAAAATGTAAAGCAGCAATGAGGAAATATAACTACTCCGTCAAAGAGATAGAACGTATGCGAAACGACTATGCTGACTTAAAGAAAGAAGCAGAGAAACCAGCAGAAGATAAAATGGACATGTTAGCATTTCTGAACAAAAACTATCCAACTGCTGACGATTTCCTTCTTTCAGATGTCAAGAAGAAATATAAAGAAACTTTCGGCATTGTTAAAACATTCGATGTACTGACAGAGGAAATCGAAGCTACAAAACTGTTTAGGATTTCAAATATACATCGTACAATTCATGTAAAACGCTTGTGAAAAAGAGGTGAAAAAAGAGGTGAGAAAACAGGTGAGATCTCACCTCTTCACCTAAAATATATTTTTATTGAATTCTGAGTAAAATGACATATGGAACACATACTTTTTCAGTAAGGACATATGGGGTGAGAAAAGAGGTGAGAAAACAGGTGAGATCTCACCTCTTCACCTAAAATATATTTTTGCCTGATTTACACTCATTGACGAAGAAGTCTCAACAAAACATTTTGACAACATCGTAGAAAACACGCAAAACTCTTGAATTTTGTATAAAAAAAGCAACCGCCGGAATTCCGCGGGTTGGTATATTCTTCACAAAATGCTTGTTTTGAGGTCGAGCCAAAAGTGGCTCCACCTGTTTTTTCAACCAAAACTCATTTTTGTCTGATTTACGCTCATTGACGATGAAATCTCAACAAAACATATACGAAGAAGTCTATTTCCTGTGTTGTTGTCAAAATGTCATGTTGTCAGTAATTTTAAGAGAAGTTCATTTGACCGAGGCACATAGGCACATGGTCTCACCTAAAATATATTTTTGCTGGAAAAAATGACCAAATTTCATGATATAACTGTATTTTTTTGACGAAGTGAACTTTAACACTTCGTAAAAAAAATGACGTTTACCATGTAAAACGCTTATGAAAATCGTGAAATTTTTACGAAGAGAACTTTTGCACTTCGTAAAAAAAATGACGTTTACCATGTAAAACGCTTATGAAAATCGTGAAAAATTGCGACCCGCGGAAAACCGAGGGTCGCCTAAAACTCATGAAAATCGTAAAAAAACTCATGAAAATCGTGAAAAATTGCGAGTACGTTAAAAACCGTAGTCGCCTAAAACTCATGAAAATCGTGAAATTTCTCTAGACCGACTTTTTTCGGCCTTGCATAAAACGCTTATGAAAATCGTAAAAAATTGCGACCCCGACTTTTACAGGGGTCGTCTAAAACACATGAAAATCGTAAAAAAAATCCCTGAAATCATGAATTTCCTCAAGATAGAAAAAATAAAAAAATAACGCTAGTTTTTTTAAAATATTTTTTTTTATTTTGTATGTAAGAACAGGAAATGACAAACACAGAGTTTGAAACAGTTAAAAAGATAGACAATGAGACCAAAGTGGTTAGAATAGGTGATTTAAACGTAAGATACTCAAAGAAATACAAGAAATATTCTTTGTCAGACATTTTAACACCATCTGGAAAGAGAGCAAAGGACTGGGTTAGAAATGCTTCTAGTCAGAAAATTTTGACAAGAAATCCTGAGCTTTTGATATCGGTAAGATTTCATGGAACTACAGCATATCTTATAGACAAAAGTCTTATACCACTAGTTTTGTTCTGGATTGACCCAGTTGTTGGATATAATTTCATAACATATGGTTCATTCGATACTGAACGTTGCAGTGAAGGCTTACTTTATATCGTTCAGAAACCGAAGGACTTCAATACAAAGAGATATAAGATAGGAAGAACATTTAATATAACTAAAAGATATGACAGTACAGTCAATAGAGTTAAGGTTGTGTTTGTAAATGATATGAGAGCTGCTGAAACAGAACTGCTTGAAGTTTTTGAGAAAAGGTATGGTGCTCCACGAAAGGTAAAGAAACGTTTGAAGTAGATGAGATAGATAGTGCTATAAAATTATTTGACGAAGTTGCTGAAAAATACATGTAAAGCGTTTATTTTTCAAGCTTGACACCAAAGATGGCTCAGGTAGCTCTATAAGGTAAATTGTCTTGTCCGAGTCCTTCTGGCATTCCGAGTCCTTCCTTCCGACATTCCGAGTCCTTCCTTCCAACAGGAAAAGTTTTTCTTTCCAACAGGAAAAGTTTTTCTTTCCAACAGGAAAAGTTTTTCTTTCCAACAGGAAAAGTCCTTCTTTCCGACAGGAAAAGTTTTTCTTTCCAACAGGAAAAGTCCTTCCTTCCAGCAGGAAAAATTTTTCTTTCCGACAGGAAAAGTTTTTCTTTCCGACAGGAAAAATTTTTTCTGTTGTCCGTCCGTAAACCATTCAAATTTTCGAAAATTGAGAACTTTTTGGCCGACCTTCAGGAAAAGTTTTTCTTTCCAACAGGAAAAATTTTTCTTTCCGACAGGAAAAGTTTTTCTTTCCGACAGGAAAAGTTTTTCTTTCCAACAGGAAAAGTTTTTCTTTCCGACAGGAAAAGTCCTTCCTTCCAACAGGAAAAGTTCTTCCTTCTGGCATTCCGAGTTCTTCCTTCCGACAGGACACAAACGAATGTCCGACGTACCACCAACCGAGTCCATTCCAAAGCCAGAAGAACCGAAAGCCCCAGCACCACAACAGACTAAGACTCAACACTTACATTTTTTACGCTTGACTTTTTACAATTTGAACTTTGTTCGCGTAGATATGAATTCTGAAAGAAGTATGAGGGTCTTGTATGACTTTGTACTTCTCCATAGTTCATGTCTGTCAAACTTACCTGCCATGGACTCTTTCATAAGTTCCATGAAATCGTCTTCGGACAATCCGGGGAAAAGTACAATATCAGTAAGTATTCTCTTTACATCCTTACTTAAACTCTTGGCTGTCTGTACACAAATGACAACAGAGATGTTAAAGTGTCTGAGCTTCTTAAGAATTCGACACATGTCTTGTTCTCTATTCTTTAACAAAGGATGAGAAGCAAAGTCATCTAAGATAAGAAGACATCTATGAGGGTAAGTCTTCCAATCGTAAGATTGCAATTTCTTCGAAATGTATTCTATCTCTTTCTGTTTGTTTCTGAAGTGTTTCTTCTCTAATATTCTCTGCATTTCCTCATTTGGGTCTTTAAACTTCGAATTGACATACTCATTTATAGCATTGTACTTCAAAACTCTTCTTTGGTACTTCTTTATCCAATCTAACAACTCAGAGTCTTTTATACATACTAGTTTTGACTTCTTTATAATATCTTTGAACGAATTGACGGTTTGGTCAAATTGACCTGAAGTACTACAAATGACTACTAACTCATAGAATGGGTTCTTCTCATCTAGTTCTTCTTGTTGTGCAGCCATTTTAAGATAAGTGAAAGTCTTACCCGACCCAGGTGGTGCAATTAGACCTGTTATACCATTCTGAGCAAATAAGAACTTGTCATGTATGGGTTTTATCTGAGCATTTTCCAACTTCCTCTTGTTCTTATTTAAAACATTCTCAAATTTTTTGTCAATGTCAGCAAACTTTTTTTCTAACATATTTTTAGAAAAATTAAAATTTTTATCTTTTACAAAATGTCTAGCGATTTCGCTATCTATATTCGAGACAAGCTTTTCGACAGCAAAACATCTGTCGACCATAAAATCTTACATAGTGTAAACAAGAAAGGTGAATTTGTTCTAAAGTTCTGTTTCTGGGAATATGACAAGAACCATAAAACATTAAGCAGAGCAGTCTTAAAATTTGTCAATGACAGACTTGTTGACAGAGATGACGCCTCTTGGAGAGATGAAGTCCAACAAAACTTCTTAGAATGCAAAGAAGACACATGCGCTGTTCTTGAAGATGAAATAGAAAACAGAATAGAAGAGCTATTAAAGGACAAAGAACTTTTACAAAAATATGGTTCTGAGAAGTTTGACATAACTCCACCAGAAAAGAAGAAGAGAGAAAAGAAAGAAAAGAAACTAGAAGAAGAGAAGAAAGAACTAGAGCCAGAGAAAAAGAAATTTGACATGTAAAAATAAAATTTTATTTTTAGAACATTTCTGGGTCAATGTCAATGTTCTCTTCCTCTTTAGGAGCAAACACCGGCTTAGACTCTAAAATCTTTTTACCCAATTTACCTTGAACTTCAACTATCTTAGACTCATAATATTCATAGTCGTCTGCTTTCTTTGGTTCATAAGGTATAACAAGTTTGTATGCTTTGCCTTCTTTAAGGTTTGAAACCTTCTGTCAAAACTTTCTTTGACTGTTAACAAACCTTCTATGTCTAAGTCTTCAAATTTCGCACCATTTTTAGTCACAATAGCAAACTTAACCGGTTCGATGTTCCAAACTTTGTCATATGTAGACTTTTCAAAATGGTAGAAGTAAACATTCAAATATGTGAATGGGTCTAGTTCTTCTTTAAGTCCTGACATGTACTTGTTTACTGAGATGAATTTCGTCATCTTTTCTATCGGATAAAAAAAATATTTTTTTTTAAAATTTACTCAGAAAAATTTTTCTTTGTATATACACCATTCTGTACGTCTAAAAGACTTTTGACATTTGCCAAGAATGTTCGTTTAGACGCTGTCATATAACCATACTCTTGACAATACTGTTTATACGAATCGTACAATGACCTTTCATCTAAACACTCAAAGTCAGTTTCATCTATGAACAGTTCATATACACTCTTGTTTGCTTCTAACAATGTTTGTCTCTCTTCGGTATGTGGAATTTGTCTTGGATTGAAGTTAGAAATATCTAATGTCATGAAATATGAGAAAAGTGGTTGTAAAAGTCAGATGTCAAAGTTTCTGCTAAGTCGTCAAAATATTCTGTATCTTGCATATGAGAATCTGACGTTCTGACAACTACATATCTTCTGTCAGAACTTTCTAACTTCATCGGAACAGCATTGTTTGAAACCATGACGAAGTTTGCAACATTTTCACAAACTCTTTGGTCTTTATATTTTCTTTCAACAACTCCAACTTTGTGTGTTATAAGACTCTTCAAAGCATCTGAGTTCAAAACTTTTGTTGTATCTATACTTTGAAGTTCGTTACATACTATAAGTTTCATATTCTCTATTGAAGAGTTAAATTTACCGCAGATGTTTTCTAAGTTTGTCATATTCGGATTCGAATAACCTTCTAACAGTTTGCATAAGATATCTGTAAAGAAAGTGTTCTTACCAGTTCCTTGTTTTCCAATTATGATGAGAGCAGTTTCATTTTTAGCACTTGGATGTTGTAAGATGTTTGCAAACCAACATAAGATATACTCATAGACTCTTTCGTTTCCATTGCATATAATTTCTTTGACATGGTCTAACCAAGCTTCTATAATATTTTCTTTCCATTCTACTTGTTCGTATTTATATCCAGTGAAGATAGAATAGAAGTTTGGAGAAGGTGTATAAAACTTTATACCACGAACTGAAAATCTTCAAGTTTTGACAATAAGATATCCCAAGCATCTAACATCTTCATACCAACTTGTACGACTTTTATTTTCTTAAGTTTCTGTCTACATTCTTGTTCTGAAACTATTGTTGCTCTTGGTTTGTTAAAGACAACATCCCATTCTTTCATGACATAACATTCTGGGGCAGAGTCGACATAAATGACTAAACGTTTCAAATTCTCGACTGCTTTGTTATAGTCTCTAAATGGACACATATTTCTGAAGGCTTGGAAGTCATAAAAATCTGAAACATCTATTCTGTACATTTTTATAAAAATAAAAAAAATATATTTTTTTTATTCTTGACTTTGTTGTTGCATTTGTTCCATTTGTTGCATTTGTTGTTCTTGAGCTATTTGTTGTTGAAGTTGTTCTTGTAGTACAATACTTTCACCAGTTGCATCTTCCAATTCGAAACTTTCTGCCGTCATTGACAAATACATAGGACATAAAAGTTTTACAGGAACAAAGTTTGCGTCGACTAAGGTTAAGTTTATGTTTGCTAAAGTGTTTGAGTTTACTAAAGCTGAAAACTCTGCATTCGAATGAACAATAGGCAAACCAGCAGAGAATGTGTTGTTTATACGCATGAGTATCTTTTGGTCATAGTAGTTTCTGTCGACATTCGAATAGCACTTTGAACCTAAGTTTGAAACAATATATAAAATAGGTGTACTTAAAGTCAATGGAATAGATAGACCTTGTATGACACCTTTTCCTGTTATAGGAAACTGTTGGTAGTAAAAACCAGATATAAGTTTTGTATTATAGCTCATATCGTTTATAGTAAACTCAGTCGGACATCCAAACATAATGAAACCTGCTCTAGTTGCAGCACATGTTACATCCGTCCTTAAAGTATTAAATAAGTCAACAAAACCTGTTGGTGGTATATCTGAGTAAGTATCTTCAAAGAAGTATTTTTTACCATTCACAACAAAAGTCTTCTGGTGTCAAAAGAGCAAAACAGGCTTTAGTCGTCATTGTGTTTAAGGTTAGTTTACAATATCGTCCTTGAGGACTTTGTAAGTTTGTTGTTATAGAATTATATGACTCAGGGTTTTTAGTCGTAATAGTATAAACCACTATGTCTTCTGCCATTTACTTAGCAACTAAATTTTAATGAAATGTTGTGGTCGTCAAATATTTTTATGACGTCTGGGAAACTATATTTTAAGTTCAACGTTTCACCTCCTTTCATAACGTATATCTTGTCAATGATATTATATGAAACACCACAGCAAGCAATGTCGGGTTCTATTTCTTTGATGTTTATATCGTCTGCCTCTGTCAAAAGTTTCAATAGTTCTTTCAAAACTTCATGAGGTGCAATGACATATGAGTTCACTTTTACAGGGTTGTGTTCGACCAAGTTTAACATTATACCTAAAGCTTGACAAATCTTCTCCTGAGTTTTAAGTTTGTCTTTAAGTTGTTGGTAGTCGTTTCGAATATCTGCAACAGAACTTAACTCTCTGCTAACTTCAGGGTATGTTGGTTGTTCTTTTACAGGAACAATTGTTATACCATCTTCGTCTTCGTATGGTTTCCCCACTTCAACATCTCTGTCTTTGACATTGACAACAACACTTTGAGTGTTTGTTTGAGTTGGTGAATTTAACTTCACATCTGCCACCGCCATTAAACCTTTTGAAACACTTACGCTTCTATTTTTCGGAAATGACATTTTACTTAGAATAAAAAGATGGACGTATTCGAGTATCTCTTCGAATTGAAGCAGAACAAAGTTTACACACACAAACAGTACAAATACATTGACAGAGTAGTTCTTTACACAAACAATGGAAAATGTTATAGAATAGCAGTCTTTGCTGAACCAAAATATTTTCATAAAGCAAAGAAAGTTGGTATAACTGAAATGGTGAAAGTTCTTGACGTTGACAAAAATATAACTTCAAAACTTACAGATATTTCTAAAGGTAAGTTTATCTTACAATTTTATGTCAAAACTGGCGTACTGTCAATATTTGACGGAGAGAAGTCAGTTCAAGAACAACTTACTGACCTGCTGCCAAAATCTGCTCGATGGAAGCTGTCGTTATGCCAATCTGAGGAGCTCCAGCAGGTTTCATCGAACGAATTTTCAAAAGAGCATCTTCCGTGAAAAGTGCTATTGGTTTTGTAAACTTCTTTGCTTTCAATTCATCTGGACCGTCTCTGTCACCAGTATATTGTATTTGAACTGTACCAACAGTTGAAATACCACCCATAAAGTCTTCTGAGTCAGCAAATGGAATGCCAAGCCAAAAGTTTGAACGGTCTCTATTTGTATATTGAGTTTTTTGACCTCCTGTATGAGTCCATACTTTCACATATGGCATAATAGAACTTTGCATTTCAGGGTTAATGGTTGTTGTGAAGTTGTTGTTAAAGTTCATAGATCTAATGTCAAGTTGTATGACCTCATATCTTCAACTGTGGAATATTCTTCTCTTGGATATAATTTGCCATCTATGTTTATATGATATTTAATACCGGGGTTGTAGAAACAAGAATAGTCATTTATAGTTCGTCTGAACAGTACAAACATAGTATCTGCATGTTTCATTGCAGTTGTTAAAGCAATATCTGTTCTTGCACCTGCGGCTCCTGGATTTTGGTTTCCAACTTCACCTGCAAATCTTTGACAGATATTTGGTGTATAGGGAACATAAGTGGAACTGCAATATATTTGGCAGCTAAAGCATTTGAAATATCTGGGTCCAACATATAGACTGCAAGTCTGCTTTCTATTCTCTTGCATTCAATTTTTTCGCATGTGAACTTAACTGGGTCCCAAGCAGTTCCAGCAGCATTGAAAATAATAGTTTACTTCAAGTGTTGAAGTTTGAGAAACCAAAGTCTAAGTCAACTTTGTCTTTGCAAAAGTCACAGAAACTTGGCTCCACCAGTTCCAGCTACAGTAAGAGTGAATGGGTCTTGTGTTGGTGCAATGACTAAGTTATTTTTGCTTGGAGTAAGTTCGATAGAAATTTTTCCTGCCCAGTTTGGCAAGTATCTTAAAAACCTGAAGATGAGGAAAGATGACAAAGGAACTCTAAGTTTCAGTTTTACTTTAGTGGCAGCAGTTCCATCTGAACCAGAAAGGTTAACATAAACTCCTGGAACGTTAGGGTCAAGTCTTCTTTTTCTCAATGGTTGCATACTGGTCTGTTTGTTCTCTAGCTTGTGGTTGTACTGAGTTTCTCAAAGCGAACCATTCATAGTTTGCCCATGTTACTGTTTGAACTAAGTCAGAGTTAGAATATATCTTATATCCCATGAAAACTTCTGGAGCATATTGGTATCCGACATAGAAAATTCCATTGCAACCTTTCTTGTCAGACAACTTGGCAGAAGGTTTTATTTCAATGTCTTGTTCCACGTATAAGAATGAGTTGTCAATAGAAATAATGTGAAACCTGTCGCAAGCAATATCTACTGTTGTTGAAGAACCTTCACCAAACTCACCTACGTTTCCATAAGAAACAGCAGTTGTATATTCGTAAGTTCCAGGAACTATTTCTGACCTTCTAATGGCATTGTCGCATTCGTTATACCATTCGGAAACATTTCCATTCATGGCATCCAAAACTGTTGGCGTTATATTCTGAGCGGCGTACATTTCATATGTGTAAAAATATAGAATAGTTTGGATTTATGTGTCATAATAGAACCCACGTGGACCAAGCTTTACTTTCTTCCTGACTGAGTTTTTAACTCTTCTTTTTCCTTCATTGCCACTACTTTCACTAGATGAAGTTACTTCTTCACTACTTTCACTTTGTTCTACTCTTCTCTTCTTCTTTGGTCGCTTTTGGTAACTTCCCCTCTGCTTCAAGTTGTTGCATCTTTGCCTCATGTTCACCTAGTATGTTGTAAATTTCCCATGTCCTTTTTTGCCTTTGGGCTCTGGTCGCCCATCTCAGGTAACCTATATCCTAGAAAGATTTTGTCATAGTTTGTATTTGAGTCTTCGCGTATTGTTTGCATGACTCTTCCTGAGTTTCCGGTTCAAGCTCTTCAAACAGTGCCTGTCCATATGGAATAAGCTCGTTTCCAAATATATGTTTTTGTAGCCATTCTGGTTTTCTTTCCATGTTACCAACAATATCTTTTGTGAATGGGAAAGCTTTTACCCAATCTTTCAGTCTTGCGTCGTTTATTTCTGTAGTTGGTTTTATTTTGTCAAGGAACATGTTTTTCAATACTAACATTTCATTTGTACTGTCCATTTGAGTTTTCTTAAATATTCATCCCTTCTCAGTTCATCGTCTGCAAAGTAAGTTTTTATGACATTTTGTAAACTTTCGTTTGCAAGGTCATGTACAATAGGTTCTCTTCCTTCTCCCTCCCTAACTTTCTTTCTAAACTCTTCACCAAATATACCATCTCTATGGTTCTGTGTTAGTTCTTTGAGATAAATGTTCTAGAACGTCAGGTGTTATATTTCCATCAGCCATGTTCATTTCATACTGGTCCAAATATCTGCATGTTTCATATCTTTCAATGGCATTAAAGCCGCGCTTAAAATACCAGCTATATCTGGTTCACCATTCACTTCCATTGCGTCTACAACTTCTTGGAATTGTGGTTGTAAGTTTATGAACCACCTATCCGGATTAGCTTTATGACCCCATCTCATTGTAGTTCCATAGTCTGCAGAAACAAAAGTAGGTTTGTTTCCATCTTGGTTAGGTTCTGAATGAACTTTAAACAATGTTTCATTTCTATATGTTTTGTTGAAATTTAACCTTTTATTTTCACCGAGTTCATCCAAAGATTGAACGTTAAATGCTCGTAAGTAAAAAGGGTTGTTGTATTTGCGTACATTTTCTTTCAGTACTTCCATTCTATGCTGAATATTTTCATCTGATGTTGGAGTCTTTTGTATGTCGGCAAACATTTTCGATATCTTCTACTATGTCAGCCGAATTTTTTTTAGACTCTTGGAAAGATTCCATATTCACCTCATACTCTTGTTGAGGGTCAAGATTTTTCGGCTGTTCCAAATCTTCATCTAGTTCTGTGAAGTTAGTTTCCAAAGGAGGGACTTGTTCGTTTCCTTCAGGCTCTTCTAGCTGTTGTTGCTGAACTATTTCTTCCATGTCTGGTTGTATCTGAACTTCTTCCTGTGGAGTTTCTTGTACCTCATCTGCTGGCATTTCATATATTCCGAGACCGTTTTTAACAAGTTCCCTATTTAAGTCATCCGCATTCATAACCCTTTCTTCTTTCGTTCCGTCTCTATTTTTTACGCGTTTCATGAAGATAGTTGAATTATCATTTATCTCTGACACCAAATATCTCGGAGTAAATTCAGTCATGTCATTTGGATGATATGCTATTAAATCATATCCCTTAGCGAGCTTGTATTTTCCAGGTTTGAAATTATATCCCATTTGGTGCTGAACCATAAAGCTAAATAGGTTCAGGTCAGTATTTCCTTCCTTGAACTTTCTAATAGCTTCTTTATATCTGTCACTAAAGTCAAGAGTATCTGGGTAACCATAGTCTTCTTTAAGCATTTTTAAGAAATCTTGGTTTCCTTGTTCTCTACTTCTTTTATGTCCTTGCTCTGTTTGTGGTTGTTGTTGTGCAGGGTTTTGAACTGTTGGTTGCTGTGCTGGTTGTGGAGGTGGTTGTTGTGCTGGTTGTTGTTGTGGTGCTGGTTGTTGTGCAGGGTTTTGAACTGTTGGTTGCTGTGCTGGTTGTGGAGGTGGTTGTTGTGCTGGTTTTGGTGCATGCCTGTGTCTGTGTCCATGTGACGATGTAAATGTTTTAGGTAGTCCTGGTGCAGGTGCTTCTCTTGGAGGGTTTGGTGGTATATAGGTTCCACTAGCTAGTATATAAGTTCCACCAGCTGGTATATAAGTTCCACCAGCTGGCACATATGTTCCATCTGCAGCATAGTGTCCTACCTGACTTTTCGTTTTTAAGAAAGCATTTACTAGGTCTGTTTTGGTCTGTTGTAACTCTTTTTCTTGACTTTCCACAACAGTTGCTCTAACGGCGTCATAGGCACTTTGAACCGCCTGTCTCGTTGCTGCATCTGTTATTTTCGTCATATTTTGTGCTACTTCTTTTAACTCTTTGTCGAAACCTTCAGACTTCAGTTTCTTTCCAGATGAGAAGTCGTTCACTTGTTTCACCTTACTATGAAGAGCTTCGAAGGCGTTCTTAAAGTCAGCATTCATTAAAGCTTCATTTGAACTATCTTCATCCGCTTGTATTTTTGTCCTTATTGACCCTATAAGCTGGGCTGCTTTGGCGTTGGCTTGGGCATCTAACCAGTCATTGTTAGCTTTTATATATTCTGCGCTTTTCATTGCCTTTTGCATAGCCGCGTCGTCATTTTTACTTTCTTGTGCTAAGTTTTCATACTGTACGGTTTGGTTTTGCAACTGTAAAAGTTTTTCTGCCTTTACATTTGCTTCAACTTCTTTTTTATACTCATCGCTATCCATATATGTCTTCAGGGCTTTTTGTTTTATCTCTTCATCTTTCAGTACTTTATATTGAGTAGTATGGTTTTTCAAATTTATGACATCTTGTTCCATTTTTGCTACTTCTGCTGCTTTTTCTGACACTTTTTTCGCATATTCCTCTGTACTTAGTTCTTTCAGTTGTTCTTCTTTCTTCTTTTTCTCTACGTTTAACTCATTGAGTTTCTTTGTGTGTCTGTCATATTCTAGTTTCTTTTCGTTTTCACTTATTTGCTTCTGTATGTCTATGTTTGACTTTTTGACATCTGATATTTGATTTTTGAGTGAACTCAAATTCATTTGACTTTGAGGGTTATAGGCTGTTCCGTCTGCAGCTCCACCATAGCCTGCCATTTTCGCTAAAAGTGCCGCTCTTAAACCTCCACTCTGTGCACCAAGAACTCGGTTTAAAAGCATAGGGTTGCTTGACATTTGTTGCAACATGGTGGGGTCATTCAGCATTTGTTGTTGCAACTGTTGTTGTGGTGTTAGTCTTACTATTGGATGTTTCAATGCTCTCTTCCTCTTACGTATATTCTTACGTAGCTTACGTGGCATTTTAAGTGAAGTAAAAAAGAGGCTTTTGACAGATGTTTATATGACACTTTCTCCGGTTTATAGGACCTCTCTCATATTCTATCTTATCGTATCTAAAACTCACAGTCATGTATGTCCTCTAACCATCTCATAACGGTTTCCAAACCACTTTTATCGGATGTAAAGTAAAAACATGGATGGTTATGTACAACGTCTAAAGTTTCTAAAGAGTCTCTCAAAGTATACTTCCTTGGAACGCCCGTAACTTTACTGTAGCGACGATAGACCCTTACTTGTCCGGACATAGTTATACTATTTTGAGTCCTCTACCGAAAAGTCAACAGCAACGACTTTCAAAAATTTTAAGGGCTAGAAGGCACGAAGTGCCTGGAAGCCCGACAACACCCAAAAAAACCTCATTTTATACTTCATTGCATACTAAACATCTTTGGGGCTAGAGGGCACGAAGTGCCTGGAGGCCCCACTACCTTTTTTTTTTTTTTTTTTATTAATGATTCAAGCAATCATTTCACATTTGCAAAAATAGAAGATCTTTTGAATACGGCTGATCAAGAAGGATTTGCAGTATTTAATGTTATATTTCAAAAAACTAATCAATCGAATACTTTCAATGCGTTTCTGATTGCATTATCCATTAGAAATTGCTTTATTTTGTTTGTTTATCTATATAAACGTATTACTTTTATTTAATTAATCATATCATTTTAACTCAACTTTTTCATGGGCTATAGCCCATGTAATTTTTAATATTTTCATAAAATTTACAAGTTATGAATAATGAAAGATTATATCTTTTGCAGTGAAAATCAAAATGTTTTTCAACACAAATACATAAAAAAAACTTTGAATTTATATATTCGCAGGGAAAAATTATCTTTTGGAGTATGTATTTGGTAAAAATAAAGTATACATAGAATCTAATGCTTATATATTTGAAAATTAATTATAGAAATTTAAGTTCAAATATCGAATTTTTTGAATTCTATCAAACATTTGTTTTTGAAACTGTAAAAATACTATATAGATAAATATGTAGTTAAATACAAAACTTTTGTCTAAAAATGTTGAATTTGTTACCAAAAACAATTGAAGCTCTACAAGCATATTGAAGACAATCTACTCACGTTTTCTATTAGTTCTAATGATGAAGTAATGACTCTATGTTCTGTGTGCTTTTAAACAAACTTTTTATTCGGAATAATATTTTATATTTCCAAAAAAATCAACTAAGAACTAAACACATATAATGAAATTTATATAATAATTGTACAGATGTATATTATAGACAATTTATTGTTAAAAACTTGAATATCTTTAAAAATGTATATTTTATTACTTTAATAAGCAGAGAGTAATACGATTGTGAAATTCTCGTTATTCTATAGGAAAAAATAACAATAATCAAAAAAAAAGTTGATCGCCATTCGAACTTGAGCAGACACCAAAAACAAGCCCATTTTAGCGGTTATACTACGATATATTTCAATTATTTAGTCAAAATTTAAATATATATTTGTATTCCAAATATGCTTCAAACTATTTTCATTATGAACGAATTACTTATGAAAGTCAATATATTTGTGTTATGTCTTAATATGCTCTATTTCCGTTATATTCACAATCATACCTTCTATATTCTTATTTTTTTCACAAATTAAATTTAAATCATCAAGAAAACGACAGTGTAATTTTGCAATCTTGATACATTTCAATCACATCTTATTGATTTATGAGACAATGCGATTAAAACATATTCTTTTTTTTATAGTAGTATATGTGGAAGGGTTGTGTGACTTTTTTTGTAAACGTAAGAATTCATACAATATCGAGCGATTTTGTATCATTTTTTTTAACATATGAAGTAAAAAATGTATGATTCTTACGGTTTTTATTCTTACGTTTTTGAATAAATCAAGGTTTAAAAAATTTTCAAAATTGTAAGACATTTACACTCAGCCCATACATAAAAAAATAAACTTTAAAAAGAAATTTGATGAGTTCAACATAGAACTTTAAGAAACTAATGATTGTTTGAATTTATGAAATCAATTATTTGATTCATTCTTTCTTCAATCTCTTCTATTCTTTTTGTTAAATCATCAATTTTCATTAATGAGGTGATTCTTGATTGAGGAATAAATTTCAAACTAACCACTCCTTTTATTTTTGAAATTTTGAATCCATCAACTTTAAACATTTTATTCAATTTACACGTTGTCAATTCTTCAAATATTTTTTTATTATTAGCATAATAGCCATTAAATTCTTCAACAGATGAAAAAATTTTTATTTCAGTGGTGGGTTTAACAACGTTTATTTTTTGTTGAACATTTTCACTTTCATTTATTTCTTCCTTCTCTGTTTCATTTATTTTTAAAATCGGTTTCATTTATCATTAAATAAAAATTAGAATATAAGTGATGAAATATATTTTTTAATTAATATTAAATCAGAAATGGCGGCAGGATTCTTTAAAAAATTATGGGATGGAATTAAGAAAGCTGCGGGTTGGGTTCATAAAAATTATTAAACCCGTTGCAAACTTTTTGGCACCAGTAGCGAAAACGGCAGGAACTATCATAGGTGGGGTATTAGGTACTAAAGCAGGTAATCCGGCGATGGGAGCACAAGCAGGTAACGCAATTGGTGGAATAGCTGAAGGAATACTTAATAAAATAGGAGGTAGATAGTGGAAAAATAAATAAATATTATTTTTATCTTAGTATCGGTTGAAGTCTTTGATAAACTTTTTCTCCTTTATTTAATATTTCTCTTATTGGGGCAGCTTTTGGCGTTATTGATTCAGCAACGTCACTAATTGCTTCTTTATTCTTAAATATCCAATTTGCTCCTTTCTTCATTGTTTCCCAAACTTTACTCGCTCCTCTTTTTACTTTATCCCACAGTTTCTTAAAGAATCCTGCCGCCATAGTTGATTATTTCATTAAAATTAAAAATTCATTTTCATCTTTTAATTTTGATTTTTTATTTATATAATAAATGACGACTAACTATTTGGTGCCAAACACTAAACCGATTAATGGAAATGTGTTTCATTCATTCGAAAAGATAAATGAAATATTCGCAAAGAATGACGGTAGAAGATATTATAGAGAACTTGAAAGTTCATGCTATGACTCTGATGCTCCATATTTTGATGATAAACAAACTCATTTAAGAATTACAAATCCGGCTCATGATGTGAACAATTAGGTGACACATATATTAAACGCAAAGTTAAAGCAACTCTAGTTTCAAATAAAGCTTTCACATGTGATGCCGCTTTTAAATGCATGCGTTTATTCGTTGGTTACAAATCATCAAATCAAAGCTTTAAACAATTAGAAGTAGAAACCGAAAGAGGTGATGCCGGTTATCTTCAGATGGATTGCGCCCGTGAATCTTTCGCATTTGCAACATATAAACCAAAATCAGAAAGGAAAGTTAAAAAGTTTGTTCATTCGTTATATAATAATGTTCAAAAATATGATAACTCAGTATGTGGTAAATATATTGACCCTTCAGAAGTTTTCAAGAAAGCAAATGAAGAAGTTGATGTCACTTTTGATATGATTATTCCGGTAAATGATTTGTTAGCATTTCAGGCGTTCGATGATTATCCTAAATCATTTGGTGATATCATTCTTAAATATTATGTTTTCAGGGATACTTTAGTATTTTGTCAGGTTGACCCGTTAAGAGTTGCTGATTTACAAAATTACGTTTATGAAAAGATAACTGATGAAAATTATGAAAAGATTATGAATCATGTTTATAAATATGATCGCAAATTCCAACAAATCGGACTTCCTGCCAAATTAATTACAAGCTTAGCCGCTACATCTGCTGACGCAACAGTTGATGACGTTATTATTTCATGCACAAAGATGGAAGTTTTAGAGGATAAATGCATTACACCAGGATACGGTTTAATTGAAGAATCAGTTAAAGCAATACCACGTTTATTCAGTAAGGAAGATCCATTCATGATTCCAGCTCAACATATTGACGTTCGTTCACTAAATGGAGGTTGCATCACTCCTGAAGGTATTAGCTCAGATTTCTCATACGCTCTTCATAATGTTACAGATGTTGTGTTAGCATTTCCGAAGAATGCAATGCAAAGAACAGTTTTAGAAAATCCAATGCTTCGAGGTCTTCAGGTCACTATAGATTCCAGAAACTTCCCCGATCAAGCGATGACCACAGTGGGTGACATATTCTTTACACGTATGCTTCAAGCTTCTGATTTAGATGGAGTGAATGAATGCACAGAAGAATACGAGGACTCATTAACTAGACCACTGAATGATGATGGCACGCCATTAGCTAGAACATGGAAAGACCAAACTTCATTCTTATGCACTATTCCAGTTCAACGTGATGGAGCGGGTATATTCTTTGATGGATTAGAAACTTTCAACTCACAAGTTACAGTACAAGTGAAAGCTTATCCAATCATTCAGGGTGAAAATGACACTTACTGTTCAAAGGTGACAAATCCTCCTCAGGTTTGGTTTACTAGGACTACATTTGGACATGGACACCGGATGAAGGTTTGAAATATCATCCAACAGGTACACCACCACAGTATAGAAGTTCATATGATGAAATATTGATGAATAGAAATGTTTAAAATTATAAATTTATTTTTGATTAAATGGATTTAAATTCATCCACCCCTTATGAAGAATTAGCAGGAGTATATAATACATACGTAGATGATATGATTAATGAAGCATTGAGTGATAATAGAAATGCTCTATCTAAGGAAAAATTAATGAAAATTCCATATTCTGAATGTTACTTAAATTCAATCACTGCAGCAATTGGTAAACAAAATAAAGGTAAAACATTAACGATATTAAAACAAATTATCATTATTGCTAACACTTCCCCCTATTCACATGTGTTAATTTATATCAACCGTTCAGGTTCACCTTCAGATGATACATTTGAATCTTTAAAGCATTTAATCAAAATTCCAATTATTTATTTATCACAAGAAGAAGCAGAAGATTATTTAAAAAACTTTTTAATGTATAAAGAATTATATAATACAATCAAGAAGCAAGGATTAGAGGATAAAATTATTGATAAACAACGGGATGAATTATTTGAAACACTTTCTATTTCAAATTTTGATAGAGAATTTTTGCATTCACTCATTTTTCTAGATGATGCAGTGAAATCAAAACTAATAACAAATGAGAAATCATATTTTAATCAGTTATTAACTCAATGTCGACACATTCAGTGTTCATTCTTCATGGCTGTTCAATATTTCAAAGCATTAAGCACAAACATTAAATCAAATCTATCAACCTTTTCATTTTCAGTGGGTTTAGTCGTCAACAGTTGAACGTTATGCTTTATCAAGTGAATTTACCAATGAGCATTAATGAACTTTACACACAATATCAGCAATTAGGTGAACATGGAAAAATAATAGTTGATTTAAATAAAGGAAGTGTTAAATTTGATTAACTTTTTATAATTAATTTTTATTTTTTATTTATAATTAAACATGACAGAAATGCAAATCTTCTACAGGTTCCATTAAAACAAGGGACAAACAAAAGGGTGCATATAATAGAACTATGAAAGTTCCTGATGGAATGAAAGAATTAGTTCATATTGTTGCTGGTCTTCAAAAAGATGTTAAACAAATGAGAAACGTTTTAACATTACCAGAAGCTCAAGCATATGCCAAACGTCATGGTCCAAATTGGGAAGCACACGAAGCAGACATTACGGGTCCAAATGGAAAACCTGATGGTATAAATGAAGTTTTCGTTACTGATGGTCAAGGAAATATTAAAGTCATAAATGGTTATAAATTAACTATGTCTGATTATCCTAAACGTAAAGCATATAATGAACGTTATCCTATGCAATTTGATGAAAATGGAAAAGCTGTTAAACAATACATTGGAGAAGGTGAAAATGGTCCAATTAATTCATACCGTCATAATCCATATTCTTATTTCAATGAAGAATTAAATGCTATTGAAGAGGGACCGGATGGATTACCACAATATTCTAACCAGTTTAATGGTCAATATGCAAATATTAGACCTGAAATTTCAGCCAAGAAATTCTTTAAAGTTGCTTTATTCGATCCAGTTTTCGCAAATGTTAAAGATGAACTTAAACAGCAATTCCAACCAATTATAGTAGCAAGAATTGCATCAGGTGCTTTATCTCAAGCATTCAAAGATTTAATTAAGAAACCATTATATCAGCAACGAGGTTTAACTTATGATTTAGTTAAGGAATCAGATAAAAGAAAATTTGAGAAATCAGATGATTATAAGAATGCAATTAATGAATATATTAAGTCTATTAATTTCGATGAAAATAAAAATCAACTTCATGAACAAATACAGGGAATAATAGATTCAAAAGTTCCAGCAAAATAAAAGTTTAAATATATTTTTTTTATTCGATTATAAATGAGAAGACGTTTCACTAGTCAAAAGAACACTAACGCAAAAGCAGAGATTACGGTTGGTTATAACGTAAATGATGATAAATCACGAATTATTCAAAATGTTAAAGTTAATGTTAGCCCTGAATTAACAAGGTCAGCAACTCAACCAAATTTATTAACTCGTGACTTACCGAAAATGAGGAGAATGAAGAAAACCATGAGAATGGAGACCCAATCATTTTATCTGAACCCGGTAAAGAACCTGTTGAAATTCCCACTTATCCAACATACCCCCACCTCTTTCATCAAACATCGAGAACCCATATAAAATAGACATTAATTCTGAATTAATGAAAATTTACCGTGATATAATAATTAATAATTATGATTCAATAATAAATTTAATTGACCAATCCGGTTTAATTATTTTACCTTATGAATCATTAATTCACATTATCGCCATTCTTTGTGATGTTCAAGATTCAGACGTTAAGATTCAATTTTTCATAGATGATGAGGTTTCATGCTGCGGAACAGTTGCAAAAATAAATCCTATAAAGGATATTAGCACAATTAAGATATCAAAGAACGGAACAACAACTGAACTTCATTTAACATATAATGATATTTATAATAAAATAGTTGATGAATATAAAATATCACTTGAAAAATTCTTTGTTAAGGCTATTTAATATTCAAGCATTAACATTATCGAATAATAATCCTTTGAATCATAATCAATAATAATTGACCTTTCACCAGTTTCTATCGTTTGTTTTATTTCTTTTTGTTCCCCACTATCCGGATCGGTCATTGTAATTGTTTTTGTTATAGTATCAGCTTTATCTTTAACTTCAATCTTTTTTCCATCGGGATATTTAAACCAAAATTCCAAAAATTCGATATTGTCAATCTGTTCATATTTTAATCTATCAATTACATTTTTAATACCATCTGAAAATCTTATGAAATGGTCATTATATGGGTTTGATTGAACTAAATTTGAATGAAGTGAAATATAACCTGTTGATGAATATGACATTGACTCATATTTTCTGAAAACACTAAAATTTATAACATGAATGAATTTCTTATTCGTTGAATTTATGAATTCTTGAGGTAATCTTATTCTAGTTTTATTTATCACTGGAAAATAACGCTTTACCATATTGTTAATCGTAATAAAAATGTCAATTATCAATATTATTTCGAATAATAACTGTGAATTAAATTTAACAGTTTAGCGGAATTTATAATGTTACTCTCGTTTCTGTGAGTGGTAAATTTAATCCCATTCTTTTAGACCCTTCAGATTATATATCATTTATTAAAGATGACCTTGAAAAAACGTATGATATGTATATAAATAATGTGATAACGAAATGGGATATTAACATGATTTTAAGTTATTTAAATGAATCATTTATCGTATGGTATGAAGAAAATTTTAAATCAAAACCTGATAAACTTTTTGAACTTGATGAAATAAATAACCTTATTAAATTCCGATGAAAATTAAATTTTGTACTCCTCATCTTCGTTCATTGTTGGGGATATTAAATTTTGAAAAAGATGTTGGGGATGTTTTGTATTCTGACACTGGTTCCAATTTCATTTTAATCAAATGTGATAAAGTTAATACCCCAATGAGATTTTCACACCAAACATTAGACCATAACTCTTACCCATCAATACAAAACATTTTATCCATCAACTTAAACACATTTTCTTTATCATATCCGTTTCAATTATCCGGGAATTCATTTATTCTTCATTCAAAAGATTTATCAAATATTAAATTTAGAATAACTGACCTATTTGATTGTGATTTAGAATTCATGAATGAAATATTATGGCAATTTCAAATAGAAAAAATAGCTGATGAGATAACAGATTAAATATTTATTTTTAAATCATAATAAATGATTAAACCACAACAACTTAAGGCGCAAAGCACCCAGGCCCTTCAGACCATTACATACGCCATATATGCATATAATTCAAAGACGGCAGAACAAACGCAAAGGTTGAAATATGGAGATTTGGAGATAGTATTGAAAAATGAACATTTCGAATTCGTTTGCAAAGGTGGTGCAGTGATATCAAATATAAAAGAAATTTTATTTATGAATTCAAAATTAAAGGAATAACGGATGATATAACATCAATTCCACCAGAAGAACAAAGATATTACGCATTAAATGCATTTCTTAAAGTTTTGAAGATTGGAAGATTTAATTTAAATGAGGAATTCATAGAAGGTTTCCTAAATGACATAATGAAGAAGGCGGATAAGGAATATGTGGATAGTGAGTTAAATAAGAAGGCAAATTTGGTTTATGTTGATGAAAAAGATAATGAAATTAAAGAAAAGGTTGAATGGTATCATGAGTGGACATCGGAGACTTTTAAAGTTAAAGCTGATACAGAATGGGTTTCAGGATGTTTAGACCTTAAAGCAGATAAGAACCATACACATAACTTCTTCTCAACTGTTGCTATAGAAAGTATTGAAGGAACGGTTGACGGAACTGATGGGGATGCATTATATTATAAACCTCCTAACTTTCCACAAGGTTTAACATCGAATGAAAACATAACAACGATGAAAAAAATTAGATGTAAAAATGTTTATGTCATGGATGATGAAAATAAAGTTAAATTCACTGCTCAAGATTTATATGATAAGAAAGCAGACAAAACAGAGCTTCAAACATTAAAGACAGAAATACTTCAAACATTATATCCTGTTGGTTCTATTTATACGTCAATGAACTCAACAAATCCAGCAACAGTTTTAGGTTTTGGTACGTGGAAGCAGATTGTAGATAAATTCTTATACTGTGCTAGATATTCAAAGCAAACAGGAGGTTCGAAGAAAATTAAAGAAGCAAACCTTCCACCGCACACTCATACAGGAACTACAAACACAACAGGAAATCATTCACATTCAATAACAAAAAGAGGTTATACAAATCTTGCAGCGGGTTCGGATAGATGGGGAATGAATAGATATGATATCACAACTGACCCAGTAGATTCAAGCACAGGTATTTTCTGTGGAACCTCAGGTAATCATTCACACACTTTCACAACAAATCCAACAGGCTCGGGTAAAGATTACATGCCACCATTTGTGACTGTATTCGCATGGTACCGCGTTCATTGAATGTGCTTGAGACTTGACCCAAAGGGTTTAGGCTTACCGAATGAACTAAATATATTTTATGTCTGTAATTAATTAGGTAATGAAATGCGGAAATAAATGTTTACGTTAATGTTTACGTTAAGTGACTCAAAGAGTCCGGAGACAAAGTCTCATGTTTTCAGGTCATTCAATAATTAATTATTTTTGAAGAACTGAAGGTGTCACTATGTCACCATGTGTCACTCGGTTAATTAACTTCTCTGAAAAAATGAGACAACATGACATTTAGACAACATTTACGAAAATTTGATGTTTACGTTAATGTTTACGTTAATGTTTACGTTAATGTTTTGTGAAGAATATAGCAACCGTCTGAATTCCAGCGGTTGTTTTTTTATACAAAATTCTGAGTAAAATAATTTTTAGGGTAGATGGTTAGATCTAACCTCATTTCTAACCTCATTTCTAACCTCATGACATTTTGTCATGACTTCATCGTAAATGATTTGTCAAAACTTCATCGTAATGAGTGTAAATCAGACAAAAATATATTTTTATTGAATTCAGCAACAAAAATAATGAAATTCATGAAATTTGGTCATTTTTCAGACAAAAATAATGTTTACGTTAATGGTTTCCGGTTATTCAATAATTAATTATTTTTGAAGAACTGAAGGTGTCACTATGTCACCATGTGTCACTCGGTTAATTAACTTCTCTGAAAAAATGAGACAACATGACATTTAGACAACATTTACGAAAATTTGATGCAGCCCAAAAATAAAGTTAGTTTTAAAATTATTTTTATTTTTTTATTCCTATATAAATGACAGCAACAAACAACAACAGCAACTATATCGTTTCTGATGAAAAAGTTATTGATTCATTAGCTGAGGAATTAGTTGTGGCAGAAACTAAAACCCTCAACGAAAGAATTGGTGAAAACAAGATTGATTTACATAACTACCTCAAACACGATGGAGGAAGAGGAAGGAAAACTGGTATGGCTTTATTAGTAAATAAAATTTCAAATTTAACGATTATAGATGTTGATATCAATAAATCGTACAATGATGAACTTAAAGAAACAGTTGGAAAAGACATTCTATCAAAACTTTCGGATAAAGATGTTATCGTTAAAACCGCTTCAGGAGGTCTTCACATTTATTGCAACACTAATTTCTTCTATTCAACCTCGAACAGAATGATTAAATATTATTCCTGCAATGATTATGATATTGATATCATGACTTCTATGGATGAATCAAAACGTTCATTAGTGGTTATGGCTGATTCAAGAGTTCGCAAGAATGCATCAGAACCAATCAATACATACTCATTCATTCGTGGAAGTTATGACTCGACCATAACCAGAACAGTGAATGATATATTAAATGATTTGAATATTAAGGTAAGAGTTGAACAGAAGAACGAAGAAATAAAGACTATTATGAATGAAAACAAAGATGTAAACATTGACGATAAACTTGCCCAGAGCATAGTTGATGGCATCAGTGATTTTGAAGTACATAATGACGGTGGAAACATGAATTTGGAAAAAGAAGTTACATTATTCACACTGTTTCAAGCAATTAATTCGTTACCGGATCATTTAATTAATGAAGCATACGATAACGTTTATAACTTCTGCAATTTAACAGAAAATGCAAAAAGTAATTTTGAAAAAGCACGTAGTAGATATGCACATTTAATGACTTCTCCATTTGTTTTAGTGAAGATTCTAAAACTTTATCAAAAGGAATATTATGATGAATATGTTTTACCTTTATTACGTAAGCCAAAAATAACATTTGATATAAAACTTGATGATTCATTCTTGATAACAGATATTAGACGCAAGGCTGAAAATCATCAGTATAAAAACAGTTCTGAAGTAATTGAGGATTTATCACGTGTAATCCGTTTTGTAGATTATGGAAATAAATATTTCATTCAAAAGGACTATAATATCCACGACAAAATGAATCAAATATCATTCGTTCTTCAATCAAACATGAAAGAGTCACTCAAAATGATTAAATTATTTAAAGAAGAAGGTAAAACCATAACAGCATGGGACGTACTACTAAATCAATTGTCTTCATTAACCGTTAAGGGTGTTTGCTTTAAATCTGATTCTCCAGATGTTTTCTCAACGTTTCAAGGTTATAAATACAACGTTCTCGAAAAACCAGATTACTCAAAAATTGAGATGTTTATGGATTTCATTAAAGAAGCCATATGTGATAATAATGATGAAGTGTATAAATACCTTCTCGGCTGGATTGCATCAATGATTCAACATCCCGGAATCAAGAATGAAACAGCAATTATTTTGAAAGGACTTCAGGGAACAGGTAAAAACAGATTCACGGACATTATTTCTGAACTTCTCGCTGGTTATTCATGTAAAAACATTACCGAAATAGGTGAGCTAACGGGTAATTTCAATTCAGTAGTTGAGAATAAAATGTTTCTTGTACTTAATGAACTCAAGAATGTTGGTGAAGATAGACTCGCAAACTTCAACGCTTTGAAATCAATTATAACGGATAATGAGATTAGAATTAATGAAAAGAATCAACCCGGAAGAACTGCACAGAACGTTGCAAACTTCATTTTCGTAACTAACAACGTCTACCCTGTCAAAATTGAAGTTGGAGACAGAAGATACGTAGTTTTAAGGGTTAATGGTAAATTCAAGGGTCAATTTGATTACTTCAAGAATTTGATGGATTCATGCACAAAGGAATTTTATGATAATTTACTAACATATTTTATGCAATATGACCTTTCATCATTTAATGTACGAATCATACCGATGACTGAAGCCAAACAAGATTTAATTGAATTATCAACAAATCCTTTAGATGTATGGATAAATACACATTATGATGAATTGTGTGCAGGTATGACGTGTGAAAATGCTCTATTCTGCAAACCATCAGACATGAAAGACAAAAACTTTCAAATGAGTATTAAGGATAAATGTGATAAGAAACAGAGAAGAATAGATGGTAAACAAACATGGTGTTATGTTTTGAAAGAAGAAATGAAAGGATTATATAAACAGGTTGAACCAAACGATAATGAGGATTCATTTACTGACGATGAAATACCTGTAAATGAAGCTTTATAAAGTATGATTGGAATTTATTTTTGCCTTCCTCCTGTGTTGTTGTCTAAATGTCATGTTGTCTCATTTTTTCAGAGAAGTTAATTAACCGAGTGACACATGGTGACATAGTGACACCTTCAGTTCTTCAAAAATAATTCATAACTGCCTTCCTCCTGTGTTGTTGTCTAAATGTCATGTTGTCTCATTTTTTCAGAGAAGTTAATTAACCGAGTGACACATGGTGACATAGTGACACCTTCAGTTCTTCAAAAATAATTAATTATTGAATAACCTAAAAACATTAACGATAAAATATATTTTTGGTCGTTTATGACAAATTTTTATTTTTATCATAAATGAATACCCCACAAGGTCAAAATTTACCACGAATCATAACAAGGGAGGAAATGATAAAAATGATGCAAGAACATGTTAAAAATAACAAACCACTAAAACTGAGAAAATGTGGTTATGCAGTAATGATGGAAAGAGAGATGTTGTCAAAGAAAAATAAAAATTAAATTTGGATTGAGTTTAAAAATTCATCTTTATTAAATTCATCTCTTCCAATCAATTTATTTATTCTATTAAATTCTTTTATTTTTGCTTCACTCAGTTTAATGATTGAACGATAAGTTTCTAATTTTTCGATTATTTCCTTCTTCTCTTTATCGTTTTCAGTTCCATTAGTTTTATGGGCATCAACCCCACCACATTGCGGCTTCTTTTTGTAATAGCATATTTTTGATTTAATTCTGTTTAGTTTCTTTTTATATTCATTGTCTGGACTCTGAATCTTAATTAAATCTGGACTCTTGGCTGCTTCATTGTCACTCATTTCTTACGAAATAAAAAAATTAAATATTATTTAAATATAATGGAGTAATAAAATAAATCGGAATTTCTATTAATTTATTGTCAACTTCAACTAATACATTACCGTTAATATATCTAACAAATTCAGCTATTGTGTCAAATCTTCGTCTTCTTTTTGTCATTGATTTATCAGTTTTTCCATAATCGAGATGAATCAAAACTTTATCCCCTTGTTTAAAATTCATGAGCCCCGAATTAATTTGTTCACGTTTAACATCATTCAACCTTTCCATTTGCTTTCTAATATATTCCCATTCTTTTGAAATATCATTTTTCATTTCCACTGGTTTCATGTTTATAGTTCTATGCCATGTATTATTATAATAATATACTAACTGTTGTATGATGGAGTCATGATTTCCATCCCAGTATATCTGACCATTAACCCCTAACGCATCTCTAAGAGTTCTCATTACCGCATCAACTATTTTATTATGAAACGTATATGGAGAGGATGAAAAGAAAAAATTAATTTGTGGGAAATAATGAGTCATAGTTGCCTGAAATCCTTTATCACCATCACCCCTTATATTATCTACTCTTTCATGATCTAGTAAGTATTGAATAGCTCTTCTTGTTTCCTGTTCTGTTTTCCCTTTCACTGGAATGCAATATAAATATCTAGTGTTAATGTTAATGGCAAATAAATAAGTAACGTTTCCTTTTGAATATTCCAGATGATCGATTTCGTATGAATATGGATATGGAGCAAATGAAGGGCGACTAAATTTTTCCTTTAATGGTTGAATTTTTGGGTCAATTGGTTTATTTAATATCTTGAAATCCTTTTTAAAATCTTTTTGCTTCTTTAATGTTTGAAATGGATATAATAAAGTGAATGATGAAGGATTAACTGAAGGAGGAGGTGGTACTGTCGTTGGAGGTACTGTCGTTGGAGGTTTTGGTGTTGCAAGTGGTTTAATTTTATCTGCTTTGATTTTGGATTTCATTCCTTCCTTCATTAATTCTGGATGTATTCTATTCATTTGTTTTAAATATGCTGTATATAAAGGTTTGATATACTTTCCCGCTTCGAGTTTATGTTGAAGGATGAATTCCAAAAGTTGATCTTCATTTAAAAGTCGGGCTGAATATGGTTTAACTAATGAATCATAAATTAAAGCTTGTGCTTCATTTATGGTCTGAAGGACCTGAGTGTTTTGCATCTTTTGTTTTTGTTCCTTTGGTTTTTGCGGCTCAGGATTATATAAATTATATAATTCATCAATATCTTCTTTCTGTTATACTTTATTTTGAAATCTTTCAATTGTTTAAGTTGTGATTTAGTTTTTCCCTTTGTATATTCATTATTTTTAATTTTGTCTTTAATTTTAGAAATTATTCCATCATGATATTTCAAAATTTCATTTTTATAATACGGATAATAATATTCCATATCATCACCCGTTATATTGTTATTATGTTTTTGGAGATATGCTTTTAAATCATAATAATCAAGAAAATTTTGATTAAGTACTAAATCAACAATTAATTTTTTTAAATCTGTGTTATCCATTTATATAAAAATAAAATAACTGTTTTGGACCCGTAATGTCTGCTTCGTGTGCTTCCCAATTTGGACCATGACGTTTGGCATATGCTTGAGCTTCTGGTAATGTTAAAACGTTTCTCATTTGTTTAACATCTTTGAATCATAGTATCAAAACCATCATTAACGGTTCCTTTTGTCTCTTCTGTGGCATTTCATTAAAATTTTAAATTGTATTAAATAAATGGCATACAACATCCATTTTCACAACATACAGCCTTAGTGTGTGCTCCTGTTAATGCAGTCTTACCGATTGTTAAGCGAGTCATTGACCCGTTTTTAAGTTGTAAATTAATATTCTGACCATCAAATATCACTTTATCATTTATTATATCCAAATATTTTTTAGGTGTTAATTGCTTATTTTGTCTTAAACTAACACCTTTCATTTTTTGTGCAATCTTTTTAAAATCACTTCCATCAATTGAACCGTTGAATGATGTATAACACTTAGGACATAAAGCAACCATGTTATCACCTTGTTTCTCAATTGCTAAACCCAATAATTTTTCTCATGTGCTTTTTCTTCAGCTTTATTCTTTAATTTAGGTTTAAATTTCTCATCAAAACAGAAGAAATCAAATGGTGCGAATTTGAAAATGTTTTTATCATAAAATTGTTTATCGGTAACAATTGCTTGAAATGCTTGAGTGTTAGGAAGATTTTGGTCGCCAGCAATAGCCCAATAAGATGAATCAGTATCACCTTCAATGAAATGAAAACGATTAAGATTCATGCATTTATACATAAAATCATAAATGAAAACCAAATACCAGTATTTTGCGTTATCTAAAGTAAAAAATGCCTCTTGTAAACATGTATCACATCTATAAAATCTATCTTTGAGCATCACTTGATATGTATCTTCACCTATTTCTCTTATGTTTTTAAACTTATTTGACATACATGCAACGCGTGACTTCTGTGCATTCATTATTTTAGTCTTTGCGTAATTTTGTGTATTCATTGCATCGTAACCATATGATCCATTAAGCGAAATCTTGCAAAATAAACTTTTTCCTTTATTTCCTTCTAATTCAGCCTTTTGTCTTTCGTTCATAAATTCGTTCGCAAATTCATTAAAACAAGTGTTTTTAGTAAATGTTAAAATTGATTGAATATCATCAATGATAAAATGAAATCTGTCGATTAGATAAGATAATAAGAAGAAAATGGTTGATATTGGTTGTGTGTTGATGCTAACTGAGTTAATTTTCTCTGTTTCTGGTCAACTGGTAGATTGTTTGATTTCATGTAATTATACATAAAACTACCAATTGTTTTTTCATCTGTGATAATATCTAAGTTTCTTATTATCGGTAAAAAGTTAATGTAATTATTAATGTATTTTTCATCAATGTGACCCTTTACTTCAGCAACGAATAAAGTATTTTTCTTCTTAATTATTCCCAGTGCTTTTGCTTTCTTTGTTGCTGTATCACAAATGATAACACCATTCAATCTTCCCGGCATATACATTTTATGGTCAGTATATTGAATGAAATCATGAGGATTAGATGAAAATGATGAAGGATACAATGAATTAAAATCAACACCAACGAAATGAGTCATAATGTTGGTGGTGTCCTCATTTGATACAGTTTTAGTTTCTGGATTATATGCAAGTTTATTAATGTGCGTGATTCCTTTAAGATTTACTCTATGTTGAACATTTGATAAACCACCAGTAATTCCATTACGGAGAATGTGATAAGCTTCAACTGAATCTAAAGTCATTGGTAAATTATTTTTTAATGCATAATTTCTTAAATTGATTCTTAAACGTTGAACATCTTCATCTTTATTTGATTTTACGACATTGCAATAACAACACATTAACTGACAATTTTCTTTGGTATGTGGTTTTTCATTATCGATTCTATCCAATGTTGGTTTATTTGCATATGTAAACGCTTTACCACACATTTTGCATTTAGATGAAAGGATTAAATCGTGATAGTATTGAAAATCATCCATTGAAACATTATTTTTAGTATCCCTTTCTGCTTTTTCATCTTGTTTCTTATATGATTCAATTTTATATTTCCAATACTTTTTCGTTAATTCAAAACTTGATTCTATCTCTTCCTCAGGATATTTTTCATTAGGATTAAAGTCTTTATATGCTAAAGCGTAACGAATCATTGAAGCATTCGATGATAAAGAAAGATTATGAAGCATATCAATTTTATAAACAAATGTTTCTTCAATAATTTTATCGATTGGGTCAATCATAATTTCAACATCTTTATTGCAATAATGAATAAAATATTCTAATCTATTCTTAAAGTTTTTAGCATCATTGAGATATGTTTGATAATCACTATCTGATATAGTTTCTTGAGTTAATGCTGAATAAAATGAATCTTTCGTGAATGGTTCCTCTTTATATAATTCTTCTTCGTAATTTTCCCATGTGATGAATTGATAAGGGAAAAAGGATTTAACACGTGATTTATTGTTTCCGAAATCTTGAGTGAATTGGTCTAATGTCCCACCCGCTATATAATTTCTGATGTCAATAAATCTCAATTCATATGGAACGTTTGTTTTCTTTACAATGATTTGCTTAAATTGTGAAGATGAACCCAGCATTGATTTTATTTTCCATTTTGCAGTGTTTAAATCACGAAGAATTAAATTTAAATCAAACTTTCCCGAATTAAAACCTATGATATTCACTTTATTGAATTCCTCATCTAGAAGTTCTTTAAATGCTTCCTTCTGTTTTTCATTTAATGTATGAGACAAAGTCCCCACCGTTTGGTCCGTTTGCGACTTCAATAATTCATCGTATTGACTTATATTTGATTCAACAACTAATGAACAGGTTGAAAATAAAAACTCAATCCAATCAGAAATAAAAGAATCACTCGAAGTTAAGCAAAAATTCCTCGTATATGTTTTATCACTTAATTTAACCGTTGATGATACCATTAATGGTTTTAAGTAAGCGTTCAAAGTTGCACACTCAGAAAGTTGTAATTCTTCTTTAGTCTCTAATGTTTCGAAGTCAAAAGTAATATAATATCTTGTCGGTTGATAATATTCCTGCAAATTATGAGCTAATAACCACTGATATATCTTCTGTTTCGTAATATGTGGTGCATATGGTTGCTGGGTCTTTTGCAATTGAACGTCTTGAATTAATCTTCCATTATTTTCTTTACATTTCTCACAATGCTTTAAAAATCTTCTTTGGTTTTTCCTTTCTGGATCATCACGGATAGAATAAACTTCTTCTTTACAATATGGACAAACTCTATAGCCGGTGAGTGCTTCAACGTCTGTTATTCTGTCAGCGTGAAGTTTTCCACATGGACTCTGTGTTAATAAAATATTTACTGTTTCAAATTCTGGATCTATCATTATTGAATCCACTAATGGAAAGTCTACCTTATTTATGTCCACGTCTTCTGGTTGAGGATCACAATAATAGAAATCAATATTAACATTTAACATTCTCGCTAATCTCTCACTTTCTGATGAAATGTCAAACCCTTCATATGCATCTATTGCTTCATTTAAATAGCTTCTACGAGTTTTAGGATTAACACCATCAGAAATGTTATAGAAGCGTTTAAATAACCTTCTACCTTCTGCTCTAATTTGATTATCATTCATTTTAGCAGTTCCGTTTTGGTTCATTTATGTAAGAATAAAAAATTAAAAAATAAAGTTTATTTTTTAAAGTCCATAAAATGAATTAAGAACACACAAATTTTTATCATCTGCAACGTGACGAATACATTTTAATTTACTCAAGAATGTGTACCCTGATACATTAAATCTAATTCCTGTCTTATTTAATTTCACAACTTTGAAAAGGAATGTATGAATAGCTATAAAATGATGAGATGATGTTTTATGGGTTGCTTCCATTTTTTCTGAAATAAATGAATAAATATAATGTTTATAAGTTTTCATATCTTTTATGTTCTTAATAACGAATGGTATAGACCTTTCCACTTCGTCTTCCTTCGGTGCTGTTCTTTCATATGAAACATTATTAGTATCTTCAATAATGAAACCACAATCACATAAAATTTTATATGTTCCAATGGTTTCTTTTGATATTTTATCTAATAAATCAAAAACTTTATCAACACCCGTGCATTTATTTAAATAATAATTTGTGTAAATATCATGATCTTCTTTCTTAATCGTATTAGTTGCATATGTCACGTTTTTAAGAGCTTTTTTGAATTTTTCGGAATCTAAAGGTGGTGAAAGTAAGATACAAGGGTATTTTTCATTATCAATAAATTGTAACTTATGTTTACGTATAAATTTAGTACCTTCTTCTGAAAGTGTTTCATCTATTTCGCCATCTAATAAATTTTGTGTTGATTCTGAGACATAATTTTTATATCTTTCTTCATGAGATTTCTGAACTGCTGATTCTGAAGCTGGGATATTCATTAAACCCTCTACTTCATTTTCATTATATTTTTCAACTTCTCTTAATTCCTTAATTTTTTCATCTATTTCATCTCTTATTTTTTCCAGTCTTTCAATTTCAATTTCATCGTATTCATCATCATCTTTAATCCGTTCTTCATAATATTCAGGGAAAACATCAGGTTCTTTAGGTTTTTCTTCTTCAGATGTAGGATATAAGAAATTTATAACATCATCTTTATTCATTTTTCCATCATAATCTAAATCATTTAATAACTCAGCAAATTTTTGACAATTTCTTAAATAATATTTACTAACTTCATAACACATCTCATCTAATATATCCTTTATTTCCTCATTTGTGAATCCCAATTTTTTAACGTCGTTAGTCTTGACGCTCATTTCATACGAATTAAAAATAAATTATTCAAAAATGTAAGACATGAATTTTTAAAGTTTATTTTTTTATGTATGGGCTGAGTGTAAATGTCTTACAATTTTGAAAATTTTTTAAATCTTGATTTATTCAAAAACGTAAGAATAAAAACCGTAAGAATCATACATTTTTTAATTAATATGTTAAAAAAAATGATACAAAATCGCTCGATATTGTATGAATTCTTACGTTTACAAAAAAAGTCACACAACCCTTCCACATATACTACTTTTTATTTTTCAAATTTCTCGTTTAGAAGAAAGTAGTTATTGTAATGATTCAAGTTGTTAACCTGGTTACTTCATTTTTAACATGAAATATATCTCATTTTAGAATTAATCATTAAAACGTAGGGGGGAGTCTTTCATTCAAAATTGTGAGAATACGGTTTTTTTCACCAACATAAAATTTGTCACCAAAAAACCCCATACTGTTATTTATAATACCATCGACATCAATAAATAACGATAGCAATTATTTGGTCGAATTGATAACAACCGAATTTGCAAAAAGATTTGCTAATTCAAATGTAGTATATGTATGCAATAATATTCTTCGTTCGTCAAAAATTGTTTTTGAATTCATTTTTAGAAATGCAACAAAATATAAAGATTAACGTCAATAATATCGTCAAACAAAATCAAACAGCCTCAGCTATAGCAATTAAACAACTTCGCGCTGAATCAGAAAAGCAATTACAATCGGAACAGCAATTTTTAGATAATAGTATCGAAGACAGCATAAGGAAAATTGATGAAGCTATCAAAGAACAATTAAAACTTCACGAACAAAAAGAAAAGGAAATCACAAATGCTTTACAACAAATTAAATCAAATCAAACCGAATGCGAGAAACTCTTACCAAAGACAACAAAGCCAGAGAACCCACTTGTTGAAGTATTGGAAATGAGATCATTAGAAAAGCTCAATGAATTTATAAATCAAAATGATCCAAATGACTTTTTCCCTCCAGTTCCAACACAAAGAGCAGCCACATTTTTATCATTCTTACAGCAGACAACATATCTCATTCCAACAAATACAAAAATGGCTTTAGACTGGATTAGTTCTTGTCTTTTAGATTTAGATACTAATGATGCAATGATAAAGCGTTTTTCACAAGTGATATTCAAAGGTATACTCGATGGCTTAAATGGAATCACAGATCCTCAAGCAAGAGCTATTAAACATATAATTAGGTCATTATCACTAGATACTCCTCAGTAAAAGATCTACATACTATAAAAGTGATCCCCATTACAGAATTCAAAATGTTAATGCTTAATTTTAATTTTGATTAATAAACTGTTTATTATCATAATTTATTGATACTTTTAATTTCTATTAAATCACTAGCTGCATTCTTTTTCCTTATTAAACAATGAAAACAAAAAATAATTCGAAATAAATCTTCAAATTTTTACTTTTGCGACTGAATATAGGTGAGAAATTGAATTCTAGTATCAAAAGATAATGTATATAAAACATAATATCATAAAGTTAATATATTTACTTAAATAATTTTTTATCTGTATTCAGGGTTGATACTATTTCACAAAAAAACTGTCATCAAGGAATTTGTAAAAGCAAAAGTACAAACTAGAAATTTTACAAAGTTTGCAGCATTTTTCTCTAAATAGTAATTTAATTAATGAGCAAATCACGAAGTTTGGAACAATTTTCAATACGACCTTTAGCACAATCATAAGGTGTGTATGCTTTTTTAAAAATACCTGCTTTTATATCCTTTTTGATTGATGGAAATGAACAAAGATATTCGCAAAATGAAGAGGAGTAAAATAATATCTATCCAAGATATTTACATCTATAAACTCTAAAGCAAATTTAACACCTTCAAGATTTCCATTTTTACAAAACTGGTGAAGAATTGTATCTAGCGCATTACTAGATCCTCGTATATCTGCTCCATATTTTTGAAGAGTTTTCAGCATTCCAAGATTATCGTGTTTTGCAGCAAGAAGTGGAATATTCATACTAAAGTCAGATTCGACATCAAATCCTGGAGCACGATTTTGAAGGTATCCGCCACTTATTGCAAATTTGATTGTTTCTTCATCATCAAATTTGCAAGCTTCACATAAAATATGGTATAGTTTGTAAAAATTCTTATGAAAGTCTATTTTCCCTTCCATTTTTTTAATTTTCTCTATTCTCTTTTCACTTTTAGAAGCTGTTTTGTTGGTTGTTGGCTGTATGACTGATTTAAGGTCTGATATGAATTGAAATTTGAAGGTTTGCGAAATTGAATCTAAAACATAAAATGCATCAGATTTATTATTCTCGAAGTTGATATGGACATGCTGCAAGATTTTGCATATATCTGATAAATCATAATATTTTTGAATTCGTGTAGAGATTTCGTTGAATTGTTGTGATGTGAGAACAGCATTGTCAAATATTGTGCACAATTGTTTGCTTGTGCGTAATTCAAAGAAGTTATCATTAGTGCACCACTCAGCAACAGTATTGGCTATTACTTTATAATCAATACTCATATAAAAAATGTTGTCTTTTTTTTTGGAGGGGGCATGAATGATAAATTATAAAAAAAAGCATTCTTGATAATATTTACATTGTTTAGACATTTTTCAAATTTCCATGTATATTGGCCCTTTTTAAGGGTGCACTTACCACTTTCTGGCACTTGTTCAAAATAGCACGCAAAGGTGTGAAGTGTCACTGAAAAGTAAACACTAAAATATTAATATTTTTCTTTGATCAAAAGCAGGTAGGCATTTAATGCATGTATATCGACATACGCCCACAATTTGCAAAGAATGAGCGTCCTGTCGAACGCAGATAACATGTAATTGTAAAAAAAAGAAACTTATTAAAATTTAATTTAATTCTTTTTAGGGAATCCTGATTGACCAGGCTTAGCTGATGCCCATGCCTTGGCTGATCCATCTGCTGGTTTTACTTGAATTGAAAATCCAGATCCAAAAGGTTTAGTTCCAAATCCACTAGTTTTCATTGCAAACGGTGAAGCTGGCTTAGATTCTGTTGATGATGCTTGCTGTGCATTTGTTCCTTCTTTTGGTGCTTCTGCTTGTTTTTTGAAGCTTGAAAATCCATTGGTTCCAGAAAGTTTAGCTGTAAATGGACTTGCTTTTGCAGCTGTTCCAAATGGAGATTTAGATTCAGTTGATGAACCAGGTGAAGCAAATTTAGATGCATCAGGTGCCTTGCTTGTGAATGAACCAAGAGGTGGAGCTGATGCTTTTTCTGGTGTTGAAGGATTCTGTGCATTTGTTCCTTCTTTTGGTGCTTCTGTTGGTTTATTGAAGCTTGAAAATCCATTGGTTCCAGGAGGTTTAGCTGCAAATGGACTTGCCTTTGCAGCTGTTCCAAATGGAGATGGTTTTATAGAAAATGATGACTTAGATTCAGTTGATGAAGCAGATGATGAACCAGGTGAAGCAAATTTAGATGCATCAGGTGGTTTGCTTGTGAATGAACCAAGAGGTGGAGCGGCTGATGTATTAACAGCTGCTTTAACAGGCTTTGCATCTTCTTGTTCTTGCTGTTCTTTCGATTTTTCTTCCTTTGGAGCTTCTTCTTTTGGTGCTTCAGCTGGTTTTGTAATTCCAGTACCAGTTTTGGCTGCTCCAAATAGAGATGATTTATTTAGATTAGTTCCAAATGGAGAAGGTTTTGCTGATGATGATCCAGTCGAAGAACCTGGTTTGGACAATGACGAACCAATTGTTGCAAACTTTGATGCATCTGGAGCTTTACTCGTGAATGAAGTCATTGGAGGAACTGCTGCTTTAGCTGCTGGTGCAGGTGATTCTTCTTTAGGTTTCTCTTCTTCTTTCGTTTCTTCCTTTGGAGATTCTGCTGGTTTATCTTTATTCAGATTAAAACCAATTTTAGCACCCGTAAGAGATGGTTTTCCTGCTGTCAAACTTGTTGAAAGAGGTTTGGAAGCACCCGGCATTGCGAATTTAGAAGCATCTGGAGCTTTACTTGTGAATGAAGTCATTGGAGGAGCGGCTGTTTTAGCTGCTGGTGCAGGTGATTCTTCTTTTGACTCTTCCTTATGAGTTTCTGCTGGTTTATCTTTATTCAGACCGAAACTAGTTTTAGCACCTGTTCCAAATGGTTTGGATCCAGTTAATCCACCAGAAAGAGATGATTTTCCTGCTGTCAAACCTGTTGAAAGAGGTTTAGGAGCACCTGGTGTTGGGAACTTAGAAGCATCAGGAGCTTTATTAGTGAATGAACCAAGTGGAGGAGCTGCTGGTTTAGCTGCTGGTGCAGTTCCTTCTTCCTTTGAAGCTTCTTTCTTGGCTCCAAAGGAAGGAGCTTTATTAAGAAATCCCGTACCAATTCCTGGTTTTGGAGTGCTTTTTTCTGGTGTTTCGTTTGAAGTTGCTTCTTCGTTCTTCTGAGGTGTTAATAATGATGATTTTCTCTCTGTTTCCGCTGGTTTGCTCTGTAATTTGAGTGGACTTGCGCCTCCTTGTGCGAGCATACGCTTCTGAGGAACTGTTTGTTCTCCAAGTTCTTTGATAACATTGTCAGTGATTTCTTGGCCATGTGTTGAACAATATACAACCATTTTTCCGACTTCTGATGAAGAGACACCGAATTTCTGGGATCTTCTCTTTAATACTTCTGCTTTCTTCTTCAAGCTTTCAAGAAGATTCTTTGATTTATTTGTCTTGTGTTCTTCAATGACTTCGTTTGCCTTCTTTTCAAGTGTATCCAACATTTGGCTGACTGATTTTTGAATTTCTTGTGAGTTTTTGATTCCATTATCAATATCTAATTTGTCAACTGATTGGAATTTGTTTTCTTTATCCCAAACGCTGTCTTTGTTTTCACTTGGTAAGTCTTTAATAAGTTTTTCAAGGTTAGAAATTGTTGGTTTCGTTTGGACATCATCGTCAATTGTGAAACCTTCATCATTATCATTTAACGTTGTTTTGAACTCGAATCTTGGAGTATTTTGCATAATTCCAAGTAACAAAGAAATATCCTGTTGTAACATTATTGATGTTGGTTTTGGAGGCTCTGGTTTTTCTTCTTCTTCAACTTTCTCTTCTTGTTTTGTTTCTTCTTCCTTTTGTTCTGTCTTTGCTTCTTCTGGTTTAGTTTCTTCAGTTTTGGCTTCTTCTTCCTTTTTAGCTTCTTCTGGTTTTGCTGTTGGAGATTTTTCTCCAGAATTCAAAGGAGAAGCTGGTTTTGGAGATAAAGTTGGTGATTTTGGTTCTTCTTTCTTTTCCTCTTCTTCTTCCTCTTCTTCTTTCTTTTTAGCTTCTTCCCGTTTCTTCTTTTCTTCTTCTTCTTGCTTCTTAAGCTCTTCTTGTTTCTTCTTCTTCTCTTCTTCCTTTTTCCTTTCTACTTCTGGATCGCCATTTTCAATTTTTTCGATAAGATGACCATACTTTTTAGGTGCAGATGGATTACTCGTATTTGAACCACTTCCAGATGGACTTTCTCCTTGAGTCTTTGTTCCAAATGGACTTGCTCCTTGAGTCTTTGTTCCAAATGGACTTGCTCCTTGAGTCTTTGTTCCAAATGGACTTGCTCCTTGAGTCTTTGTTCCAAATGGACTTGCTCCTTGATTCTTTGTTCCAAATGGACTTGTTACAGATGTTTTTGTTCCAAATGGATTAGCAGTTGCAGCTCCTCCTAATGTATTTAGTTTTGGTGCAGTAGAAGCTCCTCCTGACTGAGCTGTTTCTGAAGTCTTTGATCCAAATGGATTGGCAACTCCTGACGGTTTTGCTGCAAATGAATTTGCAGTAGGTTTTGATCCGAATGGAGATGATCCAGATGGTTTTGATCCAAATGGATTTGATCCAGTTGTATTAGTTTTGCTTCCAAATGGACTTGTTCCTGCTGGCTTTGTTTCAGCGTTCTGTGCAGGAGTTTCTGGCTTAGTTTCTGCGCTGGGAGCAGCAGCTTCTTGCTTTGTTTCTGCTGCAGGGGCGGCAGTTTGAGGTGCTGATTCAGCAGGTTTATTTTCAGTAGATTGCGGAGCTGCGTTGTTTGCTGCTGGTGGGTTTGCTTGAGCTTCTTTTGGTTTACCGAACGGGTTTGATGATGTCTTACCGAATGGGCTTCCACCTTTTTGACCAAATGGACTTGCTCCTTGGCCAAATGGAGTCGACGTTTTTGCAGCAGTTGTATTTGACTGTCCCGTTTGGCCACCAAATGGATTTGAAGATTTTTGTGCAAATGGATTTAATTGTGTTGTTTGGCCACCAAATGGATTTGAAGATTTTGTACCAAATGAGTTTGCCTGTGTTGTTGTGGCACCAAATGGATTTGTTCTATTGGTTCCAAATGCGCTTGGATTAGAAAATGGAGTTCCACCTGGTTTTGCGCCAAATGGATTTCCACTTGCTACCTGTGTAGTAGGCTTATTTGCAAATGGACTACCTTGAAATGGTTTTGACCCACTAGCACCTGGTCCAGATGATGAGTTATTGGCTTGCATATTTGTAGTATTCGGTTGATTTGATTGCGAATTTGTTGGCTGAGCATTCGGACTACTTATCTTACTACTTCCAAATGACCAGTCTGGAGGGTCTGGCACTGGCTGTGGCTTTTTCTTTTCTTGATTTGCTTCAGTCATGTTAAAAGATTTAGAAAGATTTTAGAGAAAATTTTTTTGTTGGGAATTTTTTTTGATGAAGGCAAATTCAGTAATTCGCAATGTGTCTTTTGATGATTTTGCAAACATCATTGGTTTAGCAACATGTTCAGGATTTACTGTAATATATTCTTCATCTGGAGAGTTTCTAACTGATGTTAGAACAAAAGATGATAGATTATGCCCTTATGGCTGCAATTTAATTTCCACATTCGGAATGTCTAACATCATAGCTCTTACATACCTCGACTACAATACAACAGACGTCTTTATTTGGGATAGATTTAAAGCAAAACTTTTAACTACTTGCCATTTCGAAGCCCCTATTACGGGTATTAAACTTAGACCAGATATTATAATCGCTTCTTCCCAGAAATGCATTTACGTAATGAATTTATCCGATTTCAAGATTGTCGCTCAATTCGAAACAGCATTTAATCGCGATGGCATTTTTGATCTCACACCATCTCATATTATCAACATGATCGTTTTTCCAGCAGCAGAAACAGGCGTTATCGGAATTATTGATATTTACGATAAATCAGTTCCACCACGCTATATACATTGCTTTAAGACATCTATTCTTGGCATTAAAGTCAGCCAGAATGGCCGCTTAATTGCAATCGCAGGAGATGAAGGAAGGCAAATTAATATTTATAATTATCCATCTCTTCAAATTGTTGCTCGTCTAAAGAGAGGAAATTGCAGTAAGATCAATTCTATCTCCTTTGATGAACATAGAAATCGCTTAGCTTTGATTGATAATACAGAAACTTTTCTTGTCTTCGATTTACACCAACAAACCGAAGATGATGCAATAAGGCCAACAATGAAACTCAAATACAGCGATAATCCTCCAATGTGGATTAATTTCAATGCAAAAGTTAGTGGCATCGTTGGTGTTACGTCCAATGGAGGTTTATTCAAAGTCGCTACAAATTCTGACGAAAAGTCTGCTATTTGTGAACCAATTATTTCGAGATTGAAGATCAAATAATTTTATTCACATTAAATAATCGTTTTTAGTTGTTTGACTTATTTTGCGCTTCTTAATATTTAAAATAAAAACTATTTTTTAAAACAAAAAACTTTGATTATTCAGCAATATTTATTTCTGAAGCAAGAAATGAACTTTCCTTAGGACCCATTTAAAAGGAATCACAACTTAATTGTAGTGACTCATTTCACTTATAAAATGAAAAAAGTTACTTTATCTTAGTGATAATGAAATCAATAATGAGCAACAACTATATACATTCATGCATAAAACTCACAATTTCTCCTTTTAAAGGTGATTCCATTATGTTTTTGTTGAGAATATTTACAAATATATTTTTTGAAAATTGTTTCAACGATTTACCATGGATTCAGATATAAACTAACAAAAACATTTTTTATTTAATCAAACAATAAAAGATTCGGTTATATTATTTTGAGATAATATGTTTGAATTATCCTCAATTTTTGACTTTTGCAACTTTTTCATGACCCCTACCCAGGTATCTAAAATACCATTTATCGCCTGAAAAGCACCCTTAATTTATGCCAATTGACAAAATAAAGATATGTTTAGAATGCTGATATGATGGAGAATCATGCTGCATCATTATTGGCCAGCAATATATAATATTTAAGAAATCTACGAGATTATCTGATTTCATGAAACTCAATGTATACTAAGTTTCAGACTTTGAAATTTTAACATGTTGATATGGGTACATAGGGTTTATGATTCCAGTCATTTATTTAAAAAATTACAAAAATGAATTAATATGATGTGAGTAACAATGGTAATAAACGCTTAATTACTAATATATTATTTCTTGGTAGGAATGAAATGTTTTGGTGACATTTATAGAAGTTAAGCTGAGAATCAAAAATGCAAAAATTATTTTAAATATTACAAGCATTATTTGATGTCATTGAGTTTAGAGTCGTGTAGATATATGAGTACAATATGTTATTGATGTATATATGCAATAATTGTGAAAATGAAATGTGAATCTCAAGATGAGTTGCATGTTACTGCGCTATAATTTGAATTCAATACGTACATAACATTACTAAATGTATTTTAAGATAATACAAAAAATTAAGCTTGCAAAAAGATATCGAAATGTAATTTTCATTAGATTCAAAGTTCTGAATAGATTTTGATTTTAACTATTGATGAGTTTGTCAAACCTCTATAATAATAGAATGTAGAACTAATTAAATATAATTAATAAAAAAATACAAATTTAAGTGATATTATAAGAGATATATGTGATGTTACCAATATGATATGATATTGGAGAACTGATAGAATTGTGATGTGAGACTAAATATGATTTTATTATGAATAGGAGAATAATATTAGAAGAATTTCTTGAATTTAATGTATCTGAATATGTAATTGGGCATATATTCTATATATATATTGGTAGGTTAACTAGAAATAAGAAGATGAAAGATTGTTAATGAATAATATGAGATTAAGCGAAAATATATTGTTCTAATAGATGAGTGTTGAGATCCAATATATATGAAGAGGGATATGTGAGAGGAAATATGTATATTTAATAAAATAAGCGATGAGAGAAAAAATAACAAAGATTTATATGAAATTTTGAGTATTGAAAAAGCTCGATTAGTGATTTTATGTCTGTTAAAGGAATAGATATTCTAGGAGAAAGATAAATTGAATTAAAGAAGAATAAAAAAAGTTGATTAAGATTGATAAAAATATTGAATTGTATGACAATGGAAAGAAGGAATAAATTGGTGTTGGTATGACGGTATCATTTCGGGAGACATTGCCTCTGCATGTCTCCCAGAATGAGACAATCTTCTGCAATCAGAATGTGATTGCAAAACTTTGACCGACAAGAGTGTATTGTGCACTCCTGTCGGTCGCAGTGTCTCATTCTGGGAGACATTGCCTCTGCATGTCTCCCAGAATGGAACAATGTTCCGCATTCATAACTTGAACGCGGAAGTTTGACCGACAAGAGTGTATTGTGCACTCCTGTCGGTCGCAGTGTCTCATTCTGGGAGACATTGCCTCTGCATGTCTCCCAGAATGGAACAATGTTCCGCATTGATAACTTGAACGCGGAAGTTTGACCGACAAGAGTGCATTATCCAATCTTTTTTGTCATATACCTCAACCCACAAAGACAAAACCTTACATAAAATAGGTAAACTTTGGTTTTCACTTAATAATGTTTATTTTTAATTTTTTGTTCTTTATATAACTTTTTCTTCTACTAAACTATTTTACAGACTCTACTGAGCTATCCTCACATATATACCTGTGACAATAACACATATATACTCCCTTCATATTCTGATCTCATGACATATTACAGCACAAACTATAATTATACAACATACCTCATAAAGTCTGATTTTACCCCTATCTAAGCGTTCAAAACCTATTTTCCCCGCGTAATCTGATTCTTCTGGCTCTGCTGATTCGATTTCTGCTGTCAGATCGTGAAAATATGCATCACACAATGAGATAAACACAAAATACACAACTTAATATTTTCCTTAAAATTGTCAATTCCTCGATCTTGACATATTTATTATTTCCTCCGTTTTCCCTCACAAATATATTTAATTTTCTGAATAAGACGTATAATAAAATGAATATCTTAAAAACTAAAATACAAAATTAATGTTGGGTAATGACTAGATATAGTATGCACTTTTGAATTCATACATTTTTTGAAAAAATTGTATTTTCAAAAAAAGATGTTGTTTCAGTATGAATGAAAAGTATGAACTTGAAGAGAAATTTTAAGGAAAATAGGTTTTGAACGCTTAGATAGGGGTAAAATCAGACTTTATGAGGTATGTTGTATAATTATAGTTTGTGCTGTAATATGTCATGAGATCAGAATATGAAGGGAGTATATATGTGTTATTGTCACAGGTATATATGTGAGTATAGCTCAGTAGAGTCTGTAAAATAGTTTAGTAGAAGAAAAAGTTATATAAAGAACAAAAAATTAAAAATAAACATTATTAAGTGAAAACCAAAGTTTACCTATTTTATGTAAGGTTTTGTCTTTGTGGGTTGAGGTATATGACAAAAAAGATTGGATAATGCACTCTTGTCGGTCAAACTTCCGCGTTCAAGTTATGAATGCGGAACATTGTTCCATTCTGGGAGACATGCAGAGGCAATGTCTCCCAGAATGAGACACTGCGACCGACAGGAGTGCACAATACACTCTTGTCGGTCAAACTTCCGCGTTCAAGTTATGAATGCGGAACATTGTTCCATTCTGGGAGACATGCAGAGGCAATGTCTCCCAGAATGAGACACTGCGACCGACAGGAGTGCATAATACACTCTTGTCGGTCAAACTTCCGCGTTCAAGTTATGAATGCGGAACAGTGTCTCATTCGAGGAGCCCTCAAAAAGAACCTCACATCGACTCTCTCTTTCCGGCATCTTTACCGCATAGAAAGCTGCTCGTTCGCAACTTTGTGTGCAATCTAAGAGATGATTGCGGTAAAGATGCCGGGAAGATTGATGCTGCAGCCCCAGGCCGCACTCAGATTTCATCCCGCTACACAATTGTTCATCCAACAACTGTCATAGAGGTTGAAATTTTCGACCAGAAGTGAAACATATCATTTTTAAGACTGCGGCGCGCAAGCAAGTTTGAACCTTTCAAGGGTGATCAGTCCTTTACTCATTTCAAGACCTCTTGTTGCCTGATAAAACGATACTTCCTTCCTTGTGGGCCATTGAAAACAGCCCAAACCGTCACAACTTGCTTCCTAAATTTTATTTGCGGAGTAATTATCATGCATATTTTATCGGATAATAATATCAAAGCTAAATTTCATATTATTTTTTAAAGATATGCATTTTCTGTCTAAATTTATTTTTTCTGTTTCCAATTCACGGAATAATATTCTTACAAGCATATACATAGCTAATATATATCATTTTAATAATAATAAAACCAAAATGATGTATTCTTCATATAGTTATTTAAAATTCGTTAACTAGAATTGTATTCAGAACGAGGCAAAGTTAGGAGATACATAAAAACCAATAACTTGATAAGTGATACCTCTTTCCTGATATATCTATATGTGTTAATGTCAAACACGATTTGGAAAAATTAATTCTTTAAATCGGCTTAAGAATAAGACCAACATCAAAAGCATGGCTAATAAGTTAATAAATCAATGTTTAATTACCGATTCATGCATTTTTTTCAAAATTTCAAATTTCAAATTTTTGTTTCTCCAAAATATTAATTGTTTCCACTAGATTAACAAATAAACAATAAATTGGATTAATGTAATGCCCAATCATTCATTTTAAATTTTAGAAGTAGTAGGATAGGATGGGTTGTGTGACTTTTTTTGTAAACGTAAGAATTCATACAATATCGAGCGATTTTGTATCATTATTTTAACATATTAATTTTAAAATAATTTATTTTTTTATTCTTACATAAATGACCCAACAAGTAAAACCAGATAAAATAGATTATCGAATTTTAGAGGATGGTGTTCCTGTTTATATTCAAAGATTTAAAGGGAAGCTATATATAGATGATGTCAGATATTCCGCGATTAATTAAACATTGTTTAAATCCTGAATGGGTTAAACTTCAATTTAAAAATGAAGATTGTGAATTATTAAATGAATATGAAAGCCAAAATAAGCTAATGAGGTATAAATATAATGATAAAGAATATTTAATTTCATGGAATCAATGGAGTCATAATCAAAGATAGGGCTGTACAAGATTTAAAAAAACATTGCCGGGTTACCGTAGAGGCCTAAAAAAATCGCGCCTCGGCGGCAAGCCGCCTCGGCATTAAGAATGCGCATCTAAATTTTTATATGTCCTTCTTTCTTTTATTTTTCCCTTCCCTTTCTTTTCTTTTTCTTTTTTTTCCCTCCTCTTGCTCTCATTTACCTTTTTTTTCCTTTTCTCATCATTTTTCAAAATTTTAAATTTTTATCAAAAATCTTGCCTATAAAAGCAGACTATGGAACCTTTTAATGCCTCTTAATCAATATTATACAGCATAAAGCATATTAAATGAAAGTAATTACGTATAAATTTATTTTATTATCTTATTTATTAATTCTTTAGCATGTATTGTTTAATATTAACTTTTCTGTACATTAAATATGATATCTCCAAAGTATGAATGCCTTGTAACGAAACGAAAACTTAATTTTATGTTGAATATTTGTCACAAACATTAGATTATTAAAATATATGTTGGATATCCCTTAGTATGAGACTTCATGACTCTTGTAGTCTAACGTGAGCTTTGGATTGCAAGCTCTGTGGTTAACGAACATAAATTAATTGTAAAGTTTTCAAAATTTTTCATCGTTTCTATCAGCATCTATTTTTCCTTTAAAATAATATATTTGTATGAATACAATATTTAGTAATTTTTTTATTTCCCATAATTTCATTCAAAATTTCAGAAAAAATTAATTTCTATTCAATATTATTTCAGCTTCAAAACACTTCATTCTTATAGATGTTGATTCACTAAAGTGTGATACTCAATGTCTTATTTCAATGAAAATTGTTCTGCAAATTTATTTCACGTTTGACCTCACTTTTTCCGTAATTCAATTTTTTACTTTTAATATTTTAGATCTTCATAATATCATTTGAAAAATTAACCATATAAAAAAATCAAGTTAACAATTCACTTTTTCCGTAATTCAAAAATCAAAAATATAAATAATATATCTTTTTATCAAATATTATTATTATATTCTATGAAAAATGAGGTCCGGAAATTTTGCGGATTCCCGTAACTCAATTTTACGGAAAAAGTGCAGTAAACTATTCAAAATACGGAAAAATTGGTGTAAACTAATGATTTTACGGTAAAATCACGGAAAGTCCCGGAAGAATATATGTGCCTATATGAAATTATACAAAAATGAATCAAACGCATTTTAAAAGATTGTTCTTGTATTATAAATGCTATTCGCAGATTTATTAGTTGAAGAAAATTACCAAATTTTTGCCGATTTACAAAAAATGATTTACAAAGCATATTTTTATAAGGCTTTAAAAATCTTTAAAATGTGACCGGTGACGGAAATCCATGGTAACCAACCGCGGTTCCCGTTTGGAATGCCATAATCAAAGACCTCATAAACGAGTAAAAGAAATTAGAAATAATTATTTTCATGAATGAAAAATAAAAAAATTTATGTCTTACATTTTTGAATAATTTATTTTTATTTTGTATAAAATGAGCGTCAAAACTAATGATGTTAAAAAATTAGGATTCACAAACGAGGAAATAAAGGATATATTAGAGGTGGGCACCCTTAAAACATTGATTTTATTTTTATATAAATGGATAACGTAGATTTAAAAATTTTAATTGCTGATTTAGTACTTAATCAAAATTTTCTTACTTATTATGAATTAAAATCATATCTCCAAAAATATGATAAAAATATAACGGGTGATGATATGGAATATTATTATCCATATTATAAAAATGAAATTTTGAAATATCATAATAAAATAATTTCTAAAATTAAAGACAAAATTAAAAATAATGAATATTCAAAGGAAAAAACTAAATCACAACTTAAACAATTGAAAGATTTCAAAAATAAAGTATTAACAGAAGAAGATATTGATGAATTATATAAATTATATAATCCTGAGCCGCAAAAGCCAAAGGAACAAAAACAAAAGAAGAAAAAGCCGAAAACAACACCAAAAGAGAAAGTAGCAAATGTTCAACAGCTAAGGGTGCAAAACGCCCAGGTCCTTCAGACCATAAATGATGCACAAGCTTTAATTTATGATTCATTAGTTAAACCATATTCAGCCCGACTTTTAAATGAAGATCAACTTTTGGAATTCATCCTTCAACATAAACTCGAAGCGGGAAATTATATCAAACCTTTATATACAGCATATTTAAAACAAATGAATAGAATACATCCAGAATTAATGAAGGGGGGAATGAAATCCAAAACTTCATCATCCAAAATCAAAGCAGATAAAATTAAACCACTTGCAACACCAAAACCTCCAACGGTAGTACCTCCTCCTTCAGTTAATCCTTCATCATTCACTTTATTATATCCATTTCAAACATTAAAGAAACAAAAAGATTTTAAAAAGGGTTTCAAGATATTAAATAAACCAACTGACCCGAAAATTCAACCGTTAAAGGAAAAATTTAGTCGCCCTTCATTTGCTCCATATCCATATTCATACGAAATCGATCATCTGGAATATTCAAAAGGAAACGTTACTTATTTATTTGCCATTAACATTAACACTAGATATTTATATTGCATTCCAGTGAAAGGGAAAACAGAACAGGAAACAAGAAGAGCTATTCAATACTTACTAGATCATGAAAGAGTAGATAATATCAGGGGTGATGGTGATAAAGGATTTCAGGCAGCTATGGCTCATTATTTCCCACAAATTAATTTTTTCTTTTCATCCTCTCCATATACGTTTCATAATAAAATAGTTGATGCGGTAATGAGAACTCTTAGAGATGTGTTAGGGGTTAACGGTCAGATATACTGGGATGGAAATCATGACTCCATCATACAGCAGTTAGTATATTATTACAATAATACATGGCATAGAACTATAAACATGAAACCAGTGGAAATGAAAAATGATATTTCAAAAGAATGGGAATATATTAGAAAGCAAATGGAAAGGTTAAATGATGTTAAACGTGAACAAATTAATTCGGGGCTCATGAATTTTAAACAAGGGGATAAAGTTTTGATTCATCTCGATTATGGAAAAACTGATAAATCAATGACAAAAAGAAGACGAAGATTTGACACAATAGCTGAATTTGTTAGATATATTAACGGCAATGCATTAGTTGAAGTTGACAATAAATTAATAGAAATTCCGATTTATTTTATTACTCCATTATATTTAAATAATATTTAATTTTTTTATTTCGTAAGAAATGAGTGACAACAAAGCATCCAAGAGTCCTGATTTAATTAAGATTCAGAGTCCAGACAATGAATATAAAAAGAAACTAAACAGAATTAAATCAAAAATATGCTATTACAAAAAGAAGCCACAATGTGGTGGGGTTGATGCCCATAAAACTAAAGTAATTGAAAACGATAAAGAGAAGAAGGAAATAATTGAAAAGTTAGAAACTTACCGTTCAATCCTTAAACTGAGTGAAGCAAAAATAAAAGAATTTAATAGAATAAATAAATTGATTGGAAGAGATGAATTTAATAAAGATGAATTTTTAAACTCTATCCAAATTTAATTTTTATTCCTCATCTTCTTTCCATCATTACTGCATAACCGCATCTTCTCGGTTTTCGTGGTTTGTTGTTTTTAATTCGTTCTTGCATCATTTTTATCATTTCCTCCCTTGTTATGATTCGTGGTAAATTTTGAGCTTGTGGGGTATCCATTTATATAAAAATAAAATTTTGTTATCAGTTATTTTATCGTTAATGGTTTTTAGGTTATTCAATAATTATTTTTGAAGAACTGAAAGTGTCACTACGTCACCATGTGTCACCAGGTTAATTAACTTCTCTTAAAATTACTGACAACATGACATTTTGACAACACAGCAGGATTAATGCAAAAATAAATTCAAATCATACTTTATAAAGCTTCATTTACAGGTATTTCATCGTCAGTAAATGAATCCTCATTATCGTTTGGTTCAACCTGTTTATATAATCCTTTCATTTCTTCTTTCAAAACATAACACCATGTTTGTTTACCATCTATTCTTCTCTGTTTCCTATCACATTTATCCTTAATACTCATTTGGAAATTCTTGTCTTTCATGTCTGATGGTTTGCAGAATAGAGCATTTTCACACGTCATACCTGCACACAATTCATCATAATGTGTATTTATCCATACATCTAAAGGATTTGTTGATAATTCAATTAAATCTTGTTTGGCTTCAGTCATCGGTATGATTCGTACATTAAATGATGAAAGGTCATATTGCATAAAATACGTCAGTAAATTATCATAAAATTCCTTTGTGCATGAATTCATCAAATTCTTGAAGTAATCAAATTGACCCTTGAATTTACCATTAACTCTTAAAACTACGTATCTTCTGTCTCCAACTTCAATTTTGACAGGGTAGACGTTGTTAGTTACGAAAATGAAGTTTGCAACGTTCTGTGCAGTTCTTCTGGGTTGATTCTTTTCATTAATTCTAATCTCATTATCCGTTATAATTGATTTCAAAGCGTTGAAGTTTGCGAGTCTGTCTTCACCAACATTCTTGAGTTCATTAAGTACAAGAAACATTTTATTTTCAACAACTGAATTGAAATTACCCGTTAGCTCACTTATTTCGGTAATGTTTTTACATGAATAACCAGCGAGAAGTTCAGAAATAATGTCTGTAAATCTGTTTTTACCCGTTCCCTGAAGTCCTTTCAAAATAATTGCTGTTTCATTCTTGATTCCAGGATGTTGAATCATTGATGCAATCCAGCCGAGAAGGTATTTATACACTTCATCATTATTATCACAAATGGCTTCTTTAATGAAATTCATAAACATCTCAATTTTTGAGTAATCAGGCTTTTCGAGAACGTTGTATTTATAACCTTGAAACGTTGAGAAAACATCTGGAGAATCAGATTTAAAGCAAACACCCTTAACGGTTAATGAGGATAATTGATTTAGTAGTACATCCCATGCTGTTATTGTTTTACCTTCTTCTTTAAATAATTTAATCATTTTGAGTGACTCTTTCATGTTTGATTGAAGAACGAATGATATTTGATTCATTTTGTCGTGGATATTATAGTCCTTTTGAATGAAATATTTGTTTCCACAATCTACAAAACGGATTACACGTGATAAATCCTCAATTACTTCAGAACTGTTTTTATACTGATGATTTTCAGCCTTGCGTCTAATATCTGTTATCAAAAACGAGTCATCAAGTTTGATATCAAATGTTATTTTTGGCTTACGTAATAAAGGTAAAACATATTCGTCATAATATTCCTTTTGATATAGTTTTAGAATCTTCACCAAAACAAATGGAGAAGTCATTAAATGTGCATATCTACTACGTGCTTTTTCAAAATTACTTTTTGCATTTTCAGTTAAGCTGCAGAAGTTATAAACGTTATCGTATGCTTCATTAATTAAATGATTAGGTAACGAATTAATTGCTTGAAACAGTGTGAATAATGTAACTTCTTTTTCTAAATTCATGTTTCCACCGTCATTATGTACTTCAAAATCACAGATGCCATCAACTATGCTCTGGGCAAGTTTATCGTCAATGTTTACATCTTTGTTTTCATTCATGATAGTCTTTATTTCTTCGTTCTTCTGTTCAACTCTTACCTTAATATTCAAATCATTTAATATATCATTCGCTGTTCTAGTTAATGTTGAATCATAACTTCCACGAATGAATGAGTATGTATTGATTGGTTCTGATGCATTCTTGCGAACTCTTGAATCAGCCATAACCACTAAAGAACGCTTTGAATCATCCATAGAAGTCATTATATCAATATCATAATCATTGCAGGAATAACATTTAATCATTCTGTTCGAAACTGAATAGAAGAAATTAGTGTTACAATAAATGTGAAGACCTCCTGAAGCGGTTTTAACGATAACATCTTTATCCGAAAGTTTTGATAAAATATCTTTTCTAACTGTTTCTTTAAGTTCATCATTGTACGATTTATTGATATCAACATCTATAATCGTTAAATTTGAAATTTTATTTACTAATAAAGCCATACCAGTTTTCCTTCCTCTTCCTCCATCGTGTTTGAGGTAGTTATGTAAATCAATCTTGTTTTCACCAATTCTTTCGTTGAGGGTTTTAGTTTCTGCCACAACTAATTCCTCAGCTAATGAATCAATAACTTTTTCATCAGAAATGATAAAGTTGCTGTTGTTGTTTGTTGCTGTCATTTATATAGGAATAAAAAAATAAAAATAATTTTAAAACTAACTTTATTTTTGGACTGCATCAAATTTCCGGGCTTGTTGTCAAAATGTCATGTTGTCATCATTTTAAGAGAAGTTAATTAACCTGGTGACATGGTGATGTAGTGACACCCTCAGTTCTTCAAAAATAATTCATAAGTGCCTTCCTCCTGTGTTGTTGTCTAAATGTCATGTTGTCTCATTTTTTCAGAGAAGTTAAATAACCGAGTGACATGGTGACATAGTGACACCCTCAGTTCTTCAAAAATAATTCATAAATGCCTTCCTCCTGTGTTGTTGTCTAAATGTCATGTTGTCTCATTTTTTCAGAGAAGTTAATTAACCGAGTGACACATGGTGACATAGTGACACCCTCAGTTCTTCAAAAATAATTCATTATTGAATAACCTGAAACCATTAACGATAAAATATATTTTTGGTCATGGGCTATGCCCCGCCACGTTGCGTCTTTATGACAAAAATAATGAGTTCATTTACTCACAATATTTTTTTACAAAACGACCCCAAGCTTTTAACTTCTTTTCTGCAGCTTCTAATGCTATCTTAGCGAGTTCATATTCTCTAAATTCTCTCTTTAAATTTTCTTGTTCCCATTGGTCTAGTTCGAATGGAGAATCTCTATAACCATAACATATCTCACGTTCATGTTCTAATTGTTTTTCGCGCATTTTTCTAACTTCTTGTTCGAACAAAGGTTTAGCATTCTCTACTGTATCTTCAAGTTCTTCTTCATCTAATTTCTCATGAACTTTCTTGTCTATGGAGTCCATAATATCTTTGACATAAAATGCATACTTTACAGAGCACCATTCAGCAACAAAATGAACGAGGTTAGGATGTATGTAAATACCTTTGAATTCATTCATGACACCCTTTGTAAGCTCATAAAATGCTTGTTTTGAGGTCGAGCCACTTTTGGCTCCACCGTATTCGTTCATCCAAAACTCAAGAATTTTCCTGCATTTTAGCACTATTGAGAAATCTGTTTAAATGGTTTAACTTTCCTGCTTCTCTTGCCATCTTTGTTGCATTTATATAACCATCCTTGTCTCTACGTAAGACTTCAATACTGTTATAAGTGCCTTTTGTGAAAGTTTCACCATTAGATTTGTTCGTGAATGTTTTTGCTTCGACCGACATTACTGTTCTTACATACAAAATAAAAAATAAATAAAAATAATTTTAAAACTAACTTTATTTTTGTACTGCATCAAATTTTCATTAATGTTGTCAAAATGTCATGTTGTCTCATTTTTTCAGAGAAGTTAATTAACCGAGTGACATGGTGACATAGTGACACGTTCAGTTATTCAAAAATAATTAATTATTGAATAACCTAAAAACCATTAACGTAAACATTAACGTAAACATTAACGTAAACATGAGACTTTGTCTCCGGACTCTTTGAGTCACTTAACGTAAACATTATTTCTGCAGTTCATCCATTACTTCATTACCTAATTAATTACAGACATAAAATATATTTAGTTCATTCGGTAAGCCTAAACCCTTTGGGTCAAGTCTCAAGCACATTCAATGAACGCGGTACCATGCGAATACAGTCACAAATGGTGGCATGTAATCTTTACCCGAGCCTGTTGGATTTGTTGTGAAAGTGTGTGAATGATTTCCTGAGGTTCCACAGAAAATACCTGTGCTTGAATCTACTGGGTCAGTTGTATTCATATCTATTCATTCCCATCTATCCGAACCCGCTGCAAGATTTATATAACTCTTTTTGTTATTGAATGTGAATGATTACTGTTGTGTTTGTAGTTCCTGTATGAGTGTGTGGTGGAAGGTTTGCTTCTTTAATTTTCTTCGAACTCCTGTTTGCTTTGAATATCTAGCACAGTATAAGAATTTATCTACAATCTGCTTCCACATACCAAAACCTAAAACTGTTGATGGATTTGTTGAGTTCATTGACGTATAAATAAGAACCAACAGGATATAATGTTTGAAGTATTTCATTTTTCATGCTTGTAATCACATCATTTACTTCGACTTCTTTGCATAATTTTCATCAACATATGTTTTATCTGCTTTAGGTCTAAACATCCTGAAACATTCTGTATCAGCTTTAACTTTAAAAGTCTCAAATGTCCATTCATGATACCATTCAACCTTTTCTTTATTTCATTATCTTTTTCATCAACATAAACCAATTTGCCTTCTTATTTAACTCACTATCCACGTATTCCTTATCCACCTTCTTCATTATGTCATTTAGGAAACCTTCTATGAATTCCTCATTTAAATTAAATCTTCCAATCTTCAAAACTTTAGGAAATGCATTTAATGCGTAATATTCTGTTCTTCTGGTGGAATTGATGTTATATCATCCGTTATACTTTAATTTTAGAATTCATAAATAAAATTTCTTTTATATTTGATATCACTGCACCACCTTTGCAAACGAATTCGAAATGTTCATTTTTCAATACTATCTCCAAATCTCCATATTTCAACCTTTGCGTTTGTTCTGCCGTCTTTGAATTATATGCATATATGGCGTATGTAATGGTCTGAAGGACCTGGGTGTTTGCGCCTTAAGTTGTTGTGGTTGCTGTTGTTTAATCATTTATTATGATTTAAAAATAAATATTTAATCCGTTATCTCATCAGCTATTTTCTCTATTTGAAATTGCCATAATTTTCATTCATGAATTCTAAATCACAATCAAATAGGTAGTTATTCTAAATTTAATATTTGATAAATCTTTTGAATGAAGAATAAATGAATTCCCGGATAATTGAAACGGATATGATAAAGAAAATGTGTTTAAGTTGATGGATAAAATGTTTTGTATTGATGGGAAGAGTTATGGTCTAATGTTTGTGTGAAAATCTCATTGGGTATTAACTTTATCACATTTGATTAAAATGAAATTGGAACCAGTGTCAGAATACAAAACATCCCCAACATCTTTTTCAAAATTTAATATCCCCAACAATGAACGAAGATGAGGAGTAAAAATTTAATTTTCATCGGGAATTTAATAAGGTTATTTATTTCATCAAGTTCAAAAGTTTATCAGGTTTTGATTTAAAATTTTCTTCATACCATACGATAAATGATTCATTTAAATAACTTAAAATCATGTTAATATCCATTTCGCTATCACATTATTTATATACATATCATACGTTTTTTTCATGGTCATCTTTAATAATGATATATAATCTGAAGGGTCTAAAAGAATGGGATTAAATTTACCACTCACAGAAACGAGAGTAACATTATAAATTCCGCTAACTGTTAAATTTAATTCACAGTTATTATTCGAAATAATATTGATAATTGACATTTTTATTACGATTAAAAATATGGTAAAGCGTTTTTTCCAGTGATAAATAAAACTAGAATAAGATTACCTCAAGAATTCATAAATTCAACGAATAAAAATTCATTCATGTTATAAATTTTAGTGTTTTCAGAAAAATGAGTCAATGTCATATTCATCAACAGGTTATATTTCACTTCATTCAAATTTAGTTCAATCAAACCCATATAATGACCATTTCATAAGATTTTCAGATGGTATTAAAAATGTAATTGATAGATTAAAATATGAACAGATTGACAATATCGAATTTTTGGAATTTTGGTTTAAATATCCCGATGGAAAAAAGATTGAAGTTAAAGATAAAGCTGATACTATAACAAAACAATTACAATGACCGATCCGGATAGTGGGGAACAAAAAGAAATAAAAAAACGATAGAAACTGGTGAAAGGTCAATTATTATCGATTATGATTCAAAGGATTATTATTCGATAATGTTAATGCTTGAATATTAAATAGCCTTAACAAAGAATTTTCAAGTGATATTTTATATTCATCAACTATTTTATTATAAATCATTATATATGTTAAATGAAGTTCAGTTGTTGTTCCGTTCTTTGATATCTTAATTGTGCTAATATCCTTTATAGGATTTATTTTTGCAACTGTTCCGCAGCATGAAACCTCATCATCTATGAAAATTGAATCTTAACGTCTGAATCTTGAACATCACAAAGAATGGCGATAATGTGAATTAATGATTCATAAGGTAAAATAATTAAACCGGATTGGTCAATTAAATTTATTATTGAATCATAATTATTAATTATTATATCACGGTAAATTTTCATTAATTCAGAATTAATGTCTATTTTATATGGGTTCTCGATGTTTGATGAAAGAGGTGGGGGTATGTTGGATAAGTGGGAATTTCAACAGGTTCTTTACCGGGTTCAGATAAAATGATTGGGTCTCCATTCTCATGGTTTTTCTTCATTCTCCTCATTCTTCGGTAAGTCACGAGTTAATAAATTTGGTTGAGTTGCTGACCTTGTTAATTCAGGGCTAACATTAACTTTAACATTTTGAATAATTCGTGATTTATCATCATTTACGTTATAACCAACCGTAATCTCTGCTTTTGCGTTAGTGTTCTTTTGACTAGTGAAACGTCTTCTCATTTATAATCGAATAAAAAAAATATATTTAAACTTTTATTTTGCTGGAACTTTTGAATCTATTATTCCCTGTATTTGTTCATGAAGTTTGATTTTTAGCATTTTCATCGAAATTAATAGACCGAATATATTCATTAATTGCATTCTTATAATCATCTGATTTCTCAAATTTTCTTTTATCTGATTCCTTAACTAAATCATAAGTTAAACCTCGTTGCTGATATAATGGTTTCTTAATTAAATCTTTGAATGCTTGAGATAAAGCACCTGATGCAATTCTTGCTACTATAATTGGTTGGAATTGCTGTTTAAGTTCATCTTTAACATTTGCGAAAACTGGATCGAATAAAGCAACTTTAAAGAATTTCTTAGCTGAAATTTCAGGTCTAATATTTGCATATTGACCATCAAACTGGTTAGAATATCGTGGTAATCCATCCGGTCCCTCTTCAATAGCATTTAATTCTTCATTGAAATAAGAATATGGATTATGACGGTATGAATTAATTGGACCATTTTCACTTCTCTAATGTATTGTTTAACAGCTTTTCCTTTTCATCAAATTGCATAGGATAATGTTCATTATATGCTTTACGTTTAGGATAATCAGACATAGTTAATTTATAACCATTTATGACTTTAATATTACCTTGACCATCAGTAACGAAAACTTCATTTATACCATCAGGTTTTCCATTTGGACCCGTAATGTCTGCTTCGTGTGCTTCCCAATTTGGACCTGACGTTTGGCATATGCTTGAGCTTCTGGTAATGTTAAAACGTTTCTCATTTGTTTAACATCTTTTTGAAGACCAGCAACAATATGAACTAATTCTTTCATTCCATCAGGAACTTTCATAGTTCTATTATATGCACCCTTTTTGTTTGTCCCTTGTTTTAATGGAACCTGTAGAAGATTTGCCATTTCTGTCATGTTTAATTATAAATAAAAAATAAAAATTAATTATAAAAAGTTAATCAAATTTAACACTTCCTTTATTTAAATCAACTATTATTTTTCCATGTTCACTAATTGCTGATATTGTGTGTAAAGTTCATTAATGCTCATTGGTAAATTCACTTGATAAAGCATAACGTTCAACTGTTGACGACTAAACCCACTGAAAATGAAAAGTGTTGATAGATTTGATTTAATGTTTGTGCTTAATGCTTTGAAGTATTGAACAGCCATGAAGAATGAACACTGAATGTGTCGACATTGAGTTAATAACTGATTAAAATATGATTTCTCATTTGTTATTAGTTTTGATTTCACTGCATCATCTAGAAAAATGAGTGAATGCAAAAATTCTCTATCAAAATTTGAAATAGAAAGTGTTTCAAATAATTCATCTCGTTGTTTATCAATAATTTTATCCTCTAATCCTTGCTTCTTGATTGTATTATATAATTCTTTATACATTAAAAAGTTTTTTAAATAATCTTCTGCTTCTTCTTGTGATAAATAAATAATTGGAATTTTGATTAAATGCTTTAAAGATTCAAATGTATCATCTGAAGGTGAACCTGAACGGTTGATATAAATTAACACATGTGAATGGGGGAGGTGTTAGCAATAATGATAATTTGTTTTAATATCGTTAATGTTTTACCTTTATTCTGTTTACCAATTGCTGCAGTGATTGAATTTAAGTAACATTCAGAATATGGAATTTTCATTAATTTTTCCTTAGATAGAGCATTTCTATTATCACTCAATGCTTCATTAATCATATCATCTACGTATGTATTATATACTCCTGCTAATTCTTCATAAGGGGTGGATGAATTTAAATCCATTTAATCAAAAAATAAATTTATAATTTTATACATTTCTATTCATCAATATTTCATCATATGAACTTCTATACTGTGGTGGTGTACCTGTTGGATGATATTTCAAACCTTCATCCGGTGTCCATGTCCAATATGTAGTCCTAGTAAACCAAACCTGAGGAGGATTTGTCACCTTTGAACAGTAAGTGTCATTTACCCTGAATGATTGGATAAGCTTTCACTTGTACTGTAACTTGTGAGTTGAAAGTTTCTAATCCATCAAAGAATATACCCGCCCCATCACGTTGAACTGGAATAGTGCATAAGAATGAAGTTTGGTCTTTCCATGTTCTAGCTAATGGCGTGCCATTATCATCATTCAGTGGTCTAGTTAATGAGTCCTCGTATTCTTCCGTGCATTCATTCACTCCATCTAAATCAGAAGCTTGAAGCATACGTGTAAAGAATATGTCACCCACTGTGGTCATCGCTTGATCGGGGAAGTTTCTGGAATCTATAGTGACCTGAAGACCTCGAAGCATTGGATTTTCTAAAACTGTTTCTTTGCATTGCATTCTTCGAAATGCTAACACAACATCTGTAACATTATGAAGAGCGTATGAGAAATCTGAGCTGATACCTTCAGGAGTGATGCAACCTCCATTTAGTGAACGAACGTCAATATGTTGAGCTGGAATCATGAATGGATCTTCCTTACTGAATAAACGTGGTATTGCTTTAACTGATTCTTCAATTAAACCGTATCCTGGTGTAATGCATTTATCCTCTAAAACTTCCATCTTTGTGCATGAAATAATAACGTCATCAACTGTTGCGTCAGCAGATGTAGCGGCTAAGCTTGTAATTAATTTGGCAGGAAGTCCGATTTGTTGGAATTTGCGATCATATTTATAAACATGATTCATAATCTTTTCATAATTTTCATCAGTTATCTTTTCATAAACGTAATTTTGTAAATCAGCAACTCTTAACGGGTCAACTGACAAAATACTAAAGTATCCCTGAAAACATAATATTTAAGAATGATTTCACCAAATGATTTAGGATAATCATCGAACGCCTGAAATGCTAACAAATCATTTACCGGAATAATCATATCAAAAGTGACATCAACTTCTTCATTTGCTTTCTTGAAAACTTCTGAAGGGTCAATATATTTACCACATACTGAGTTATCATATTTTTGAACATTATTATATAACGAATGAACAAACTTTTTAACTTTCCTTTCTGATTTTGGTTTATATGTTGCAAATGCGAAAGATTCACGGGCGCAATCCATCTGAAGATAACCGGCATCACCTCTTTCAGTTTCTACTTCTAATTGTTTAAAGCTTTGATTTGATGATTTGTAACCAACGAATAAACGCATGCATTTAAAAGCGGCATCGCATGTGAAAGCTTTATTTGAAACTAGAGTTGCTTTAACTTTGCGTTTAATATATGTGTCACTAATTGGTTCACATCATGAGCCGATTTGTAATTCTTAAATGAGTTTGTTTATCATCAAAATATGGAGCATCAGAGTCATAGCATGAACTTTCAAGTTCTCTATAATATCTTCTACCGTCATTCTTTGCGAATATTTCATTTATCTTTTCGAATGAATGAAACACATTTCCATTAATCGGTTTAGTGTTTGGCACTAATAGTTAGTCGTCATTTATTATTAAATAAAAATCAAAATTAAAAGATGAAAATGAATTTTTAATTTTAATGAAATAATCAACTATGGCTGCAGGTATATTTAAGAAACTGTGGGATAAAGTAAAAAGAGGAGCGCATAAAGTTTGGGAAACAATTAAGAAAGGAGCAAATTGGATATTTAAGAATAAAGAAGCAATTAGTGACATTGCTGAATCAATAACACCAAAAGCCCCAATAAGAGAAATATAATAAAGGAGAAAAAAGTTTATCAAAGACTTCAACCGATACTAAGATAAAAATAATATTTATTTTTTTTCCACTATCTACCTCCTATTTTATTAAGTATTCCTTCAGCAATTCCACCAACTGCGTTACCTGCTTGTGCTCCCATCGCCGGATTACCTGCTTTAGTACCTAATACTCCACCTATGATAGTTCCTGCCATTTTCGCTACTGGTGCCAAAAAAGTTTGCAACGGGTTTAATAATATTTTTATGAACCCAACCTGCAGCTTTCTTAATTCCATCCCATAATTTTTTAAAGAATCCTGCCGCCATTTCTGATTTAATATTAATTAAAAAATATATTTCATCACTTATATTCTAATTTTTATTTAATGATAAATGAAACCAATTTTAAAAATAAATGAAACAGAGGAGGAAGAAATAAATGAAAGTGAAAATGTTCAACAAAAAATAAACGTTGTTAAACCAATTACTGAAATAAAAATTTTTTCATCTGTTGAAGAATTTAATGACTATTATGCTAACAATAAAAAATTATTTGAAGAATTGACAACGTGTAAATTGAATAAAATGTTTAAAGTTGATGGATTCAAAATTTCAAAAATAAAAGGAGTGGTTAGTTTGAAATCTATTCCTCAATCAAGAATCACCTCATTAATGAAAATTGATGATTTAACAAAAAGAATAGAAGAGATTGAAGAAAGAATGAATCAAATAATTGATTTCATAAATTCAAATAATCATTAGTTTCTTAAAGTTCTATGTTGATTCTGAGACATGAATTTTTAAAGTTTATTTTTTTATTTTTTTATTTCATTATGGTAGTTTATTTTTCATTCATGAAAATAATTATTTCTAATTTCTTTTACTCGTTTATGAGGTCTTTGATTATGACTCCATTGATTCCATGAAATTAAATATTCTTTATCATTATATTTATACCTCATTAGCTTATTTTGGCTTTCATATTCATTTAATAATTCACAATCTTCATTTTTAAATTGAAGTTTAACCCATTCAGGATTTAAACAATGTTTAATTAATCGCGGAATATCTGACATCATCTATATATAGCTTCCCTTTAAATCTTTGAATATAAACAGGAACACCATCCTCTAAAATTCGATAATCTATTTTATCTGGTTTTACTTGTTGGGTCATTTATGTAAGAATAAAAAAATAAATTATTTTAAAATTAATATGTTAAAATAATGATACAAAATCGCTCGATATTGTATGAATTCTTACGTTTACAAAAAAAGTCACACAACCCATCCTATCCTACTACTTTTAGATTTAAAACAATATTTTTCTCCATATTATTATAACATGAATCGCTATGATATAAGAAATATATTTTCAATATTGAAATTGAAAAATTCTAAAATTTTTGAAATTCAATTTGAGTGTGATGATCGATAACATATATTTTTTAATTAAAATCTTGTGTCGCTATCATATAAATATACTATTTCTAAATTAAAAATAGAAAAAAAAGTACTATTTAATGATGAAATTGCAAATAATATCAATATATATATATTCATGCTGATATATTTTGGGAACAGATTGGCAATCACATAAATAGGATTGTGTTAGTTTGTCATGGATATAAAACAAATTTTCGAGCTAATTGAGCGAATTTAAATCACAAACACTTATATTTTCTATTACAAGGTATATTTGTAATATACAACCAGTAAATAGCTTTCTCTAACTTTTACCAGCTTAGATGATAGCAAATTAGATACGAATTTCATGACCCCTCACCAAATTCCACTAAAACATATACAAATAAAAGTACTAAGTGGGTATCATCTAACCCTAGAATTATAGCTCCTAGGACTCATCCTAGATGGTAGTTCTGGAAAAACACCTGTTTTTTGGAGTTGCAAAAGTTAAAAATTGAGGGTATTATTCAAAACACGACTCTAAGAAATTTGTACAAAACAGCTGAGCTTCATTTCAATCCAATCTTTGAATTGAATCTTTGCAAAATTAAAAATTAAATTCTCATCGGAGGTTTCTTCTTTGAAGGGGATTTCGCTCTTTTTGGCAATGTTATTACAGGCTTAACCGCTACTTGTGTCTTCAGACGTTGTTTTGTTGCATCATCAGCTGCATCAGGAATTCTATAAGGAGAAGCAATTTTAATTGGCATCACCTTTAATGCGCTGATGATTCTTTCAAAGTTTTTAGTCTGTGGGGAATCTGTTGGGAAAACTTTTACAAATTTACTTTCTCTTATGGCAGCTTCTTTATCTTTCTTTATCTTCTTGAGTATCTCGGGATGATGGTCCAAGAATGACCTCATTGTGTTATCACTCCACTTTCCAATGTGAGTATTAACTGCATTTTGAAGAGAAGTGAAAGGAGCACTGATTTTCATAGCAGAAGCAAGCATCTTTACCTTCAGTTCTTTTTCTTCTTCAGTGTCAAACTCTAAAGATGGTCTGTAGTTGACTTCTAAAATCCATGGATTCAATTGAGGGTCAAGTAATATATCAAAGCCTAAAATCTGGAAGCATCTTGGAAGACCGTATGAAGGACACTTCTGATGTGCGGCTTTTGTCATGAAATTCGATATTGATATAACAGTAAGTGCAATAATAGTATCAATCCTCTTCCAAAGCTCATCGACGTTATATCCTTGAGCTGCTATTTCGGAAAATACAGTTTCAATTCGTTTTGTGATAGCAGATAAATCTTGAATATTATGTCTGTTAACAGCAGTGTTTGTAATGCTTCCAAATACAGAATTGGAATCTTCTTTAGCAGAGCAAAATCTTGCAATGCCATCTCTGTAGACAAATATCTCAAGTTCTGGAGAAATCGATGAAACAAGACAATAAACACGTAAATCGAATTTTGTGCCGTTCAAAAGGAAAGATTCAATGTATTCTTGTGCTATAGATAGCAATGTACTTGGTTCAAAGTTGTCAGTTGGCTTCAAAATCACGATTCCATTACCTAATGATCCATTATCTGGTTTTATAATGTATTTCTTCTGGTGTTTGGCAACTGCTTGCGAAAATTGGGCATTTTGCATTGGAAGGATAAATGATTGCGGAAGAAATTGAGGAAAATCCGACATACATGAAGAAGTATTTTGAAGAATTCTAACCAAAGGAGCTTTTCTACATATTAAATTTACATCAGGAATACGATTAACTATTTGATATGGTAATAAGTTTGAAAAATAATCTTGATCTTTGATCTTATCATACCAAACGAGAACAGCTGTTGGATCATTTTCATTCCAAGCGATGTTTGCCGCTGCCATTGCTGCCGGAACTGTCTCAAACTTAATAAAACCATTGGTAGCTTTTAATTGACATTCCGACATCGTGATTTCGTATCGGTTTATAATTTCCGTAATGAAATGCTATTTTTCTTTATTTAACTTTAAAATCTCATAATGCATCTTGTTGCCGTTGAACTCAACGATGCTTCAAAAATTTCTATAAACAAAAAAGTGACATATAAAAGCAATACATTTCCAAATAACGATCATCAAACTGTAGTTCAAATGTAAAGACATAATATTTTATTTATCACATTCACCCAGAACAGATAAAGCGAAATCACGTATTAATTCGGCAATCTTATGAGAAATATTGTTTATGAAATCTGACCACCCAGAAATTTGAGAAAAGATATGCCGCTTCAATAGTATATCCAATTGATGTTGCAACCATATTATTTGTAAATCATATTTTCTCATTTTCATAAAATTTGAATTCGAATTTCAAATTATTTGGGTAAAAACAAGCGCTTCCAGATTGATAGACTTGTAATTTTCGATTGCCATTAAGTTCATCGAATTTTATTTTTTAATTTTTTGGCGCCAACTCCCCTGGTATTTCCCCCTAAAATGCGCAGTAGTCTCAAAATGGATATAGAAGAATTTAGAAAATTATTAGGACCGATATTTGAAGGAGATATACAAGCATGGGAGTATCATCAGGAACTCGTGAAAGAGAACCCAGATACTCTTTTGCTACTAAATATTGAGAATATCAAATCTGGTCATGAGAGCTCAGTGAAATCTGCCATTCTATTTGCAAGAGAAGTTTCATTGCTTGGTAAATCACTACTTTCAATACAAAATTTGGACTTACCCCAAATCTTTCTCGATTCATTGTTACAAATCCTGATGGAATCAAAAAATACCAAAATTTTCATTCATATATCTACATGTATCTTCAGACTAGCAAAGATATATCTACCTTCTGGTCAGATGCTTGATATTTTTGACAAAATCTTTGGAAATTTTGAAAATTTCTCAAATCCAGCCAAACTTGCTTTAGCCGATTGCCTTGCTCTCATATCGAAGTCTAATAATATCGATACTGTTCAGTACTTTGACAATCTTTCACAGATAATTAACCATTTAATACAGATAGGAACACCCGAATCAGTTAAAACCGGCCTTTTCTTACTATACTCGTGCGTTCAAACAGAGGAACATTATCAATATTACCAACAATTAATCGATTTTACTCAAATCTTGACTCCTGAAGTTGATTTCAAGATTTTGGCTGGATTTTGGGGATTCGTAGAGTCCAATCCAACGTTTTTTGGAGAACAAATTTTTCAAATTTTCCAGTCATTACTTCAGATTATTGAAAATGGCAACGACAAGCTCAAATGTCTCTCTTTAGAAATCATTCCTTGTTTCATTGACGCTTATTCCCAAGAGTTTTATTCCGAAATTCCACAGTTAATTACAAATTTATCAGAATTATTGAATTATAAGATGGAAGAATTCACTTTTCAGAAGACATCCGATGTGTATATACCAAGAGACATTGCCAAGTCTTCAATAAAGCAAATTGCAGCTGCATATCCTGATGACATCGAATTGAGTAATCATATTATAGAATATTTTGCACAGATATCAGAAACAGATGATCCAAATCAGATTCATATGTTACTTATGCTTCTTGAGTCAACTTACGATTCATTCCTCGATTGCTTCCAAGGATATGCCAGATCAGACTTCCTTCCTCTTATTATGACACAGTTTTCGAACGAAAACGATATAATTCGTTTTGATGCTTTTAATGTCTTCAATATTGTTCTGAATTCTCTTTCAAATGACTTCAATGACGATTCACCAACAGATGAAGAGATATTCACTGCTATTATACAAGTCCTTTCCGAAGAGTCAAACGAGTATTGCCAACAAAAGGAAATCCAAGCTCTTCAATGCTTCATCACGATTGCAAAGACCATCACCGAGCAAGAAACAGATATCATTTTACAGTTTGCCAGCCAAACAATGGAGACTTATCCTTACAAAATTTTGAAAATTTTCTCAATACTTGCCAAGAAACAGAAGAAGACCTTTTACAAATTCTGTTCTACTATATATGAAGTCATTGAACCAATATTGTCGTCATCAGAAGAGGAAGTTGATCAAAAATTAATTTATGCTGCTCTTGAAGTACTCTGCTCCCTTGCATTATGCCTAACAGGAGATGAGCTTGAACAAATTGTTGAAGTAATTTATAATTTCATTACAAATGTAGATGTCTCAAAATTAACCTCAAAAGAAAGGGACAAGATCAACGGAGCATATGGGGTTCTTGTTCAGCTAGTTAATACCAGTCAGTTTGTTAATAATTCTTTTGAAAATTTAGTTGAGAATATCTTAACTTATGCTTCTAAGGACATTGACTACAAATCAACCAATATGAACGAATATGAGAAAGATGTATTTGGCAGTAATGATGTTCTCTGCTCAGATGAAGGAATTGTTAAATCATATGAAGATTCAGACATCCAAGAAGTAGTTGAAAGCTTACAATCAGTTTATACGATGCTCAGAAAGACTTATGGAATCTCATCAATAGTTGATAAAGTGGCTCAAATTGTAATTAAATGGCTTGATGACGTTATTACCGACAATATCACAATAAAAGCCATTAAAGTCGCATCACTCATACCAAGGCATGCATATTATACCAAATTCACAGAGCTTCAGAGAGTTTTTGAAGCTACAAGAAAAGGTATAATTTCACTTTACGAATCTCTTGACATTTCTGAATTCAGTAAGGTCTGTGATTATTTCAGAGTAGTTTTGTCAGAGTTTAATCGTATAGTTAAGCCTTCAAGGAAGACTTTGGAACAAATTGTCAAAATTATTAGAGAAATTACTGCTAAGAAACAGAAACAATCCGAAAAAACATCAACAGCTTCATCAGTTTATTACTCTCTTAAGGATCTTACTATCGAATTTGTTTATATTATCAGAACTATTCTTTCCATTCATCCAGAGCTTTCAGAGATCGCGGTTCCTTTATCAGAAATAATGTATATGCCAAGCCAAGAAGGTTTCGCTTATTATTCCGTTCTTATTCGAGAATCAAATTATTTTGATTCTGACATTCAAAATTTAGCGCAAATGGCACTGAATTTAGACAATCCAGATGCTTTTACGAAGCAATCTGCGTGCGTTTTGTTACTCTCTATCATTGATTCTGGAAAATCAAATCAAGAAATTACAGAAGCAGCCATTAATGCTATAAACAAATTAGTTGAGTTCTTATCTAAGAATGTATCATATTCACGCAACGAATTAGTTTATGCTCTTATAAAATGTTATCAAAATAATCCATCAGAAAAAATTTACGTTCAATGGCTAAATAATTTACTACCATTGAAGTATTATAATAATTATTCCGCGAATGATATAGCTTTTATTGCTTTTAACATGCATTCACAACAAATTGTTAATGATGCAGTATTAGATGACAAATTTAAACAATTAATAAAGGAAGTAGCTGATAAATGTCCATTTGTCACTTCCCAAGAAATGCTATCGTCTATCGAATCTTTATAAACTTTCTATTTTATCATTTATTGGCTTATTTTTTATTTTAGTGTCTGTTGTGAGTAAATATGGTATTTTCATATTCGAATTATGAAATCTGGAAAATAAAAAATCAGCATTCTTTTAAAATAGTAAAAAATAACAAGGAATTCGGTGAGAACACAACATACAAAGCATTATTTCATTAAGAAAATCTTCACAGTTCTGAAAAATTGGAGATTTTTCCAGAAGTTTCAGTTTTTGTATATCTTTTTATCATTGTAGTCTCTTAATATTGAAATAATCTTCGTTTGTTGCATGCTAAGTTCAGTCAACGATAGGAATTGAGGGGAAATTAATCGTCGAGGAAGTACGATTATGTAAAGTAAAAAATGTTGTGGGATTTTTAATATTGTATATAATTTTAATAAATTTTTGTAGACATTTTAAGAAGCACATATAATTTTTGAATTTAAAAATTAAAGTAGTGTTGAATGAATTTATTGATTAATTAATACGGATATTCTCAAATTAATCAAAAATAGGTTTTCAGAGAAACTTTTGAGATATCTTTTCAAAATGTCTTTTTTGAAAATATATAAGTATTATATCAAATTGAAAAAAGGTATTTATCAAAATTCTAAATTTAATAAAAAATAACTTTTCAGAGGATTGTGATTTGAAAGCATGAGTAATAAGTAAAAAATATCTACGATTTTAATGAGGGAATTGTTCCTTATGAGGTATACATTATAACTATACCTCATAAGGAACAATTCCTTGATAGCTGGGAAACTTTCTCTGAATAACTTATCATTTGGAGAAGTTTTCCAGCTATCTATTAGAACTAAAGGCTGTGAGCACTAATATATAATCAGTGCCTCATAGCCTTTAGTTTCTTATTAAAAACGAGAAACTTGTTCGAAATGATAAACAATTTCGAACAAGTTTTCTCGTTTTAAGGAGGGATTGTCCTTATGAGGTATACAGTATGTATACCTCATAAGACAATTCCCTCTTGATAGCTGGAAACTTTCTCTGAATAACTTATCATTTGGACAGAAAAAGTGACACTTTACATGGCAAAAAATAGAGCCTTACTTTTGAGATACTTGAGATTGAAACTGAATCTTATGAGCGGTGATCTTGAATCACTACCTCATAAGGTTCAGTTTCATATAAAATTTGTTGCAATTTGTTATTCTTTTGCAATATATTTCTTATAAGATTTTACATCTTTTAGCGGGGAATGTTTGTTATTATGTATATATTATAAATATCTACACGATAACGAACATTCCTCGCTAAATTGCTGAGAAACTTTGAGGAAATGTCGAACAATTTCCTCAAAGTTTCTCAGATTTATATAGATCACTAGAGTCCCCTAGCACTGATTCTGGTTCAGTACCTAGGAGCTCTAGTTCTCTAACGAACTGATAAAATGTTTTTTAAATTTTTGGATATTGCTACCTGTGAAGCACTGACTTCAAGTCAGTACCTCACAGGTAGCAATTACATTGAAAGATGGGAGAAACTTTGTCGAATGTTAAACTATTCGGACAAAGTTTCTCACATTTGTAGTGGAGATGGAAGGCTTTGAGGTATATTGTATTAATATATACCCCAAAGCCTTCCATCTCCACTTGAAAGTGTCCAAACTTTGGGTTAATACTTTGCAATTAACCCAAAGTTTGGACACTTTCGAGAAGGAATTGGAGGGTAAGAGATATACATTCATATGGTATATCTCTTACCCTCCAATTCCTTCTTAAAATGGGAGAAACTTTGTCCGAATGTTAAACTATTCGGACAAAGTTTCTCCCATTTTTTGAAGGAATTGGAGGCTATGAGATACTGATGCAATGTCAGTAACTCATGGCTTCCAATTCCTTCCTAAAACTCATAAAAGTGGACATTACATGCATATAAAATTTGACATGTAAAGTCCACTTTTTGTGAGCGGGGATTTGACTCCGTCAAATCCCTTTTTCGTTTACGAGAAAGCCAAATTCTCTCAAAAAGTTAAGTAGGACCAATTTTTATAAAAAAAATCCAATTTCATTATGAATGTTAATTAATTTATATAATTATTGAATAAAAAATTTTCTTTGAGATTATGAAAAGTTCTTTGAAAAGTTATTTTTTCTCATTTTTAAATATTGTATTAGCCTATTTATTTATAATCCAAATTAAATAACTTTAAATTCAATATTTAAAGAATAATTTTGAAGGAATTGAGTTACTTCCCCCAACGATAAAATTGAGAGGTTTACATTTTGACCGAACTTAGCATGCAACACGTTTGCAATCAAATTTTAATAATATAAGCTTGTGAGTAATAATTTGTGGATTTTTTCTTTGACTCAATAAGGAATTGAATGTTTCGCATAGAGAAATAAGAATAAAAAGATCTTCTTGGTTTCAATATGAAAATCTATTGAAATTGAAATTCTTGGAAAAATTTCATCGGAACAAACATAGTGACTATGAACAGAGATTTAGAAGTTCATTACTGTGTTGTTCCATATTTATTAAACAGCGAGACTCTAGCTGCTTCATGCCGACAGGAGTTTCAAAAAAATTATTCCAAGAAATAAGCACTTGTTCACAATTTGAAAACAATAAATATTATAATAAAATGGATGGTATTAGTTCGTAGAGACTTTTCACTTATACTATTTTTTTGAAAGTTGGAAAATTGAAAGGAATAATTCCACATCCTCTCAATTTACATTAACAAAATAACATGGTTTATAGCAATGACTCATGATACTATTTTCTTTTTTAATACTTTTTTGGCATTTTGGCATTAGTGTCAAAAATTAAAAATTCCAAATTTTTAAGCGAAACCAAGATTTTTTGTAAAAATTTTCATAATTTATAATGTCTCAACAAACAAACGACCCCCACTCTGTTGAATTCCCGCCGGATTGGTCATTTGGAAGCAGTACAACATCAAGCCCTGAAAAGGCACCTAAATTACAAGCAATTGGTGAGCTTACATCCAATGAAACAAGTGGGAGTCCTGCTTCCCCAATAAAAACAACTTCCAATACACCCGGCGAAAGCAACTCACTAATTAATTATAGTATGGTGGATCCGGGGTCGAAGTCCAATGATTTTCCAACTGATGAAAATTCGCATTTACAGAAATTAGAAGAAAATAAAAATCCATCTGAAAGAAACAACATAAAAATCAATTTGGATGCTAGTGGTGATGAAAAAACCAATTTGGAAGATGAAAACGGCGAGGAAGAAGATTCAACAGAAAACCAATATGGAATTATTAGTCCACAAATTTACAGTCAATCCGATGATAATGCGGTTATTCAAAACGACGAAAATCCAGAGGAGGAAGATGAAGTCGAAGAAAATCCAGAGGAGGAAGATGAAGTCAAAGAAATTCCAGCAGAATTCAATCAAAAATTTTGGAATGGTAAACCAGAATATGTACCGACTAAACAACAGGAGATTGAGATGAACCACCAAGGTTCTGATGAAGATGAATTACAGGTTGATGATTTTAATAAAAGTATTTTCAAGCCTGTCGAAAAACCAGATGATGATACCGAAGAAATACATTAGGAAACGAAAGTCCAGAAGAAAATACCACTCGAATTCGTCTTCCTCCAGAGCTGAGCGAAGCACTTTCTAAATATATTAATGGAGAATTGAATAAAAACAACCATTCCAAGGAAGATGAAGAAGATGAAGAAAACGACAACGAACAATTACATTCCTCAGATGAAGAAGATCTTGTTGTTGAACAGCCAATGAAGAAAGAAAAGAACAGCTTAGAAGGAGTTGATCCATCCGATAATCGTGCATTTGCTGCAAAAGGCCCTCTTGTACAAAGAAATCAAGCTAACAAGAAATTACAAAAGAAGAACGCAAAAAAGAACAGCTTAAAACGAGTTGATCCATTCAATTATCCTGCATTTTCTATAAAACGTCATCTTGAACAAAGTAACCAAGCTAACAAGGAATCACAAAAGAAAGCGAGATCATCCCCGAAGAAAGACGTAACTCCACAGAAGAAGAACATAAAGGAAATCGATTTTCCTGCAATTGTTGCAAAACGCCATCTTGAGCAAATAAACCAAGCTAAAAAGAGAAATGGTAAAAGTAGAGTTCTGTCAATTTTGGAAAGAGTTTTCTAAAAAGCATCAAGCTTAAACAGTTTTAAAGTTTTCTTTTTTATAAAATTTGAAATCATATGTTTTTCCTTCAGATGACGATTTCATGTCATTCAAATAAACAAATATTGAAAATTCAATATGTTAATTCGTCTCAACTTGCAAAATTATTATTAGAATAAGTACTCGATATTTATATTCATTAATTATTTTATACAAATGTGTTGAATGACATATTGATCATTCAATTTATAAGAACGTGAAATTCAATATTTAAATAATTTAATAAAAAAAATTTTCTATTCTAACACATCACCATTTTCAATGATGTAAATGTAATCAACTATAATAAAATGACGCATTACCATTTATTTTATTTATCAAAATTATAAATATGCTTTGCATTTCTAATTAAATTCATTTAATAACAGATTTTCTTCATTTAAATATGTTTTGGCAATTATGAACATGATTATAATAATTGTTCAGATATTCATTTTCTTTTGATAATTAATTGCAACTTTGATTAATTTCATATAATATTTGTACATTTATTACTTTATGTATCATATAAACTTTAACATTCCGGTGATAATTTCCTTGGATTTACTTTCAATCTGCTTGTGTCGCAGAGTTCTCAAAAATTTCAAATTTCACCGTAATTCAAATTTTCAATTATCAATTCAATTTTTTTATTCATAAATATTTATATATAATATTGTAATATCATATGTTTATTAATTTTAATTCCGGAATAAATTTGTTTCAATTCTGAATAATTTCGGTGTTAAACATCATGTTGATATTTATAAATAATTTGCATATTGATAAAGTTTTTATTTTAGGTTTTTGTGAGCATCCATTACTTTGAGAAGCAGAGAAAAAAAAATTCACAATTTTTTTATGTATTCCAGAAACGATATACTTCGAAGTACGAAGAGAGCTAGGAATCATTTCAGCCAGGAAGAAGATACAATGCTTTTATCGCTAATTTCTTCTTTTAAAAAATGCGAAATAGACTGGGAAGAGATTAGTAGAATTATGAAAAGAACAGTTCGACAATGCAAAGACAGATATAACAATTATCTTATAAACAAAAATCAGAATAAAGATTTCACAAATGATGAACTTATGAAAATCATCCAATTATATTCCATAATTGGCCCACATTGGGTGGAAATATCTCGATTTTTCCAAGAAAGAACTGACATCGATATCAAACTTGCATTCAAGAGGCTTGAAAGGAGGAAAATTTCAACTGAAACATCGTTCCAGTTATACCTATCCTTGAACAAATATAACAATTGTGCCCTCAAAAAACTTTATACTAAAAGATTCGTATGTAGAAAAACATCAAATAAATTATCATTCCAGAAAGATGAAGCTGCTCAAAATATGGAATATATTGAATTCTCCTCAGAATATGAACAATCTATTGCTTCAGGATTCAATGAAGAGGATATTTTCAATGAATTTAGTGAATGCTGATTTTTGATTTGATGTTTTAAAATTACTATCTCATAAAGAAATATTAAATTTTAAAATGCGCATCTGTATGATGTGTTATCATCATTGTACATATAAATTAAATGATATATATAAAAGTATAAGGATTGTTTTTTATTTCAGATAATATCTGCATCACGCGACTTGAATAATATTGATGCAAAAGAAAATTATGATAACATATTAAATTACGCAGAAAAACCAACTGGTTTGTGGTATTTTCACACTTTTAAAACAAGTAGCAGAGTTATCATATAATTCAGGAATTTTCCTTGTATGAAAATTGATATGCTCTTTTTAAAGGGTCTAATATATCCCGCAACAAGTTACACTTATTCCTAGTATAACTAATTCGAGAGATTTAAAATTATTTATCTATAATTATAATAAATAACACCAATTTTTGAGGGGTTGGTTTTTATTGCGGGCGTGTCAAATTGGAATGGAAAAAAAAATCAAAAAATGTCACTTACATGAAGAACATTTAAAAAATAAGGATTGAACAATCTATTGATATATATGATCAGAACTAGTATAAGGGGTCGTCATGTTTGAGTTTAACCTTGACATGAGTAGTTTATAAAATATTCATAAAATCAGTCATTTACTATTTACTGTAAAAAGAACTAGTATACTTGTTATATGGACAAAGATTTCATAAGTGAGATGATTGTATTATAAGTTTGTAAATGGATGAGAATATTAATTTAGACTAATATTATTTTCGGATTTAAACATGTTTTGTTTAGCTTCCATAGTCGCATTGATCAGTTATTGTCCATGCTTTGACTAAATCGAAACTTGCGCAGAATATGTTGGATAATTTATTGAACAAAATAAAACCGAAATTAAAATATCCAACGAAAAATTGATAATCTAAAATGAGTTCATGTTCATTAGCCCAGGATTCAAATATAGACCAAATATTGGGGCAGATCATGGATGGATTTCAAGTAAACATTGAAACTTTTAAAATAAACAATGATATAAATAACAGATATAGAAAAAAATATGCGCAACAACTAGATAATATAAAGAATATAATTAGCAATAATAAAACAGAGAATCAAAATTATACCATACCAAATGAAGATTCAATAATAAAATGCAAAAATATGCATCAAAATTTCAAAATGTGCATGATTAACAATAAAAACTACGAAAAGCTCACTTCTTACCAAAAACACCAGGATCTAAGTTTTCTAGATGAGCAAAAGAAAAAAGAAATTAAAAATCTTTTAAGCAGAACAAATTTCAAGGATTTTGGAAAAGACACACCGTTTAAAAATCTTAAATTATCAAATATAAAACCGAAAGATCCTGTCATGCAACTGTTCGAAATTAATCCTGGAAACTATTATGAAGACTTGAAGAAAAAAGTTCTCAAAATGGTCAATATCCAGAGTCCTAAAGATTTGGTGGCATTAGTATTTCAAGAAGAATATACATGTTACCAAAGATTCGAAAATCTTGGGGAAACTCACTATTACGAATCGAAATTGCTATCATTTTTATCATCTAATTCACAAAAGCAGCTTGATCATGACCTTTCTGAATTGAAAAGAACTTGGAATTGTGATGGCAAATTTGATGAAAATGTTATCTATATTTTGAAGAAGAAATTTTTCATTGATATAAAACAGAGCAATTTTGTGCAGCAGCTGCTGATTCTCTATATCATTGAGCACCCAAACAGTTCTTTTATTTGTCCATATGTCAGTGGGATCTTTAAGGATGTTAAGGATGAAATCTCAAAGCAACTTTCATATCTTAAAGAGTTGGAAACTGATACAAAACCTATTGGCCATTTGCTCAGATTCTCGATGGAAATTGTAAGTAAAGTCGAACTTTCTCCTGGAATCAAGATATTTCTCAATATGCTGAACAATACACTGAATGATTTCCTTAAGACAAACTCACAAATGGATGTATTATTATCCTTGTTTAAGATATTGAAAAGTAATAATGTTTTCAACCAAATTCACAAAAATTTGGTCAGAAAGTTTGCTGAAAGAATTCTGTATGATATTTTCTATGATTTTCCTCCTATCGGAATATTAGCAACCATGTCATATGAGAAAGATGATGCAATATTCAATGAAGCCAAAGAAATCATTAAATTTGGACCTTTGTTCAGATATTTGAAAGCAATGAAAAGCAACATCAATTTCGACATGAAAGAAGAATATCAAATGGAAATTCTTTCAGAAGTTTTGATCACAGTTTACAGAAAAATCGGTGAACTTTGTAAGACAGATCTCATATTCCCTAATATTTTCGACATTGCAAAACCAAAGATATTACAAAAAGAATCTCACCAGCCCTCTTCATCTGAGTCGGATTCTGAAACATCAGGGTCCAAGAAAAAGATCAATATCAATGAAAACCTATCAGAGAATTTTTCAAATCTACAATTACGAGACTACAAAATTCAATCGGCAATTTATTCAACAGATGGCAATAAAGTTCTCATTGAATGGGCAACTTTTAAGTACTTTACTACCCTCTTGTTTATTCGAGATAACATGGAACCTGGATTCATAAATCTTCACATTTTCGCATGGCATAATTCAAGAGACATCAAATCTTCAAAAATACTGAATTTATTCGAGGATATATTAGTAAACTGCAAAGATGGCAAACCAATAATAGATGGTCTCCCTACAATAAAGCATGAATATGCAGCTTCTATTATTTTCATCTATTTACAAAGATGGGTTTCAATTTTTCCGAAAGATTTTGCCAAACTCCAGGATGACTCTGTTCTCACGGAAATCTTCGAACATATCAAGGACTATTTTAATATTGACGAAATCAAAGAAATTATTGAATCGGCTGTAATAAATTCAAAACGTAAAAAGCATATCCCGAAAGAAAAACTAGAGGAACGGAGCGATGCAGAATTTCTGAATGAAGTCAAAATTGATGCATTGAAGCATACCCTTGCATTTTCTGCCGATTCAATGACAGTTGCTAAGCATATCATGTTCAATCAGCTTTCTACCTATAGAAACATCAATTGTCGAGAATATGTGAATTGTAGCTGGACAAAAAATAAGCATGCACCACATCTCATTGAAATCACCACCAATTTCAATCACCTATCGCAGTACATACAGTATACTATTGTCAACTTTACCAAGAAAGATCCAAAAGCCACAGCATTCATTATTGCTCAATGGATATTAATCATGGAAAAATGCCGAATAATCAATAATTTCCAAGGACTTTTCGTCATTGAATCAGCTCTTTCATCTCCATCAGTTGCAGGTCTCCATAAATGCTGGGATGCATTGAATGAAATAACAGTTCCGGGAAGTGACTTAAAGATCAAAGAAATCTATGGTGCACTTTCGTTAATTTGTTCTCCACTTCGAAAGTTCAAGAACTACAAGACTTTGCTCATCAATATTGATGAGAGTCTTGCCCTACCATTTATCGGTCCATGGTTAACTGATATGGCATTCATTAATGATGGAAGCACAAGGTTCAAGAATGTCGAAGGAAATGAGTTAATGAATGTAACAATGCATAGGGCGTATTGGATGGTATGCTTATTTTTGAGGAAAGATTGGGGAACAAATTGTTCTTTCAAGATTTCTAAACAAATTCTCGAAATAATAAAGCATAAGACTGATACAGGTTACAGTCCATCAGATTTGCAAAAAATGTCTCTTGAATGTGAACCTAAATAAATGAAATGAAATATTTTGTATTAGTAAAAATCTATAATAAAATTATAATGTTCATACTTATTAAGTAATTTTAAATATCAATATATTAAAGAATTTATTCTTATAATAATGAAGATGTCAAAAGGTTATCTCCTTCTGCACTTGAACTGACTGAATTATCATGATCTTTCTTCCAAAATCTACGTTTCTTATGGCTTCTAAAGACAATTCCGTTGAAGGACATACTGATGATCGAAACTTCATCTTCAAATTTGATTGCTGGCCATTTTTAATCAATAGCGGTCTGAGTAATATTTCTGCAGTCTTTAGCGTTTAGTTTGAATTGATCCGAGGCAGCATCAGTACTTATTCTTGAATTGAGCTTGTTAATTACGTTCCTGACAACTTGATTATCAGGTTTTCCATCCTGAAGTTCTTTTTCAATGATGTCGCTGAATATCTTCTGATATTTCTTCTTTTGTTCTGATTTCTTCTTAATAACTAAATAATAGAATGATATTGTGAATCCAATTACACCACTGCCTGCAATAGCACTGATGATTGCAAGTAATACTTTTATTGTCATTAACATATGACAATGCTCAACTAAAACATAAACAGAAGCTAATTTATCTGAACTGTCAGTATCGTAGCAATCAGAGGATGTGTTGAACTTCTTGGAGCACGATTTCGGTGTTCCACTCATGCATTCGAAACTCATGCTTCCGAATGCTTTGTATCTTACATCAACATCTCCTCTTGAGAATGAAACTCTGTATATTCCTTAACAACCTTGGAAACAGTGTTCTCCGATTACTTCAATTGATTTCGGAATAGTGATGTATCCTGTGAATCCTTTGCAATAAGCAAAAGCGTATTTGTCTAAGTATTTAAGTTGAGAGGGTAAAATGAGTTCATTAGAAAGATCAGAACATCCATAGAAAGCAGCTTCTCCGATATAAACAACGGAATTTGGAAGAATTAATGATCCTGATATAGAATTACATCCATAAAATGCAAAAGAATCAATGGTGATGTTATCAACATCCATGTTATCGAACTCAATGATACTTGATATTCCAGAGCATTCAGCAAAAGCGTATTTTCCTATATATTTAACTGACTTTCCTATCTTAATGTATCCAGAGAAATCCTGGCATTTATAGAAACAGTTATGGTTAATGTTAACAACTTTATCAGGAATAATAATGTCTCCACAGAATTTACATTCTGCGAAGCAATTTGGCCCGATATAGGTGACACTTTCAGGTAATTTAAGCTGTCCTATAAAACCAGAGCATGCTTGGAAACAACCTGATCCAAGGTATTCAAGCTTATTACATTTATCAAAAATAAGCATCCCATCTAAATTTTTACAGCTCTCGAATGCTCTTTCTTTGATGACTTTGAGGCCGGCAGGTAATTCTAATGTTCCAGAGATACTTGATTGCATAAATGCATAAGCACCTATAACTGAAACTCTATTTCCGAAGTTAACATTAATAAATTTATATAACTGGAATGATGCCTCTTTGATTTCAAGAAGTTGATCACCATCGGCAAATATTAATGTTTCAACATTATCACAGAAATCAAAGAATTTAGGGCCAAGATCTTCAACAGTTTTTTCTATTATAATTACTTTTAGGGATTTACAATAAGTGATAGCATTGGTTGAAATCTTCTTTGCTTGCAATGTAATAGTGTTTATATCTGCTCCTGATATAGCAAATGGGAATATTGTTCCAAAAATTGCTGGTATTCTTTTGAGATATTTGCAATTTTTGAAACCTCCTTTTTTGATATTATTAATGGAATAATTCTTTAATTTAAAAACAATTTCCTCTAATTTTGATTCTGAAAAAGCATATTTCGCTATATAATCGATTTGTCCAGAGTTCAATGCTTTATTATAATTATCAACAACTACTTGACTTTTTTCGTGTTGAATACCAATGTAAGGTTGATAATCTTCATCAGATTCTTCATCTACTCTGCTTCCTTCATCATCGCTTAATCTTTCACTTTCATCATCTATTAGTATTTTATTTTCATCATCGCCTGAACTATCTTCTTCAAATTCCATTTTCATCAATTGTGCAACTTCAAATCTCTGAATTGAAGAATTAAAAAATGCATATTCATCTATTTTTATAAGACATGATTGAATGCACATTGTTCTTAAGCCAGTTGTTCCTGAAAAACATGATCGCATAAAGTTAATATTATCAGAAATAATAATAATCTGTACATAATTAGAGTCTGAAATTGAACTTAAAAAATTGGTGTTTTGAAAAGTAGATCCAATGAATGTTATAGATGATGATGTAATATTTTTGGTTTTGATATATAATTGTCCAATATCTGTACCGAAGAAAATAGGTTTTTGAAAACTGAAATCGTTAGGTACAATCAAATCAACTTTGTACAGAGGCTGCATGTTTGCAAAACAATTTTCTTCGAACATTAATTCCACCCATGATTCATCATCACCACCTTCATCATCACCACCTTCATCAATGACACCTTCATCATCACCACCTTCATCAATACCACCTTCATCATCACCACCTTCATCAATACCACCTTCATCAATACCATTTTCAGCATCATTTTTATATTCTACAAAAAGTTTCTTGATTGATGATCCTTCAAATGCAAATTCTTTAATACTCACAACATGTAAACGTATAAAATCTATATTGAGAGGAGAATTCCTAAATGCATATGCTCCTATATGGTCCCACTGGCAATTGAGTAAATCTTTATTTCTTAGATTAAGTTGCTTACAATTCTCAAAGCAACTTCTTCTTAAATTTGCATTTTGAGGAAAATTAGATATTGATTTCAGTTCTGTGCAGCCATAGAACGCATATTTTCCTATTGATATATAATCATCACTTTTGAACACCAAAGATTCGATTTTTGTATTCCTAAATGAATAATTTCCAATGTTCTCGACTGTTTTTGGTATTGTTACTTTCCCAGTGATGGTGCTTCCATCAAACCATTTTTCTCCTATATCAACAAAACCAATTTCCGTTTTTGAAGGATCAATAAATTGGATTTGCTGTAAATTGGATAATTTTGTGATTTCATTAATTGTTATGACTGTAGACGGAATCCAAAGTACCTTTATTATAGAATTTTGAACAGGAGATATTATTGTAAGCTCATATTCTGTACCATTATAAATAAATTTTCTTTCAAGATGTACTTCTTCAAGACTTGAGTTTTGGAAAGTAGCAATGCCGTCAGAATTAAGTTCATAAGTCAATCCATTTCTCTCCAAAGATTGAAGAACTCCGATCAGAAACAGACAGCTAAGCATGTATAATGATCTGACTTTCCTTCAGAAAATTAAGAATTTGAAATATCAATGAAATCATTATGCAGAATCGATATTGAAAAAGTCAGATAATTGATAAGTGTTTGAGTACTATCGCTCATAATTCAAATATAAAAAGCAATCACATTCAAATTAAAATTGACGGTAATATTTTGAATAGTGTAAAATTAGATTTGAAAGACCATTTCAGAAATTTTTGAATGAGGAGCAAAAATATTCATAAAAGTGTTTATTAGTATATGTGCATGAAATTCAATTTAAAAAGTGAAATGATCATGATCTGAATCGGTAAACAACAAAAATTTTTCGAAAATTCAGTTTCGCCGACCAAAATTATAAATTATTGAAATACCTGGTATAAAAATATGAGTAGTGATATCAAACAATAAAGAACAATTCAAATTTCCGAAATTAAACGCAGTCCTTCGCTCCATCTTTAAAAATCATCTTCACATATTTGTTATATCATTCCTAGTGGTAATTTTCAAAAAAAGGGTGATCTCTTTAATATTATTTCATCAAAATTAATACAAGAATGCATGAAGCATATCTATATCTCATTCAACTTGTCTTTTCTAGTAAGCCAACTTCAACGTAAAATAATGAGTTTTTATTAGAAATAATCCAAAGATATTTGATAATCACAAAAAAGAATATAAAAAGAAAAGACAATGAATTATGAATCTTTAATCTATGTAATTTCACAACAAATATGGATAATTTCTTGTTTGATTTATAGTAATAATATTGTTTATATGATGTTATATAGGAGGAAATAAAATGCCAAATATGTGCCAACGAATACACCAGGCTTTTATTCTGCAAACCTGCATATTATTGATGGTATTAAAAAAAACTTCAATGATATGCTATAAGAAAAAAAGAATATTTATTTTAGAGTGATAAAAATAAAATCAGATTGTATTACAAAAAATATAAAAATAATAATAAAATAAATAAAAAATCTCTTAGTAGAGACCAAGTTCATCACCAATATCATCTAAATCCTTATTTGATGTTTGCGGGGAATCCTGCTTCTGCTCATCCTTCTGTTGGGCCGGTTTAGAAGGATTCTGCTGCTGATTTCCACCGAAACTGTAAGAAGATGATCCATAACCACTAAATCCTGTATTTCCTCCAAAGTTTGGATTGCTTCCAAATCCAGAACTGAAACCAGAGTTAGATCCGAATGTGGAATTCGATCCGAAACCTGAGTTGAAGCCAGAGTTAGATCCGAAGTTTGAGTTCGATCTGAAACCAGAGTTTCCATAGCTATAATTTGAAGAAGAACCGAAACCTCCGAATGGTTTCTGTTCTTGTTGTTCCTTTCCGAATGAAGACTGGAATGAGAAAGATGGCTTGTCATTTCCAGGTGCGTTTGCGTTGAACTGCGGTGTGTAGAATGGTTTGTTGAAGGCGAACTCTTGCTTCTGCTCTGTCTGCGAAGAAGGCCGGTTTGTTGTAAGTGAATTCTTCCTTCTTTTCAGGTACAATTGGAGGAGTGAAGAATGATGGTTTGTTGACGTTTTCTTAAGGTGTTTGGAAGAAGAATGGCTTTGGCTGTGGTGGAGCTTCTTCTGTTTCTTTGTTTTCATTGGATAAAGAGAATGTTGGCTTTTCATATGAGTCTTCTTTCTTTTCTTCTGTTTGTGGTTGTCCGAATTTTGGAGGAGTGAAAATCTTTGGTTTTTCTTCTTCCACTTTCACTTCTTCCTTTGGTTCTTCTTCTTTGATTTCTTCTTCTTCTTTCTTTGGCTCTTCTTCTTTGACTTCTTCCTTCTTTTGTTCTTCTGGAACTGGTGGTTGATTGAATGTTGGAACGAAGTACTTCGGCTTCGAAGGAGAACTATTTGTTGATTCTTTCTTTGTTGCAGATGTTGGAATGAAAATTACTTTTTCTTGTTCTTCTTCTTTGACTTCTTCCTTCTTTGGTTCTTCAACTGGTTTAACTACTTGTGGAACAAAGAATTTTGGCTTTTCTGCTTCATTCTGTTTAGGCATTGGAGGAATGAAATACTTTGGTTTCTCTGGTTGTGCTGGAGGAGGAACGAAAACCTTTGGTTTTTCTTCAACTTTCTTTTCTTTTTCCTTCTTCTCTTCTTCATTTTGTTTTGGTGTTGTTGGGACAAAGATCTTTGGCTTGTTTTCTTCTTCGTTCTTTGTTTCTTCTGCTGGTTTTGTAATTGTTGGAACGAAGAACTTTGGTTTCTCTGGGACAGACGTCTTTGGTTTTTCTTCTTCTTTCTCTTCTTCCTTCTTTGTTTCTTGTTCTGCTGGTTTAGCTATTGTTGGAACGAAGAACTTTGGTTTGTTGTCTTCTTGTTCTGATGGTTTATTAAATGTTGGAACAAATAATTTCGGTTGAGCTGGAGGAGGAGCAAAAATCTTTGGTTTTTCATCCTTGTTTTCTTCATTTTGCTTTGGAGTTGTTGGAACAAAGAACTTTGGTTTCTCTTCTTCCTTCTTTTGTTCTTCTGTTTGTTTAGGAACAACAGGAACAAATACCTTTGGTTTGTTATTTTCTTCCTTGTTTTCTTCATTTTGTTTTGGAATTGTTGGAACGAAGATCTTTGGTTTGTTGTCTTCTTGTTCTGATGGTTTAGAAATTGTTGGTGTGAAGATCTTTGGCTTTGATGATTCCTCTTCTTCTTCATCGTTATCTTCAACTGTATTTAAGTTGAGTTTCTTCTTCTTTGATTCTATTTCTTCATCGATATCTTTGATGTCTTCCTTGATTTGGTCGATTTTATCTCCTTTCAAAGCTCTGATTTGTCTGTTTACTTCTGAAAGTTCTTTATTCTTTTCGAGGAGTTCTTTCTCCCATTTCTTGAGTTCTGAATCTCTGTCTGCGATGATGTCTTCGAGTTCGAACTTCTTTATCTTCAAATCAGCGACTTTTTCATCGAGAAGTTGGAGTCCTTCCTGTTCAGATTTCTTGGAAGAATTCTGTATTTCTTCAAGAGATTTGATGTCTTGTTCAAGGAGAGAAATTGAAGATTCCAAGGATCTTATGTTCTGTTTGTGTTGTTTCTTCATTTCTCTGACTTCTTTCTTCTTCTTTTCAGCGATTTCTTCGAGTTCTTTCTCCTTTTCTTGCAATGATTTCGCTGATGATTTCTCGATTTCTTCCTCAAGATCTTTCTTCCTTCTTTCGGCGTTTGAAATGGAAATCTCTAAATCTGTGATCTTATCATTCAAGTCTGTGTTTTCTGTTGTGATCTTCTTTGCTTTCTCTTGTAATTCTGCAACTTCTTGTTTAAGTTTGTCACTTTTTTCTTGTTGTTCTTTAGATTTCTTTTCCAAGTCTTCTTTTTCTTTGGATTTCTCGGAAATGATTCCTTTGTCTTCCTCGAGCTTCTTTTCCATCTCCGTGGACTCTTTCTCCATGGCTTCAGTGCTGGACTTCAATGACTCAATTTCATTAGAAAGTGTCACTTTTTCATTTTGAAGGGAATTTGATTGTTCGATATTTTGTTTTTGTTTTTGAGATAATTCATCATTCAATTTCTGCAATTCTTCCTTCTTCTTTCTTAGCTCTTCTATCTTATCTTGTGAGAAGTCACCTGTTGATGTCATTTGCTGCTCGAGTTCTTTGTTCTTTTGCTCCAAATCTTCTGATTCTTTCTCCAAATTAGAAACGGTTTTTTCTTGTTCTGACATCATCTTCAAAAGATTTTCATTTTTAGCCTTCTCTGCATCAAGTTTTTGCTGAGCGTCTGTAAGTTTCTGGCGTGCGAGAGTGTTGTATTCTCTTGCTCTCCTCTTATCCTCGTTGTGTTTCTTTGCGAGCTGCTCTCTCTGGCCCTTGATTTCTTCAATTGATTTCTTGATTTCTTGGAATTCTTTTTCGTTGTCGATTCTGAACTGGTTGTTCTTCATCGACAATTCATCGCATTGTTGTCTGAGATCAGAAACTTTCTTCTTCGCTGCTTCCATTGTTGACTCCAAGTACTTCCTTTGTTCTACTAATTTGTTGTACTGCTGTTCAACAGTGTTCTTTTCTCCTGTGATTAAATCGTTTTCGCTTTCTTTCTCTGAAATTTCTTTCTTCAAATCTTCAATTTGTTTCAAGAGTTCTGGATTTTGTTTTTCAGATTTCTCTTCGATTTGTTTCTTGAGATCTTGGAGTTCTTGTAACAATGATGAATCGTTCTTTAACTTCTCGAGTTCTTCCTTCTTTTGCTCGATCTCTTTCTTCAAATCTTCGTTGTCATTGAGCTGTGACAATTCTTCTGTCAATTTTTCTTTTTCTTGTGACAATTTTTGTTTCTGTTCTTCATTGATTTGTTTCTTGAGATTTAATGTTTCTTTGAGTGAAGAAACTTCTCCTTCAAGCATTTCCTTGTCTTCGTCATCATTGACATTCTCTAGTTCTTTGTTCAATGACTTCTTTTCTTCTTCTAATTTGGCCATTTCTGATTTAGATTTTTCTTTTTCTTCAGAAATCTTTGATTTGATTGTTTCGTTTTCTTCTGTCAATTCTTGGAGTTTCTTCTTAAGATCTTTGAGTAGATCTGATAACTGTGATGAGTCTGCCTTGTTCTCTATCTCTTGGTTGTTAATCTTCTCCTTGAGTGAATCGATTTCTTTGTACAAAGAATTGGATTTGTCGCCTCTTTCTGATTCTTTTTCTTTCAGCTCATTTTGTAATTGAGAAATCTGAGATTTGAGTGAATTTTCTGTTTCAGAAATTTCATTTTGTTTCTGTTTGATTTGTTCTTGTAATTCAGAAATCTGAGATTTGAGCTGTTGATTTTCTTCTTGTGACTTATTGTCTTTAAGTTCTTCCTTCAAAGCATCGATTTCTTCTTTGAGTTTCTCGTTTTCTTCTTCGTCTTCAATCATTTGCTGTAATTTGTTGTTGAGATCATCGAGTTCTTTCTGCAAATTCTCTTTAGTTTGTTGTGGATTTGATTCTTCTTTGACGGAATTGATCTGTTCATTGAGTTCATCGATTTGGCTCTGTAATTCCTTGTTTTCACTGTCATCTTCTAATGAATTCAATTCTTCTGTCAAGTCATTGATTTCTTTGAACAATTTATCTGTTTTCTCCTTGTTTTGTGTCTTCTTTTCAGAAATTAATTGTTTGAGACGTTCAATTTCTGTTTCAAGAAGTTTTCTTTCTTCATCAAATTGACTTTCTTCTTCGTATTCGTTGTTAAGATCATCGAATTCTTGTTCTAAATCATCAATGTTCTTCTGAGCTTTTTCGTTTTCTTCCTTAGTTAATTTGATATCTTCTTTGAGTTTGTTGATTAAGCTTTGTTTGTCTTCTAACTGTTTCTTGAGATCATCAAGTTCTTTCTCGTCTTCTTCTGATTGTTTGTTATCAAGAAGAGATTTGATTTCTTCAATATGTGATCTGATTTCTTCTTTGTCTTCTTCCTCTTGGATTATGTTTTCTATTTGTGAATTGAGTTGAGAAAGTTCTTTGAGTAAATCAGATTTGGTTTGTGCATCTTTGTTTGATGCTTTGATTTCATCGATTTGTTTGGATAAATCGATGACTTCTTGCTTCAAATCATTGATGTCATCTGTGTTTTGTAGTTGTTCGTATTCTTCCTTGAGTTTGTTGAGTTCTTCAACTAATTGTTGTCTTTCTCCATCTTCTTCTTCACCGAGATCGATGATTTCTACATCGCGTGATTTGACGTTCTTGAGATTTTCGATTTGTTCACGCAATTTGTCGTTTTCATCATCAGCTTCAGCCAATTTCTCTGTTTTCTCGGTGAGTTCGTCGATTTCCTTCTGGAGTTTGATCTTTTCTTGTTCTGGATCACCGAATACAGAGATCTGTGTCTTCAAGTCTTCAACTGTTTGTTTCATTTCTTCTATCTCTGTGTTTTCTTGGAGATTTTGAAGTTCTTCTTTGAGTTTATTGATTTCTTGAGATAATTTCTCGTTTTCTGCATCATTTTGTTTGCGTTTGGAAGCGATTTGTGCCTTGAGATTTTCAACTTCTTCAGCTCTTTCATCTTCATTTCTGTTTTCTTCCTCAACTTCTTCAAGTTTGACTTTGAGTTTGTCCAAGATCTTTGTCAAACTTTCGTTGTAATTCTTGTATTCCATTTCTTGAGAATCGATCTTCTTCTTGAGATTTTCGATTTCGTTATGGAGTTTTTCAGCATTTACAGCATTCTCTTGTTCTTTATGTTGTAACTTAGCTTTGTACATTTCGATTTCATGCTGTTTCTGTTCTGTTGCCTGCTGTCTTTCTTTTTCTTTCTTATCGATTTCTTGTTTGAGTAAATCGATTTCGCTGTCTCCTGCGTTTTGGAGTTTTTCGATTTCTCTTCCACAATTATCGATTTGTCTTTGCAATTCTACCTTGTCGTCTTCGTTTTCTTTCTTTGCCTGTTGGAGTTTCTCCTTAACTTCATTGATTTCTTTCTGTTTCTGGTCGATTTCCTTGTTATTCTTGTCAACTTCTTGTTCAATTTGTTTCTGGATTTCTTCGTGTTCCTTGTTCATGTTTTCAAGAAGTTTCTTGTGATTATTGATGATTTCTTGCAATTTCTGGTTATCTGCCTCGTTTTCTTGCTGTTTCTCGTTGATTCTGTCCTTGATCTGATCGATTTGGTTGTGGATATCTGATTGATTATCTGATTTCAAGTTCTCAAGGATTTCTTTGTACTTTGAAAGTTCTTCTTCCAAAGAAGATCTAACTTCTTCATTCTGCTTCTTCTTCTCGTCGGCTTCTAACTTGAGTTCTTCGATCTCTTCACTGAGCCTGACTAATTCGTCTGGATCAACTTTGTTTTCGGCTTTTTCAAGTTCATTTTGTGCGTCACTTTTTTCTGATGTCAGTTTTTCAATTTGTTTCTTCATTTCTTCGTTCTTCTTGTTCTGGTCATCGATTTGAGCTTTAACAGATAAGATTTGGCTCTTGAGGGAGTCAACTTGTTGCTGCTCAACTTTCTCTATCTTGTCGTACATTTCCTTGAGAGAATGGAGCTCGTTTTCGGAATGAGAAACTTCTTCTTTGTTTTGAGAAACTTTTGCATCGAATTGGAATTTCAATTCCTGATATTCTTTCTTGAGTTTTTCGATGTCTTCTTGTGGTTTCTCTTGTTGTTGCAATTGTGCTTTAAGTGTATCAATCTTGTTACGAAGATCCATGATTGTATTATCATTCTGCATCTTCTTTTCAGCTTTGACAATTGTTTCATTCTCCAAAACATTCTTTTGGTTTTCTAAATCATTCAATTCAGATTCAACTCTGATTAATTCATCTGTCAATGATTTGTCTTCATCAGACATTCTCTGGTATTCGTCCTTCATCATTGCGAGTTTCTTCTTTGTCTCTTCTATTTCTTCTTTAAGAGATTCGGAGTTATCATCTGTTTGTGGTAAATCATTGAGTTCTTGCTTCAATTGGCCGAGTTGTTTCTCGAATGTTTCATTGGAAACTTGTCTTTCTAAGTTGTTCGATTTCCTGCTGTTGATTTGCTCTGTGATTTCATCAATCAAGTTCTGCAAATCTTCAGTCTTGTCTTCGACAACTTCGATTTGTTCGAGTTCCTTTTGTTTCTCTGTATAAGCTTCTTCCAACAAATCATTTCCTTCTTTGATATCTTGGTATTCTTTACGTTTCTGATCGATTTCGGATTTGATTTCATCGATCTTTTGTTGGATTTCTTCTGCTTTGCTTTCGATAACTGCAATGTTATCGAATTCGCTCTTCAACTGATCATATTCTTCCTTCAAAGCTGTGTTGAGCTGTGAGCATTCTTCATTCTTCTTCTGTTTGTCTGTGATTTTATCTTTGATTTCTTCAATTTGTTGTTGCAAATCATTGGATTTGTCTTTAACAGGAATAATTTCGTTCAATTCATTCTCAAGATCTTTGATTTGGTTATCGAGTTCTTCATTGTGTTTAGTTGTTTCTTCATTCTGCTTTTGTTTGTCAGAAATCATTTGTTTGAGTTTTTCAATCTTCTTTTCTCCTTCTTCAGATGATGATGAAACAACTTCGATGTTATCTAACTCGTTCTGCAAGCTCTGGAGTTCCTTGAGAATATTCTCGTTTCCGGATTTGATTGTCTCATTTTGTGATTTCTTCTCTTCAAGAAGTTTTTGTAAGTCTGTCACTTTTTGTGATAATTCCTCAGATTTATCTTCTTCTACATCGATTTCATCGTATTGTTTCTGGAGATTGTTGAGTTCCTCGTTCAAGATATCATTAGCTTCCTTGATATCATTGTTTGTTGTGTTCTTTTCTTCGATTTGTGACTTGAGTTTTTCGATTTCTGAATGGATTTCTTCAGCTTTATCTTCAACAACTTCGATTTGATCGAATTCTTCTTGGAGTTTGGACAATTCTTCCTTCATGTTCTCGTTGTTTTGTTGTGTATTTGCGTTGTGTTCCTTCTTTTCTTCGATTGATTTATGAAGATTTTCGATTTCTGCCTTGATTTCTTCTGAATCATCCTTTTCTTCAGCGATTTCTTCTAATTGGTTCTTGAGATCATTGAGTTCCTTGTTGAGGAGTTCATTGGATTCGCTGATTCCGCAGTTTGTTGCCTTCTTTGTCTCGATTTCTTTCTGGATTTTGACAATTTCCTTTCTGATTTCATCGGATTTGTCTTCAACAGGTTCGATCTTTTCGAGTTCTTCCTTCAAACTGTTCAACTCTTCTTCGACAACTTCATTGGCTTCTTTGATGTCGTTGTTAAGTTGATGCTTGGAATCGATGTCACTTTTCACTTTTTCAATTTCTTCTGTCAGTTTTTCAACATTATCTTCAACATTTTCAATTTGTTCCAAATCTTGTTTGAGTTTATCAAGTTCTTCATTGAGTTTGTTGTTGTTCTCCTTCTGTTGCTTCTTTGTTTCGATTTCTTTCTGTGTTTCTTCGATTTGTTGATTGATTTCTTCTGTTTCATCTTTAATTTCTTCGAGATCTTGTAATTCTTTGAGTTTTTCATCGAGTTCTGATTGTTTTTCTTCATTGTTCTTAGCGATTTCTTCATTCTTCTTGTTCTTTTCATCGATTTGTGTCTTGATGTTCTCAATTTCTTCTGAAATCTCGTCAGCTTTGGATTGATCTTCATCTTTAATTTGTTCTAATTCTTGTTTGAGCTCATCGAGTTCTTTCTGTTTTTCGGAGATTTCCTGTTTAGTTGTCTCGATTTCCTTTTGGATGTTTTCAAGTGGTTGGTCACTTGTTTCCATCTTAGAGAGTGTTTGTCTGAGGTTTTCGAGTTCTTCAGCCAATTTCTTGTTTTCTTCTGCAATCTTTTCGTTGTTTTTCTTCTTTTCTTCGATTTGTGATTTGACGGTTTCGATTTCGGAACTGATTTCTTCTCTTTTATCTGGAATTGTTTCCATGTTATTGAGTTCATCAGTCTTTTCTTCCTTTTCCTGGATGAGTCTGCTGATTTCGTCATTCAATTCGTCGTTTTCTCTCTGTTTCTGAGAAATTTGTGCTAAAACTTCATCCAATGATTTCTGGAGAGAATCTGTGTTGTCGTCAACATGTGGAATTGATTGCAGTTTGGCCTCTGCGTTCTTGAGGTCTTCATGGAGATGTCTGATCAATTCATCGATAGTTGTGTTGTTTGCAACACGTTTTGTGATTTCTTCATTGACTGAATCAATTTTCTCTTTGAGTTCTTCGGAATTATCAGCGATATCCGTCATTTCCTCAAGCTCCTTGTTCTTGTCTTGGAGTTCCTGCTTGAGTTTGTTGTTTGTATCACGGATTTTCTCGATTTCCTTGTTGACATTTTCAATTTCTGATTTGAGATAATCAGAATTATTTTTGACACTTGACATTGAGTCCAATTTTTGTTTAGTTATCTGTAACTCGTGTTCTAAATCATTGTTGGACTTGTCTGTCTGTTCGTTGTTCTTCTGTTTCTCATCAATTTGTTTCTGAAGTTCAGAAATTTGCGCCTGTAATTTGTCACTTTTATCTTCAATGATTTCAATTTCATCCAATTCTTTAGCGAATTTTTCGATTTCTTCGATGAGTTTTTCATTTTGTTCTGTGTTGTTTTCGTTCTGTGACTTACGCTCGTTGATCTGCTCCTTGATTTCATCGAGTTTCTTGTTCAATGACTCAGAATCATCATTGACTAACTCTGTTTGGTCGAGTTCGTTTTGTAAATCTTTCAATTCTTTTTGTAATTTATTGTTTTGTTCGGTTAATTCGTTATTTAACTTCTTTCTGTCTTGCAAGTTATCCTGGAGTGTTTGTATTCTCTGTCTGATTTCTTCAGACTGGGCTTCAACAATCTCAATGTCATCGAGTTCCTTTTGTGCATCATTTTCGGCTTCAATCAACAAATTCATTATATCTTGGATTTCTTCATTTGATTTCTTTTTTTCTTCGATTTGTTGTTTGATGTTATCAATCTTTTCTTGGATTGTTTCTCTTTCGTCATTGACTACTTCGATTTCTTCCATTTCATTCTCCAAATGCTGCAATTCTTCGTTCAATTTGTTCATTTCTTCTTGGATTTTCTCGTTTTCTTGCGATTTCTTGACAATTTGTTCGTTCATTGCATCAACCTTTTGGTGGAGCTCTGGTGTGTTGTCTTTGAACTGGTTCAAATTATCAAGTTTCTCCTTTAACTCTGAAATTTCTTTGGAAACTTTTTCAATTTCGTCACTTTTTTCTTTATTTTGTTTTTCTAAATCTTTGTATTTCTGCTCTACCTTCGATCTCTGTTGTTTCAAGTCATCGATTTTGTCGACCATGTCATTGTACAAGATCTTGGCATCATCAACTTTCGATTTGAGGTCTTCGACTTCTTCAAACAATTGATCGTTTTCGTTTTCAATTTCATCCAATTGTAAACTGTCGAGTTCATCTTGTAATTTGGACTTTTCATCATTGAGTTCTTTGTCTCTCTTGTTCTTTTCTTCGGAAATCTTGTCTTTGTTGGCTTTCTCTTTCTGGATTTCGTCTTTGAGCATGATAATACTTGAATTTAGTTCGTCATTGTTCTTAATCTTCTCTTTCTCGAGCTCTTCCTTCTCTTTGAGAAGCTCATTGAGTTGATCTTTGAGGTCGTCAACTTCAAAGTCAGGAATAACTTCGAGTTCGTCCTTTAATTTCGAAATTTCATCGGATACGCTTTCGATTTCGGCCTTGAGCTCGTTCTTCTTGGCTTCGTGTTCATCCTTGGCGGACTGGAGCTCTTGGTCGGCCTTAACCATCTCGTCCATCTTAGATTTAAGTTGTTCATTCAACTTATTGAGCTCGGCAACGCGTTGGTTGTTCTTTCCGAAGAGTTCTTCCCTCTTCTTGTTGACTCTGCTCTCGAGTTCTTTGAGATCTTTGGTTGCTTGGTCGATTTCGTTCTTGAGATCGACATTTTGTGGCTGATTGAGGTCGTTGTACTCTTTCATGGTCTTTTGGAGTTGATCATTGATCTTGGCGATCTCTGCTTCGCGGCTGGCCTTTTCTTCGGCTTGTTTACGTTTAAGATCGTTGAGATCTTTCTGTTTCTGGGCCAACTGTTCTTGAAGTGCGGACTTCTTCTTGCTGTGATCGCTCTGGACTTTGTTGACAAGGCCGTTGAGCTTGTTAAACTCAGAATCAATTTCTTGGATCTGATTATTGATGGATTGGAGCTCAGTATTGGTATTTTCGGCATCATTGGTTAACTCCTTACGGCGTTCAATGAGATTTTGTCTCCTCTGGGCAAGTTTCTGACGAGAATCTTCGATGGTCTTTCTCATTTCACCGAGTTTCTTCTCAGCAATCTGAGTTTTTGTAGTAGTTTCGTCGAGTCTATCTTTGAGTTTCTTGATTTGTGGCTCTTCGTCCTCTTGTAAGTGCTTTATTTCATCTTCGATCTTTGTCTTTTCAGATTCAACTTTGGCGATCTGCTTCTTGAGCTTCTCTTCGTCTTTGCCTTGAGAATTCCTTAACTCTTGTAAAGCGCGGCGTCTTTCTGCGACCAAATCAATCATTTCATTGAGCGAGTAGTTGAGATTTTCGGTCTTGCCCTCTTCGTTCTCGATCTCCGTTTCAGTCTGGTCGAGCTGGTCCTTAAGTTGTTTCATTCTACGATCCTTGTAATTTCCACGATCGATGAAATTGCGATAAGAAGGACTTGAAGGAGGAGTCTTGAGTTCAGATAGCTTGGACTCGCCTTCAATGATACCGGAGAGTTCAGAAATTCGAGAATTGCTGAGATCTGTGGCAGCTTTGAGGTTCTTGATCTCTTCGTCTTTATCTTGTAATTGTTTACGAAGAGAATCCATCTGTACTTTCGAGCGTGCGTTTTCTCTGTATAGTTGCTTAATGAGAAGAGCGCTTTTCGTTTCGTCAAGACCTGGACCACCTTCAGAGGCAGGGAGCTTCATCAAAGGCCCATTTGTTGCAGCTTCCTGAAGTTCTTTATTTTTCTGTTCCAGATCGGCGATGTCTCTGCGCTGTTTATTAATTGTTCTCATTAATTTCCGAATTTTGATCTCGGTTTCATTTGAGTCATCAGCTTGATTGATGCCACTCGTATTGGGGAATTCCCCGACAAAACTGATCGTTTTTGCTTTAAGTTCTTTATTTTCATATTCAAGAGATTCATTCTGATGTTCTAATTCGATCATTCGTTGGCTCTGCTCTTTTAATTCATTGTATGCTTCTTGGGAGCGCTGTTGTGCTCTCGCCAACTGCTGAGCGAGTTGTTTATTAACATCTATCAAGTTGTGTCGATTCTTATAAAGTTGCAAGCATATTTCCTGTAACTTCTTAGTGTTAGAAATGTTCTTGATAGAGTCTGCTGTGATAACAATCTTCTCAGTTGGAGACTGAACAGACATTTATGTTTTCACGGCCTAGAAAAAAAATAAATAAAAATTGAATGCATGATCAATTTCGCTTGGCGCCCTTAGTAGTAGGATAGGATGGGTTTTGTGACTTTTTTTGTAAACGTAAGAATTCATACAATATCGAGCGATTTTGTATCATTTTTTTTAACATATGAAGTAAAAAATGTATGATTCTTACGGTTTTTATTCTTACGTTTTTGAATAAATCAAGATTTAAAAATTTTTCAAAATTGTAAGACATTTACACTCAGCCATACATAATGAAATAAAAAATAAAAAATTTTTAAAAAATAAACCATTAAAAAATTAAAGTTATTTTTAAAATAATTTATTTTTTTATTCTTACATAAATGACCCAACAAGTAAAACAGATAAAATAGATTATCGAATTTTAGAGGATGGTGTTCCTGTTTATATTCAAAGATTTAAAGGGAAGCAATATTATAGAATTGTTAATCCTGAATACATAAAACATTTATTTAAAAAGGAAGACTGTGAATTATTAAACGCTAATGAATATGAAACCAATAAATCAAAACTGAGATATAAATATATTGGAAGTGATGAAAGGTGTAAAGATAAAGATAAAGTTTATTAAAAAAAAAAAGGTAGTGGGGCTTCCAGGCACTTCGTGCCCTCTAGCCCCGAAGATGTTTAGTATAAATGAAGTTTTTATTCGGAAAATTGTTAGTCTTCTGGTGTGAATTCGGAGGACTCTTCTTCTTCCTCAATTGCTTCTGGGAAGAAGCCTTCTTCTGGGTCGAAAACATTATATAATGTTTCACTTTTCACAAATTTATATATGTTTTCATGTTTTGTCACTTTTCTGTCACTTTTCGGGAAAAAACATTTTTATTTATAATATATAATGAATTTTACAAAACCTCGTTACCGTTCTTTGGAATAAGAGTAAATGTAAAGATATTATATTGAGAGAACTTAAAGAAACTACCGAATGGTCTAACATTTGTAGATTTGTTCGGTGGAGTTTCTTATATTCCCATTTGTGCCATACAATATTCCCAGACTCAAAGATTATATGCAATGACTTCGACAACTATATGGACCGTCTCAAACATATTCCAGACACAAACAATATATTGAAAGAGTTAAAAGAAAAGATACCTATAGGTAAGATGGAACGTATACCATTAGATAAGAAAATATTGTGAGAGAGGTTTTGAAAAAAGCAGAATATATAGACTGGGATAGTATATCTGCTAGACTATTATATAGTGGTTCTATAAGAGTTCATGACATTGAAACACTTATGTCAAAAGTTTTATATCTTAACTATACAAATGTTTTCAAAAGGACATAGAAAAATATATTGAGGGTATAGAGTTGTGTAGATGTCATTGGCAGAGTTGTAATGAAAAATTATAAGACAAGGAAAATGTTTCTTTATAGTGGCACCGCGCGTTCTATAACACATGGATTTTCATACCAAGTAGACTGGACTTTGAGAGACTCTTTAGGAAACTTTAGACGTTTTACATAACCATCCATGCTTTTACTTACATCCCGATAAAAGTGGTTTGGAAACCGTTATGAGATGGTTAGAGGACATACATGACTATGAGTTTAGATATGACAAGATAGAATATGAGAGAGGTCTATAAACCGGAGAAAGTGTCATAACAAAGAAATTTTATTAGAGTAAATGTGGTTTGAAATAGGACTACTTGTTTTAGGTTTTTTCCATTGTGTCATTTATTTATTTGACGTGGCAGAAAGATATAGAGAATATAAGTGAACCAATGCCTGCAAATGTTCAGTATATGTACTACGTAAGAGATATTTTTTATCTAATATTAAATGGACGCACAGAACTTAGCGAATGCACAGACACACTGGACAACCAAACCCAGAGAATATTCCAAATGAAGTTAGTAATACAAACTGCAATGGCAAACTAGGGTCAAGTGCCAACAGATGTACAAATGCAAACTGCCATGTCAAATGACGCTGCGTTAGGTTTGCCACCATGTATGCAAATATGAGATGGAAAGAGTTTTATACAAACCCTGAAGTGGATATAAACAACTTTATGCAGATGACGCGAACACGGAGGTTACCACAGAATATGTTTTCTACCAGAGGAGAAACAGAATGTATGAGCTCCAGTTAAAGAATGCTATGGAACTCAACAGGAAATAAGAGACTAGGCGGACATTAGATTTTTACATATAGTAAAATGGGTTTCTTCAGTAAGATAGGACTTCTTTCGAAATGTTGGAAGAGGTATATGGAATGGAATAAAAACCGTAGGAAGAGGAATTTGGAACGGTGTCAAAAATATTGGTAAAAGGGTAGGTCAGTTTGTTTGGTATTATACTAAAGACCTGAACCAGAAGAGCAAGCTCCTGTTATAACAACAGCCTGAACCTGCACCACAGTCTAGTTGGCAACCAATCCAACACCTCAACCGTATTAAAAAATTATATTTTTACCGTTCGATAGTAGTGTATATGAAACTAAGTTTCTAAGTAAACGCATGGTATAATGGAATTATTCTTTTTCTTCCATCTGTAGTAAACCATACTTGAAAGTCTGAAATACTCTCCACTTGGTGTTCGTATACTTTGTAGGTTTTTCGTAAAAATCATTCATCAGACATAAAAGAGTTTTGCGCACCAGAAAATGAAGCATGAACAATAATAGCATCTGGGTCGAAAATATTTTCATATGTTCCATTAGGGTTTTCGACTTCATAAAAGTCTGGGTGTACTGGATATGCTGCAGGCTGATTTAACATCCTCATAAATCTATACCATGCCAATTGTTTATATTTTGTAGAAATATAACGTTTTCTCCAAGGTCTTCTATTCTATTGATTTTAACAGTTGCATTTTTCCTGTCATAAATAATATCGAGATGGTATTCTCCTCGATCAGTGTTATATACTGTTTTGCATATTCGATATAGTATATGTTTATTTTTCTTGAAAAGCTTGAAGAGTTGTTTCTAAGTTTACGAAGCAACTAACTTGTAAAAGTTTTCCCTGTTCAAATTTCTCATACATACGTTTTTCTTTGTTATAGTATCGAACTTCAAACCGACCGTAAATGGGAAACCATGTATGCTTCTGAAATGAACTTCATTCTACGAAAGCCAATAGCTTTTGTGACAGATGGGTCTCTTAACCATTCTAATGGGTAGTCAAACGTATGCCTTCATGCTTTACGGTCTCTGTCTCAAACTTTTGACCGACATTAGTAAAAAGTTCATCTAAGGTTTAGTTGTAGCAACTCTTGAATTTTCTTTTTCTATTGGAAGCATATTTTATCTAGAATAAAAATGTCGAAAGATATTGCTTCCATGAGAGAAATACAACACAACCGACACTCATTATGCAAGCTCTAATAAGAACACAACAAACTTTCAAAACTATTCTAAGATATTTGAGTCATTGAAGAAGGAAACTTAAAACTGACAATAAACCCAATGACAGATGAGTTTCTGTTTCAAGACAATAAGAACCATACTGTCTGTATAAATCCAACAAAAGAGACTTTAAACGAGAAACCTATAAATGAAACTTCTTTTGAAAACAGATGTTGACAACAAAGCTGACAAAGAATATGTAGACGATGCAATAGCAAAAGAGAAGAAAAGAGCTAACAATGCTTATGCACACAAAAGAACATACTCATCCTGAACTAGCAGACAAAACATATGTTGACAATAAAATGTCAAGTGAAGTGACGAGAGCTGAAAACGAATATTCTAAAAAGACTCATACACATTCTATATCTGAAATAACAGACTTACAAAGAAACCTTAAACAGTAAAAGTGCCGTTGGACATACACATACCATTGCAAATATTACAAACTTACAAGAAACCTTAAACAGTAAAAGTGCCGTTGGACTAACATACCATTGCAATATTACAAACTTACAAGAAACCTTAAACAGGAAAAGTGCCGTTGGACATACACATTCTATATCATGAAATAACAGACTTAAACGTTAGCCTTGAAAAGAAAGCAGACAAGAACCATACACATACCATTGCAAATATTACAAACTTACAAGAACTTTAAACAGGAAAAGTGCTTTGGACATACACATTCTATATCTGAAATAACAGACTTAAACGTTAGCCTTGAAAAGAAAGCAGACAAACATATGTCAATGAAATATACCAAAGTTTGATAGGACACAAAAAAATATTGAAACTATTGTTGGTGACTTTTTTTCAATGAAGAAAATAAATATTTTAGATGGCAGTTTGTACATTCCTTAAAAAATGGTAATACGTATAAACTCATTCCGAAAAATAACAATGAAATGTTGTAAGCTATATAAAGAATGATGGTACACAAGTTAAAGTTCCATTGACAACACTGCTACTTAACTTATATGGAGACGAACAAAAGAAATATTTCCGAGTTTATGAAATGGCAGATATGACATTGCCTGACCCAGCTCCAGCACCATATTATTATGACTATGTAGATGACGAAGGAACACTACATGCAGATGAACAAAAGCAAACATTATATTTAGATTATTATAGATATAAAAGATATAATGCAATAGAAAAAACGAGAATAGTATATTATTATATAGATGACAGAAATAAATATTATAGTCAAGATTTTACCTACCCTGAAAACATAAGATTATATTATAAAAAATATTCTTACACAAACCAGAAGAAACCTGAAATAGTTGCACTATATTTTAAGTTCAAAAGAGACAATCCTATAATGTCTCATATGTTTGATTTAATGAACCCAGTAAGGTTCTATTTATACATCTATGGAAGCAAGAGGTCTCAAGTAATGTTTGGTGTTGTGTGCATGGGAACAAATAGTCGACAGGTTTTGTATTGTGCAAACTCTTCAAAGGAAACAGGTGGTTCGAAGAAAATTAAAAGAAGCAACCTTCCACCGCACACTCATACAGAACTACAAAACTTTTCTGGCGACCATAGCCACTCATTAGGAGACCACCATTATACAACTCAGAATATTATGCTGGCAATGACGTTTTTATCTCCAGATTATTAACCATTCAGCAAAAAAGACTTTTCGACCAACTGAACCAGGAGGAAATCATCTCCTACTTTCACAACAAATCCAACAGGCTTGGGTAAAGAATACATGCCACCTTACATGACAGTTTACGCATGGTATAGAATTGCTTAGTCGTCATTTTCAACTTCTTAGCATATTCGTCAGGAGTTGTCTTATAATTTGTTAGGAACTGTCTTTGAAAGTATACCATTGAACTTTGGACAAGTTTGAAACGAGTGTCTGACAATAGTAGTTTTATCTTCTGCTTTGCAGTCTGTACATTTTGCCATGTTTTGCCTAAAACTTCATAATATTCTCTGTATAGCTTGCTTCTATTTTTACGACGAGCGAATGTGAAGTTACATAGTCGGGTTCCATTGTTGTCATAGTCAATAGTAATTTTCATATGGGGTCGCGTTTAGGTATTTCTATTTTTACTTTGTCACCTTTCTGAAGTTTGAAGCCCGGCATTTTTCTTGTTTGTGCTCTTTTTGACTAAATTATTAAATATAATAGTCCTTTCTCTAAGTCAGGGTTGTTTTTCATTCTTCGGGGGAGTGGTTTTCCCAAACCTTTTTTTACGGCTATTGTAAATATTTAAAACTTGTCTCATCTTTGCCATGGAGAAGTGTCTATATTTGTCGTCATATGACATTTCATTTGCTTCACCACCTTTGTGGTTGGTTTAAGTCTCTTAACATTTTTATACAACCGGTCAATGACACCAAGAAGCAGAATGGTTTTGGGTCGACAATGAAATATTGGTTTATCATTTTTTGAACGCAGATAGTTTTTTACTCATCTGATTTGAAAGAACTTTCAACAGTCAGAATGTCAAGTTTTGTTGGATGTAATTTTGTCAACGAATATTGTCAAAGCAGTTTCTCACATCTAAGAATATTTTTTGGAACCATAATGGTATGGCTGTTCAACAGTATCTTGTGTTTTGGACCGACAATGATTAGCCAGTATGGTGGTCCATCTGTTCTAACTCTCGGAATGTTTTTCCAAGATATCCATAAACCAAGCATTTGGTGTTGAACTAGAAGATTTTTTATCATGAGTGGCTTTGCTTTGTGCTTTGAAACATAGGGTCCTTTGTTTGTGGATTCGTCATTTTTTTCCTATAAGAAAAGCGGTTTATTGGCGCATTAGCAGGAGTTGATCTAGATTTTTGCCCGCAGTGGGAAACAATAGCCCAGAGGTGTATATTTGGATGGTTAGAAGGAGTATTTTGAGTACATTAGGTATACTTAAAGGAGAAAGCACAACCTATTAACAAAGCTGTAGAAGAAAGTTTGGGAATGTAGCTACGAGAATGCAACAAATTCGTTGTTCCAATCCTGAAACAAGAGGAAAAGTTCAAGGATGGATGGAGCCAATGTAAGGAAGACAGAGCAAGGAAACTATTATAACAAAGCAAGATGACCTACTATAACGACCAGCAGGGACACTATATGGGACCAAGGTGAAAATTCTTTAAGCAGAGGAATATTAACCATGGCACAAGCAATGGTTTACATCAATAACCAACCCTCAAACCCGCCTCAAACGTGGGAATGTAAAAGGTTTTTTACTGAGCATGAATAATGAACATATCAGGCAATTATAGACCAAATGTTCAAGATGGAGTTGTTCGGCTCCAGCAGTCTGTACAACCACACGTTGTTTGTCAAGTTCTTCCCTATACCTCAGGCAGTTTTAGACCGACTTAAAGGAAACTAAAACAACGCCAGTTGAAACAAATCAAACTAAAATTTTTTACTGAGATTGAAATGACCGACTAGAAGGTTGAAACGGTAGATTTGGGACGACCCCAACACAAAAAAGTTTCAGTAAACTCATTGTCAAAACGCGTCAAAAAGTTACAGATGGAGGAAAGAAATTCAATAAATAGAGAAGTGCCTGGTCTGAAATACAAAGCCCTAAACTACAAAGTCGACTTTTATAAAAATGGAACGGCTCTAATCGTGCAAAAAGAGAAAGCAGACTACTCACATAATAAAATATTTGAAGTCTGAAAGGAGCTTTCGAGACAACAGATGGATAAGATAGTTTACTTCAACTGAACGAATCAGTTAATTATAGAACATATGCATTGACTTAGATCGAAGATATTCTAACTTTACAACAAACACAAAAAAGTTGAAAGGAAACAAACAGATGGGCATAGTGATATTGTATGAAGGATGCGTTGACGACACGAACTGTATTCTGCAAGATGAAGTAAAGTTCAGGAGACACACCGAAAGTTGACGAAAAGACTCGATAGAAGAAAGAAAAACCAAAAACTGAAGATAAAACCAAAACCATAAAGTTTGGTTTGGAAAGCTAACACAAGTCAACCTTCATTACTGGTAATGGGGATTGGACGTCAAATGACGGGTTATGGCAGCCAGGCGGTTGAATGTAAAGTAAAGACAAAATATTTTTGGATTATTTTTTATGATAAAATTGCGCTCCCATTCCATGAGGAGAGTGTAGAATCTGCTAGAACGGATTGTAGAAAAAGCAGAGTTCACAGTATGATGAGTTGGAGAGTTTTCGAAGAAGTTTAAAGTATAGGACGAGGTGAACGACCCTAAAGTCTTATGACAAATTGTCTGGTCTTCGCTACGAAATGGATTTGTGAAAGAGCACGTGCACCATTTATGCCAAACAGACCTAGAAGAGGTTATGAAGGAAGAACGTCTTTTATGGACATGGCTTTCGTGTTGTTAAACATTGCATAGAAGTAAAATTCTTATATTTGTTAAAAAGTGACATCTTTTGTAATTTATTTTGAATGGTACGCTTGAGAATTTGTTGGGAAGAGTCCGTTGGGAAACTGTTTGTTAGAATGAGAATATTGAAGATGGCATTCATTCAATTTTCAAAACAATTAATATTTTACACATATATTAATGCTTCAAGGTTGAAAACCAAAGAACTAAAAAGTACAGCGATACAAAGACCGTTAGAGCGCTATAATCAGTCTTCTACAAATGCTGGTAGGCGACTAGTTTCAAGATGAAGAAATATATACCGCCAACATACAGGTTTTGCTAGTCGTAATGTCGTTGGCTTTCAGAAGTCCTGTCAGAATCGCAAAGGCAATAGGATTTAGAAGAGTTTTGTTTTCAAATAGAAACTAAACGCGCATTATGTTCGCAGTAATATTTTCATGGGCAGTATGAGAAGGTTCTGACTGCGTGCTAATAGACAAATTTGACGAAATGAGAATCTTTACAGTTCTAGTCAGACGGAAAGTCTTTGAAGCAAACTCTAAATGACTGTTTAAAACTCTAAATGAACAAACTATATGGGAATTTAAGAAAAATAGCGGACTCTTTACTAAATGGAAACAGTAGCTATCTGAAAACTAGAATATGGACAAGATGGACTCCACGTTTCAGTTTAAAAGATTGAAAGCTTAACGCCTCAAGAGATGAGCAGAGTTTTTTATTTGGGAAAGTAGACAAACGTTCTTGGGACAATATTCTTCGTTACTAAACCAGAACGAACCATTACCGATACCGGATGGTCCATTGTCAATTTATACTCTCACGCAGCAGATTGTGACCAGGTTTTATAGAAACGTGTTTGAGACCCCAAAATGTTAATGTGTCATATGCAAGTTTTCAGTCCAAAAGCCAACAATGTTTTCTATGTATTGGTAAGGACTTTTATGGAACTTTGCTTCTAAATTCTAGTCGAACGCACACTAGTAACAGTTTCTCTGAATTTCAAGTTTGGGTTCACAACAAATGGTGTGCAAACACATATATTTCAATTGTACTATGACTGTTTATCTCCGAACTTGTCTTTCGATATGATAACTACGGGAAAAGTGCTAGAAAAAGTATTGAAATGTGAAGATATTTAGAAAAATAACAATTCTTTCTAACCTCGTAGAAACCTCATGAAGAGACAATCTTATTTTGACACTTTCACCAAAAAACATAAAAAAGTGCAGGTTAAACGTTAATGGTTTACTGCTGGTTGGATGTTCGCCTTCTGAGGTTTATGTAGGAGATGGTCTGTCCTGAGGAAGCGAAGAGAAGACTGAGATTGCCGAATTTTCTATGGGTGGGGTTCTTCCCTTGGTTGTGGGAAGTACGTATGTCCAGGACGTTTGTTAGGAACTTAACAAGAGCTTCCTTTCTTTGCTTGCTTGTTATGTCGTCGAAAAGGAGTTGTTCTGGTATTTTTGAATTGGAATTGTCCGGTTTTCAATTTCGATTTCAGCGCACCACTTCCCAGAAACCAGCAGCCGAAGGGACTGTTGCTTGCTTTTGTCTCTTGCCCAAGGTCATGCTTAACACCTTATTTAGTCTCATATTAGGTAAATGCGCTCATCTAATGCTCGATGTGTCCATGTGTTCTGTTTCAGAACTAGTCTGGGTACTGTTCAGAACAATACTTGTACTAGTGTTCAGAACTATCTTGTATGTTCAGAACAATAATCTTGTGACTTTTTATCATGAACAATACTTGTCCTTTTTCAGAACAAATTTCCCGTAAAAGCTCTCATATTGTGAGAAAGATTTTTCTGTTTCAGACAATACTCGTACCTTTTTCAAGGAACATACTTGTAACTTTTTCGTAATCAGAAACTTGTACTGTTTTCAGAACATTACTTTGTACTGTTTCAGAACAATATTTGTACTGTTTCAGAACCACAGACTTGCACTGACTTCAGACAATATTTGTACCTAGCTTTCAGAACAATATTTGTACTAGTTTCAGAACATGATTTAGATACTATTTTTCTTTCGAACAATGTCCGACGTAACCACACAAACCGAGTCCATTTCCAAAACCAGAGGAACCCTAAAGCAACCAGCCCTCTGCACCTCAGTTCAGCAAGGCTACTTCCGAATTACTAACCAATATTTCCACATCAAGGTGACTACCAACCCACATGTAAGGCTGCCCGAATACCCGCTCGTCGCGTCACCTAGTGCCTTACTTTCCAAGCCTTGATTTCCAGTCAAGCTCCACCCAACAATTCCAATCCAATACACGTCGAAGAGAGACTAAAGACTTCGAAGAAGGTCTGGACCGCTTGCAAGAGTATGCTACAGCTCCAATTTTAGACGAAGAGAAGTTGGTTGTCCCGGACCCAAAGAATAATGTGTGTCGGTCGAAGAGGTTGAAAGATCTTCACTGTTTGGTTTCACCTCTTTTTCTTTCACCTCTTGAGATTTGTCATGATCTTGCTAACGAGTAGCAAAGAAATATACTTTAGTTGAGGTTATTTTATTTATTTTTGTATTTATTTTGTATGTTAGAAGAACTCGCTTTCTCAGGGCAGTTGTATTGTTGACGCGAAGGTGTCAACCCTTCAACGTTCGTCAATAAAAATAACAGTTTATCTAAGTGAAAAAGTGTCATTGTTTTTTGTATTTGACGAGAATGTCGGTGTAAGGATGTTATTGTCATGATTTGTCATCGTAAACTGTTTTGGGTCATGACTTTCATCGTAAATGTTTTCAGTCAAGGACTTTCGTAATGTTTTTGTCAAGGGACTGTCTTCGTAAATGTTTTGGTGGCAAGACCATAATCTTCGGTATGATGTGTTTGTCATGCACTTCTTCGTACAATGTTTTGGTCGCAAGACTTCTCATCGTGAATGAGGCGTAAGATTTGTTTTGTGAAGAGATATAAAGCAAAGCAGTCTGAAAGTTCAGACGGTTGCTTTTTTTTGATGACAAATGTCATGGGGCAGGAGAAGTTCTTGGTTTTGGGTTGAAGGAATACGGTGGAGCACGGAAAAATGTGGCTCGACTCAAAACAAGCATTTTATGAGCTTACTAAGGGGTTATGGATTTGGAATTGCAAAATGTCTTTACATACGATCCTGGACCCTCGTTCATTGGATTGTTCCCGGACCAAAAGAGTATATTTAGGGTAAGAAGGTTAGATCTAACCTCCTTGAATTTGTCATGAATTCTTCATGAATTTTCCCGAAATGAAAGGTAGATAGTTAGCTTTTATTTTTTTATTTTGTATGTAAGCATATGGATTTCTAGGGATTTTTTTGACGAAGTGTTCAATGTTTCACTTCGTCAAAGAAATAACAGTTATTAATGAGAAAAGTGTCATTTTATTTTTTTATTTTGTATGTAAGATAATGATTTCAGGGTTTCTTTTCGACGCAAGTGCCATCGTTCACTTCGGATCAAGAAGAATAACAGTTATCTAATGAAACAAAAGTGTCATGACTTCTTTCGTAACTGGTTTGTGCCAACTGAATCGTAAATGTTTTTTGGTCATAGATCTTCATCGTAAATGTTTTGTCAAGACTTCTTCGTAAATGTTTGTCATAACTTCTCGTAAATGTTTTTGTCATGAGCTTCATTCAGTCGTAATGAGCGTAAGGGACCCAAAAATAATGTTTAGGTGAAGTGGTGCGATCTCACCATCTTTTTTTTCACCGTGTTTTTGAACATCCTCGTGTGAATTTTTCAGAATTTCCTTAAGATAGAAAAATAAAGTTAGTTTCTTATTTTGTGTTTTAATTTTTTTTTATTTGTAAGTACAAAAAATAAAAATGTCAACAAATCCGGGCACAACAACACTTCACACAACTAACAGCAGCCAACTCGTTTGTGCATGAATCCCGAACATCTAATGATTTAGTTAGAGACTGAAAAGCTTCATTCTGTCGTTCATAGTACTTTTGGAAACAGGAAAGTCCAGGAAGAGTAAAGCAAGAACTTATTAACATGTAAATTTAGACGTGTAGTGCGAAAGATGAAACAAGGATGAACAGTTATGCTTTATGAATTGGGAGGACAACGTTATTGACCCTCTTGACCTAAAGCTGATTGCTGAAATTCCAGCAACACAAAACTCACTATTCCTGACACTTGCGAATTGAAAATTGAAGTCAAAGCAACGTGAGCTCAGTAGTAAAATGATAAGAAGATTCATACGAAGGTAAATCGTAATGATTTCCTTGGATTTCATTGCAAGCCATAAGGTTATGGAGCAAAGGATTGCGACTGGTATACTAAGAACATTCTGACAGTATATAATCTGAAGAATTTTAGACGCTACGACAACTTTGTTCGTTAAGTTGCTGAATGTTTGGGCAGATAAGAGATGAAATAGAAGAGGTAAAAGTAATGGAATAAACAGATAAAGAACCAGGCAACTTTGAGTTTAAAAGAAAACCATTGAACGCTTTTTAGCTGTTTTAGCAGGTAAGGTGTTGCAGAATATAGACGCAACAATGAACCCCGCCAAGTGTTCGAATGGTAAACAGCGAATGAAAGGATGATATAGACGTATGCCGTCAAGAGAATAGAAAGAATGAGAAACGACTATGCTAGGACTTAAGAGAAAGAGAGCAGAAAAGGCCAGCAGGAAGATCAGAAATGGGACATGTAGCATTTCTAAGCAAAAAACTATCCAACTCCGCCAGTGAGCGATTTATCCTATGTATCTGACGTCAAGCAGTAAAATAGAGTAAAGAAACCTCGGCATTGTTAAAGACATTCGATGTAGCTGGAAAAAGAAGAAATAGAGGCTGAACAAAACTGTTTAAGTCATGAACCATGCCGCACATATACCGATGTAAAAGCGCTTGTAATAGGTGTATGGTGAGAAAACGTGCTTAGAAAACATGTTAGAGTCGTGAAGTACATTCTGAACCATAGAAATAATTTTTGGTTCATTTACAAATGAAGTCTTTGGAACAAACATTTAAGGTTCAGATGAATCTTGAAAAAATTCATGAGGTTTGTTTTGATGTGTTGTTAGAGCATGTGTGAAGAAAACGTGTTAGACAGAACATGTTAGATCTAACATTCTACATAAAATATATTTTTGGTCATTTACAATGAGTCTTGGACAAAAACTGATCCAACATCAGAAGATTTCCTTCTGTCTGGAACGTCAAGAAGAGAGTATAGGAAGAAAAAGGAACTTTCGCATTGTTAAAACATCGATGTATGCTAAAAGGAAGAATAGAGGCTACAAACTGTTTAGGATTTCAAATATTATACATCGTCAATTAATTGGTAAGGCACGCTTGTGAAGAAAAGAAGGTGAAAAACAGGTGCAGATCGCACCACTTCCCTAAACTTTATTTTTGCTGGAAAAATGACAATATGGTTGTCTGTGAGTTTCCGAAATGAGAGAATAGAAGGGTAGTTGCGTTTATTTTGTTATTGTAATTTATTTTATTTTGGGTTGTAAGAACAGAGAATTGACAAACATTGAGTGTTGACAAGCAGTTTAGAAAGATAGAGCAAGTGACACCAAAGTGGTTAGAAAATAGGTGATATTAAACGTAAGATGACTCAAAAGAAATACAACAATAGTTCTTTGTCAGACATTGAATAGTGTCTCCATGCTGGAAAGAAAGCAAAGGACTGGGGTTCATAAAATTGCTGTGCTACTCAGAAAAATTTTGACATAGAAATCCTGAGCTTATGATAATCGGTAAGGATTCTAGTGGAAGGCTGCAGCATAGTTCTGATAGACAAAAGTCTTATCAACCAATAGTTTTTGTTGATGGTTAGGATCCCAGTGTGTTGAGTATAACTTCATAAACCATGACTGGTTCATATCGATAGGAACGTTGCAGTGAAGCTTACTTTACATGTTCAGAATCCGAAGACTTCAATACAAAAAGATATAAATAGGAAGAACATATAATATAACTCAAAAGATATGACAGTACAGGTCAAGTATAGTCAAGGGTTGGTTTGCTAGATGATATGGAGAGCTGCTGAAACAGAACTGACTGCGAAAAGTTTGAGAAAATGTGATGGTGCTGGTCCCATAAAGTAACAGAAACGTTGTGAAGTAGATGAGATAGATAAAAGCTATAACAATTTGACTGAAGTTGCTGAAAAAATACGATGTAAAAGCGGTTTATTTTCTGGTCTTTTGTGATAGAAGAAAATAAAGTTTAGGTGTTCATTTTTTTTTATTTTGTATGTCAAGGATATGATTTCAGGATTTTTTTGACGAAAGTGTCAATGTTCACATTCGTCAAAAAATAACAGTTATCTTAATGAAGAAGTGTTCATTGTTTATTTTTTATTTTTATGTAGAGATATGATTGCAGGGATTTTTTTGACTAGAGGGTGTCAATGTTCACTGGTGCACAATAAAATAACAAGTTTATCTAATTGGAAAAAGTGTGCATTTTATTTTTTATTTTGTATGGGTAAGATATGATTGTTCAGGGAGTTTTTTTGACGAAGTGTCGAATGTTCACTTCGTCAAAAAGAATAAACAGTTATCTAATGAAAAAGTGTCATTTTATTTTTTTATTTTGTATGCTAAGATATGATTTCAGGATTTTTTGACAAGTGTCAATGTTCACTTCGTTCATAATGTAAAAGATAAGCGTTTACGCATGTAAACGCTTTGTGAAAGAAACAGGTGAAAAAAAACAGGTGAGATCGCCAACCTTTCACCTTAAACATATGTTTTTGCTGAATTTCCGTATTGAAAACAGTGAAAAGAACAGCGAGTAGAGGTAAAAAAACTTAGTCGCAAAACTCTATGAAAATTCATGAGAGCACAGCGAGAACCGGACTTTTTTTCGGGTCTGCCTAAACTCATGAAAATCATGAATTGTCCTTAAGATAGAGAAATAAAGTTAGTTTTATTTTTATTATTTTTGTTATTTGGGTATGTGAAGAGACAGAATGTTCAACAACAGGAACACAACACTGCGTATCAGCTTCATGAAGCCATAAATGAAGAATACTGAGTGAGGGTTCAGCTTTAACAACAACTACCGTCTCCATTCGTTCGGTCAAGAGACGATATGTACAAATTGCAAAGTATTGTTTGACAGCAATGTTTATGCTCCAGACACGTAAAGACAGCGCAGACGAACTGGGTTCAAAAAGCCAACAAGACACAAGCAAGACCTTTTGAGTGAAATTTCTCTAGACCGAGCTTTTTTCGGCCATGCCAGCTAAACACTCAGGAAAATGTAAAAAATTTGCCATTAAATTTAAGAGGATATTAATAGTACAATAGACTTTTAGTAAATGCAGTTTGCAATGTGGGCTTCTCCTCGTTATGCATGGCATGTTTACACAGACTTCTTGACGAAATCATCAGACAGAAGTGATAGAGATGGAAAAAGAAACTTTCAAGCAAAAGATGAGTGCATGTAAGCAAAAAGACAAAAGCATTGCAGAAAAGAATACCACGTTCAGCGTACCAAAAGGAAAGGAAAAGAGAACTATAAGTATAATGATTTTAACTGAAGGAGATGGAAAATGAAGAAGATAAAGTGTATTGGTGTATCGTTACATTTAAGTCAGAAGAACAGCAAGAGCTTTTACGACCTTGCTAAGATTTACGAAATTCTGACAGAAAATTGTTCTATACGCAGAAAACTTTACCGATTTTCCAATAAGACACCGAATGAAGAATGTGGAACAAGATAGTTCAAGATACGTTACGCTTCAAAACACACTATGTGATATTAAGGTTGGTACAAATTACTTAACAGTTCAAAGAAATTGCCATTGTTTGTAAAGGGAAAAAATACCACGAGTAGTTTTGACAACTTCAAACAAAGAAGTAGAAAAATGAACCTCTTTATTTATTCAAGCCTTGACTTTTAACAATTTGAACTTTGTTTGCGTAGATATGAATTCTGAAAGAAGTAGTAGGGTGCTTGATAATGACTTCTGTACTTCTCCCATAGTGTTCATGTCCTGGTCTAACTTACCTGCCATGACTCTTTCATAAGTTCCATGAAATGCGTCTTCGGACAATTCCTAGGGAAAAGATTACGTAATGTCAGTAAGTATTCTTTTAAAACGGATCCTTACTGTAAACTCTTTGCTGTCGGTGTACACAAATGACAACTGATGATGTTAAGTGTTGAAGCTTCTTACGAATGTCGACACATATCATTTTCTCTATTCTTAAGCAAAGGACTGAGAAGCAAAGTCATCTAAGATAAGAGAGACATCTGATGAGGGTTAAGTCTGTGCCAATCGTAAGATTGCAATTTCTTCGAAATGTATTCTAATCTCTTCTGTTGGTGGTTTCTGAAGTTGTTTCTCTCTACTATTTCTCTGCATTTCCTTCATTTGGGTCTTTAAACTTCGAATTTTCATAGCTCATATTATAGGGCATTATACTGTCAAAATTCTTCTTCTTTGGTACTTCTTTATCCAATCTATAACAGGACCTCAGCTATTCCTTTATATACCTAGAGCTTATAGACATTCTTTATAATATCTTTGAACGAAATTGATACGTTATGGTCAAATGGACAGAAGTTACTAAACCCAATGGAACTTAACTTTAAAACTTTTTTTGTCATAGAATGGGGTTTCTTCTCATCTATTCTTGGTGTGTTGGTGCAAGGCCATTTTAAGATAAGTGAAAGTCTTACCCGACCCAGGTGGTGCAATTAGACCTGTTATACCATTCTGAGCAAATAAGAACTTGTCATGTATAGGCTTTATCTGAGCATTTTCTAACTTCCTCTTGTTCTTATTTAAAACATTCTCAAATTTCTTGTCAATGTCAGCAAACTTTTTTTCTAACATATTTTTAGAAAAATTAAAATTTTTATCTTTTAGAAAATGTCTAGCGATTTCGCTATCTATATTCGAGACAAGCTTTTCGACAGCAAAACATCTGTCGACCATAAAATCTTACATAGTGTAAACAAGAAAGGTGAATTTGTTCTAAAGTTCTGTTTCTGGGAATATGACAAGAACCATAAAACATTAAGCAGAGCAGTCTTAAATTTGTCAATGACAGACTTGTTGACAGAGATGACGCCGATTGGAAAGATGAAGTCCAACAAAAGTTCTTAGAATGCAAAGAAGACACATGCGCTGTTCTTGAAGATGAAATAGAAAAACAGAATAGATGAGCTATTAAAGGACAAAGAACTTTTACATAAATATAGTTGCGCCAAATTTGACATAACTCCACCAGAAAAGAAGAAGAAAGAAAAGAAAGAAAAGAAAGTAGAAGAAGAGAAGAAAGAACCTGAACCAGTTCCAGAGAAAAAGAAATTTGACATGTAAAAATAAAATTTTATTTTTAGAACATTTCTGGGTCAATGTCAATGTTCTCTCCTCTTTAGGAGTAAACACTGGCTTAGACTCTAAAATCTTTTTACCCATTTACCTTGAACTTCAACTATCTTAGACTCATAATATTCATAGTCGTCTGCTTTCTTTGGTTCATAAGGTATAACAAGTTTGTATGCTTTGCCTTCTTTAAGGTTTGAAAACCTTCTGTCAAAACTTTCTTTGACTGCTAACAAACCTTCTATGTCTAAGTCTTCAAATTTCGCACCATTTTTAGTCACAATAGCAAACTTAACTGGTTCGATGTTCCAAACTTTGCTGAATGAAGACTTTTCAAAAATGGTAGAAGTAAACATTCAAATATGTGAATGGGTCTAGTTCTTCTTTAAGTCTGACATGTACTTGTTTACTGAGATGAATTTTGCCATCTTTTCTATCGGATAAAAAAATATTTTTTTTTTAAATTTACTCATAAAAATTTTCTTTGTATATACACCATTCTGTACGTCTAAAAGACTTTGACATTTGCCAAAATGTTCGTTTAGACGCTGTCATATAACCATATTCTTGACAATATTGTTTATACGAATCGTACAATGACCTTTCATCTAAACACTCAAAGTCAGTTTCATCTATGAACAGTTCATATACACTCTTGTTTGCTTCTAACAATGTTTGGTCTCTCTTCGGTATGTGGAATTTGTCTTGGATTGAACTTTTGAAATATCTAATGTCATAAAATATGAGAACAAGTGGTTGTAAAAGTCAGATGTCAAAGTTTCTGCTAAGTCGTCAAAATATTCTGTATCTTGCATATGAGAATCTGACGTTCTGACAACTACATATCTTCTGTCAGAACTTTCTAACTTCATCGGAACAGCATTGTTTGAAACCATAATGAAGTTTGCAACATTTTCACAAACTCTTTGGTCTTTATATTTTCTTTCAACAACTCCAACTTTATCTGTTATAAGACTCTTCAAAGCATCTGAGTTTAAAACTTTTGTTGTATCTATACTTTGAAGTTCGTTACATACTATAAGTTTCATATTCTCTATTGAGGAGTTAAACTTGCCACAGATGTTTTCTAAGTTTGTCATATTCGGGTTCGAATAGCCCTCTAACAGTTTGCATAAGATATCTGTAAAGAATGTGTTCTTACCAGTTCCTTGTTTTCCAATTATAATGAGAGCAGTTTCATTTTTAGCACTTGGATGTTGTAAGATGTTTGCAAACCAACATAAGATATACTCATAGACTCTTTCGTTTCCATTGCATATAATTTCTTTGACATGGTCTAACCAAGCTTCTATAATATTTTCTTTCCATTCTACTTGTTCGTATTTATATCCAGTGAAGATAGAATAGAAGTTTGGAGAAGGTGTATAGAACTTTATACCTCGAACTGAAAAATCTTCTAACTTTGACAATAAGATATCCCAAGCATCTAACATCTTCATGCCAACTTGTACGACTTTTATTTTCTTAAGTTTCTGTCTACATTCTTGTTTGAAACTATTGTTGCTTTAGGTTTGTTAAAGACTACATCCCATTCTTTCATAACATAACATTCTGGGGCAGAGTCGACATAAATGACTAAACGTTTCAAATTCTCGACTGCTTTGTTATAGTCTCGAAATGGACACATATTTCTGAATGCTTGGAAGTCATAAAAATCTGAAACATCTATTCTGTACATTTTTATAAAAATAAAAAAATATTTTTTTTATTCTTGACTTTGTTGTTGCATTTGTTGCATTTGTTGTTCTTGAGCTATTTGTTGTTGAAGTTGTTCTTGTAATACAATACTTTCACCAGTTGCATCTTCCAATTCGAAACTTTCTGCCGTCATTGACAAATACATAGGACATAAAAGTTTTACAGGAACAAAGTTTGCGTCAACTAATGTCAACGTTATACTTGCCAAAGTGTTTGAGTTCACTAAGGTTGAAAATTCTGCATTCGAATGAACAATAGGCAAACCAGCAGAGAAAGTATTGTTTATACGCATAAGTATCTTTTGGTCATAATAGTTTCTGTCGACATTCGAATAACACTTTGAACCTAAGTTTGAAACAATATATAAGATTGGTGTGCTTAATATCAATGGAATAGACATTCCTTGTATGACACCTTTTCCTGTTATAGGAAACTGTTGGTAGTAAAAACCAGAAATAAGTTTTGTATTATAGCTCATATCGTTTTATAGTAAACTCAGTCGGACATCCAAACATAATGAAACCTGCTCTAGTTGCGGCACATGTTACACCCGTCCTTAAAGTATTAAATAAGTCAACAAAACCTGTTGGTGGTATATCTGAGTAAGTATCTTCAAAGGAGTATTTTTTACCATTCACAACAATAAAGTCTTCTGGTGTCAAAAGAGCAAAACAGGCTTTAGTCGTCATTGTGTTTAAGGTTAGTTTACAATATCGTCCTTGAGGACTTTGTAAGTTTGTTGTTATAGAATTATATGACTCAGGGTTTTTAGTCGTAATAGTATAAACCATTATATCTTCTGCCATTTATATATATTTAAAAGTTTTTCTGAAAGTGGAGAAGAACTTCATCTAAACTTTCACATGGCGTTTCTTGAAGTTCTCTGTCTAAGAAGTTCAATATTTTGTAAAGACATAGAACTTTCCTTTGTCTACACGAACAAACAAAACAGGGTCTTTCATATCGTTCAAAAGTGTGTAAAGTCCTTTACATGAAATAAAGTCTATATTATTTTTCTTCAAACATCTTTCAAGAAGTTTTGACATTTTTACTTAGCAAATAAATTTTAATGAAATGTTGTGGTCGTCAAATATTTTTATGACGTCTGGGAAACTATACTTTAAGTTCAACGTTTCACCTCCTTTCATAACGTATATCTTGTCAATGACATTATATGAAACACCACAGCAACTAATGTCGGGTTCTATTTCTTTGATGTTTATATCGTCTGCCTCTGTCAAAAGTTTCAATAGTTCTTTCAAAACTTCATGAGGTGCAATGACATATGAGTTCACTTTTACAGGGTTGTGTTCGACCAAGTTTAACATTATACTTAAAGCTTGACAAATCTTCTCCTGAGTTTGAAGTTTGTCTTTCAGTTGTTGGTAGTCGTTTCGAATATCTGCAACAGAACTTAAGTCTCTGCTAACTTCAGGATATGTTGGTTCTTTTACAGGAACAATTGTTATACCATCTTCGTCTTCGTATGGTTTCCCCACTTCAACATCTCTGTCTTTGACATTGACAACAACACTTTGACTGTTTGTTTGAGTTGGTGAATTTAACTTCACATCTGCCACCGCCATTAAACCTTTTGAAACACTTACGCTTCTATTTTTTCGGAAATGACATTTTACTTAGAATAAAAAGATGGACGTATTCGAGTATCTCTTCGAATTGAAGCAGAACAAAGTTTACACACACAAACAATACAAATACATTGACAGAATAGTTCTTTATACAAACAATGGTAAATGTTATAGAATAGCAGTCTTTGCTGAACCAAAATATTTCCATAAAGCAAAGAAAGTTGGTATAACTGAAATGGTGAAAGTTCTTGACGTTGACAAAAATATAACAACAAAACTTACAGATATTTCTAAAGGTAAGTTTATCTTACAATATTATGTCAAAACTGGCGTACTGTCAATATTTGACGGAGAGAAGTCAGTTCAAGAACAACTTACTGACCTGCTGCCAAAATCTGCTCGATGGAAGCTGTCGTTATGCCAATCTGAGGAGCCCCAGCAGGTTTCATCGAACGAATCTTCAAAAGAGCATCTTCCGTGAAAAGTGCTATTGGTTTTGTAAACTTCTTTGCTCTCAGTTCATCTGGACCGTCTCTGTCACCAGTATATTGTATTTGTACAGTACCAACAGTTGAAATACCACCCATAAAGTCTTCTGAGTCAGCAAATGGAATGCCAAGCCAAAAGTTTGAACGGTCTCCATTTGTATATTGAGTTTTTTGACCTCCTGTATGAGTCCATACTTTCACATATGGCATAATAGAACTTTGCATTTCAGGGTTAATGGTTGTTGTGAAGTTGTTGTTAAAGTTCATAGCATCTAATGTCAAGTTGTATGACCTCATATCCTCAACTGTAGAATATTCTTCTCTTGGATAATATTTGCCATCTATGTTTATATGATATTTAATACCGGGGTTGTAGAAACAAGAATAGTCATTTATAGTTCGTCTGAACAGTACAAACATAGTATCTGCATGTTTCATTGCAGTTGTTAAAGCAATATCTGTTCTTGCACCTGGGTCAGCACTTTGGTTTCCAACTTCACCTGCAAAGTCTTTGACAGATATTTGGTGTATAGGGAACATAAGTGGAACTGCAATATATTTGGCAGCTAAAGCATTTGAAATATCTGGGTCCAACATATAGACTGCAAGTCTGCTTTCTATTCTCTTGCATTCAAATTTTTCGCATGTGAACTTAACTGGGTCCCAAGCAGTTCCAGCAGCATTGAAATAATAGTTTACTTCATTGTTGAAGTTTGAGAAACCAAAGTCTAAGTCAACTTTGTCTTTGCAAAATTCGGCGAATGACGTTTGATTTGTTCCCTTTACGTCTGTAATAGTGAATGGGTCTTGTGTTGGTGCAATGACTAAGTTATTTTTGCTTGGAGTAAGTTCGATAGAAATTTTTCCTGCCCAGTTTGGCAAGTATCTTAAAAACCTGAAGATGAGGAAAGATGACAAAGGAACTCTAAGTTTCAGTTTTACTTTGGTTACTGCTGCTGCAGTTTGTCCAGAAAGGTTAACATAAACTCCTGGAACGTTAGGGTCAAGTCTTCTTATTTTCTCAATATTTGCATACTGGTCTGTTTGTTCTCTAGCTTGTGGTTGTACTGAGTTTCTCAAAGCGAACCATTCATAGTTTGCCCATGTTACTGTTTGAACTAAGTCAGAGTTAGAATATATCTTATATCCCATGAAAACTTCTGGAGCATATTGGTATCCGACATAGAAAATTCCATTGCAACCTTTCTTGTCAGACAACTTGGCAGAAGGTTTTATTTCAATGTCTTGTTCCACGTATAAGAATGAGTTGTCAATAGAAATAATATGAAACCTGTCGCAAGCAATATCTACTGTTGTTGAAGAACCTTCTCCAAACTCACCTACGTTTCCATAAGAAACAGCAGTTGTATATTCGTAAGTTCCAGGAACTATTTCTGACCTTCTAATGGCATTGTCGCATTCGTTATACCATTCGGAAACATTTCCGTTCATGGCATCCAAAACTGTTGGCGTTATATTCTGAGCGGCGTACATTTCATATGGGTAAAAATATAGAATAGTTGGATTTATATATCATAATAGAACCCACTCGGACCAAGCTTTACTTTCTTCCTGACTGAGTTTTTAACTCTTCTTTTTCCTTCATTGCCACTACTTTCACTAGATGAAGTTACTTCTTCACTATTTTCACTTTGTTCTACTCTTCTTCTTTGGTGTCGCTTTTGGTAACTTGCCCTCTGCTTCAAGTTGTTGCATCTTTGCCTCATGTTCACCTAGTATGTTGTAAATTTCCCATGTCCTTTTTGCCTTTTGGGCTCTGGTCGCCCATCTCAGGTAACCTATATCCTAGAAAGATTTTGTCATAGTTTGTATTTGAGTCTTCGCGTATTGTTTGCATGACTCTTTCCTGAGTTTCCGGTTCAAGCTCTTCAAACAGAGCTTGTCCATATGGAATAAGCTCGTTTCCAAATATATGTTTTTGTAGCCATTCTGGTTTTCTTTCCATGTTACCAATAATATCTTTTGTGAATGGGAAAGCTTTTACCCAATGTTTCAGTCTTGCGTCATTTATTTCTGTAGTTGGTTTTATTTTGTCAAGGAACATGTTTTTCAATACTAACATTTCATTTGGTACTGTCCATTTGAGTTTTCTTAAATATTCATCCCTTCTCAGTTCATTGTCTGCAAAGTAAGTTTTTATGACATTTTGTAAACTTTCGTTTGCAAGGTCATGTACAATAGGTTCTCTTCCTTCTCCCTCCCTAACTTTCTTTCTAAACTCTTCACCAAATATACCATCTTTATGGTTCTGTGTAGTTCTTTGAGATAAATGTTCTAGAACGTCAGGTGTTATATTTCCATCAGCCATGTTCATTTCATACTGGTCCAAAATATCTGCATGTTTCATATCTTTCAATGGCATTAAAGCCGCGCTGAAAATACCAGCTATATCTGGTTCACCATTCACTTCCATTGCGTCTACAACTTCTTGGAATTGTGGTTGTAAGTTTATGAACCACCTATCCGGATTAGCTTTATGACCCCATCTCATTGTAGTTCCATAGTCTGCAGAAACAAAAGTAGGTTTGTTTCCATATTGGTTAGGTTCTGAATGAACTTTAAACAATGTTTCATTTCTATATGTTTTGTTGAAATTTAACCTTTTATTTTCACCGAGTTCAGCCAAAGATTGAACGTTATATGGTCGTAAGTAAAAAGGATTGTTGTATTTGCGTACATTTTCTTTCAGTACTTCCATTCTATGCTGAATATTTTCATCTGATGTTGGAGTCTTTTGTATGTCGGCGAACATTTTTCGATATTCTTCTACTATGTCAGCCGAATTTTTCTTAGACTCTTGGAAAGATTCCATATTCTCCGCATACACTTGTTGAGGGTCAAGATTTTTCGGCTGTTCCAAATCTTCATCTAGTTCTGTGAAGTTAGTTTCCAAAGGAGGGACTTGTTCGTTTCCTTCAGGCTCTTCTAGCTGTTGTTGCTGAACTATTTCTTCCATGTCTGGTTGTATCTGAACTTCTTCCTGTTGAGTTTCTTGTACCTCATCTGCTGGCATTTCATATATTCCGAGACCGTTTTTAACAAGTTCCCTATTTAAGCCATCCGCATTCATAACCCTTTCTTCTTTCGTTCCGTCTCTATTTTTTACGCGTTTCATGAAGATAGTTGAATTATCATTTATCTCTGACACCAAATATCTCGGAGTAAATTCATTCATGTCATTTGGATGATATGCTATTAAATCATATCCCTTAGCGAGCTTGTATTTTCCAGGTTTGAAATTATATCCCATTTGGTGCTGAACCATAAAGCTAAATAGGTTCGGGTCAGTATTTCCTTCCTTGAACTTTCTAATAGCTTCTTTATATCTGTCACTAAAGTCAAGAGTATCTGGGTAACCATAATTTTCCTTAAGCATTTTTAAGAATTCTTGGTTTCCTTGTTCTCTACTTCTTTTATGTCCTTGCTCTGTTTGTGGTTGTTGTGGTGCAGTGTTTTGAACTGTTGGTTGTGGTGCTGGATTTTGAACTGTTGGTTGTTGTGCTGGGTTTTGAACTGTTGGTTGTTGTTGTTGTTTTGGTGCATGCCTGTGTCTGTGTCCATGTGACGATGTAAATGTTTTAGGTAGTCCTGGTGCAGGTGCTTCTCTTGGAGGGTTTGGTGGTATATAAGTTCCACTAGCTAGTATATAAGTTCCACCAGCTGGTATATAAGTTCCACCAGCTGGCACATATGTTCCATCTGCAGCATAATGTCCTACCTGACTTTTCGTTTTTAAGAAAGCATTTACTAGGTCTGTTTTGGTCTGTTGTAACTCTTTTTCTTGACTTTCCACAACAGTTGCTCTAACGGCGTCATAGGCACTTTGAACTGCCTGTCTCGTTGCTGCATCTGTTATTTTCGTCATATTTTGTGCTACTTCTCTTAACTCGTTGTCGAAACCTTCAGACTTCAGTTTCTTTCCAGATGAGAAGTCGTTCACTAGTTTCACCTTACTATGAAGAGCTTCGAAGGCGTTCTTAAAGTCAGCATTCATTAAAGCTTCATTTGAACTGTCTTCATCCGCTTGTATTTTTGTCCTTATTGACCCTATAAGTTGGGCTGCTTTAGCGTTGGCTTGGGCATCTAACCAGTCATTATTAGCTTTTATATATTCTGCGCTTTTCATTGCCTTTTGCATGGCTGCGTCGTTATTTTTACTTTCTTGTGCTAAGTTTTCATACTGTACGGTTTGGTTTTGCAACTGTAAAAGTTTTTCTGCCTTTACATTTGCTTCAACTTCTTTTTTATACTCATCGCTATCCATATATGTCTTCAGGGCTTTTTTGTTTTATCTCTTCATCTTTCAGTACTTTATATTGAGTAGTATGGTTTTTCAAATTTATAACATCTTGTTCCATTTTTGCTACTTCTGCTGCTTTTTCTGACACTTTTTTCGCATATTCCTCTGTACTTAGTTCTTTCAGTTGTTCTTCTTTCTTCTTTTTCTCTACGTTTAACTCATTGAGTTTCTTTGTGTGTCTGTCATATTCTAGTTTCTTTTCGTTTTCACTTATTTGTTTCTGTATGTCTATGTTTGACTTTTTGACATCTGTTATTTGATTTTTGAGTGAACTCAAATTCATTTGACTTTGAGGGTTATAAGCTGTTCCGTCTGCAGCTCCACCATAGCCTGCCATTTTCGCTAAAAGTGCCGCTCTTAAACCTCCACTCTGTGCACCAATAACTCGGCTTAAAAGCATAGGGTTGCTTGACATTTGTTGCAACATAGTGGGGTCATTCATAATTTGTTGTTGCAACTGTTGTTGTGGTGTTAGTTTTACTATTGGATGTTTCAATGCTCCCTTCCTCTTACGTATATTCTTACGTAGCTTACGTGGCATTTTAAGTGAAGTAAAAAACGGTTTTTGACAGATGTTTATATGACACTTTTTGTTCAGCACAAAAAACTACTCGGTCAAAGTGTTGTCAGTTTTGTAAAATAACCGTCCTATCTTGTTTTAAAAGGGGGAAAGGCTTCTCAAAGTATACTTCTTTGGAACGCCCGTAACTTTTCCTGTAGCGACGATAGACCCTTACTTGTCCGGACAAAGTTATACTAAACATCTTCAGGGCTAGAGGGCACGAAGTGCCTGGAGGCCCCACTACCTTTTTTTTTTTTTTTATTCAGTTTCATATAATGAATGGAAAACCAATAAGATAAGAAAACATTTAGGAGATTATGGGAAATGTTCTGAATTCTTTAAATCTAGTATATACGAGAGAGTAAAAGAAATTAGAAATAATTATTTTCATGAATAAAAGATTCACTACCATAATGAAATAAAAATAATTTATTTTTTTATTCTTACATAAAAGAAGCTATATATAGATGATGTCAGATATTCCGCGATTAATTAAACATTGTTTAAATCCTGAATGGAATCAATGGAGTCATAATCAAAGACCTCATAAACGAGTAAAAGAATTTGATGAGTTCAACATAGAACTTTAAGAAGCTAATGATTATTTGAATTTATGAAATCAATTATTTGATTCATTCTTTCTTCAATCTCTTCTATTCTTTTTGTTAAATCATCAATTTTCATTAATGAGGTGATTCTTGATTGAGGAATAGATTTCAAACTAACCACTCCTTTTATTTTTGAAATTTTGAATCCATCAACTTTAAACATTTTATTCAATTTACATGGTGTCAATTCTTCAAATAATTTTTTATTATTAGCATAATAGTCATTAAATTCTTCAACAGATGAAAAAATTTTTATTTCAGTAATTGGTTTAACAACGTTTATTTTTTGTTGAACATTTTCACTTTCATTTATTTCTTCCTCCTCTGTTTCATTTATTTTTAAAATCGGTTTCATTTATCATTAAATAAAAATTAGAATATAAGTGATGAAATATATTTTTTTAATTAATATTAAATCAGAAATGGCGGCAGGATTCTTTAAAAAATTATGGGATGGAATTAAGAAAGCTGCGGGTTGGGTTTATAAAAATATTATTAAACCCGTTGCAAACTTTTTGGCACCAGTAGCGAAAACGGCAGGAACTATCATAGGTGGAGTATTAGGTACTAAAGCAGGTAATCCAGCGATGGGAGCACAAGCAGGTAACGCAGTTGGTGGAATAGCTGAAGGAATACTTAATAAAATAGGAGGTAGATAGTGGAAAAATAAATAAAATTATTTTTATCTTAGTATCGGTTGTAGTCTTTGATAAACTTTTTCTCCTTTATTTAAAACTTCTCTTATTGGGGCAGCTTTTGGTGTTATTGATTCAGCAACGTCACTAATTGCTTCTTTATTCTTAAATATCCAATTTGCCCTTCTTCATGTTTCCCAAACTTTACTCGCTCCTCTTTTTACTTTATCCCACAGTTTCTTAAATATACCTGCAGCCATAGTTGATTATTTCATTAAAATTAAAAATTCATTTTCATCTTTTAATTTTGATTTTTTATTTATTAATAAATGACGACTAACTATTTGGTGCCAAACACTAAACCGATTAATGGAAATGTGTTTCATTCATTCGAAAAGATAAATGAAATATTCGCAAAGAATGACGGTAGAAGATATTATAGAGAACTTGAAAGTTCATGCTATGACTCTGATGCTCCATATTTTGATGATAAACAAACTCATTTAAGAATTACAAATCCGGCTCATGATGTGAACCAATTAGGTGACACATATATTAAACGCAAAGTTAAAGCAACTCTAGTTTCAAATAAAGCTTTCACATGTGATGCCGCTTTTAAATGCATGCGTTTATTCGTTGGTTACAAATCATCAAATCAAAGCTTTAAACAATTAGAAGTAGAAACCGAAAGAGGTGATGCCGGTTATCTTCAGATGGATTGCGCCCGTGAATCTTTCGCATTTGCAACATATAAACCAAAATCAGAAAGGAAAGTTAAAAAGTTTGTTCATTCGTTATATAATAATGTTCAAAAATATGATAACTCAGTATGTGGTAAATATATTGACCCTTCAGAAGTTTTCAAGAAGCAAATGAAGAAGTTGATGTCACTTTTGATATGATTATTCCGGTAAATGATTTGTTAGCATTTCAGGCGTTCGATGATTATCCTAAATCATTTGGTGATATCATTCTTAAATATTATGTTTTCAGGGATACTTTAGTATTTTGTCAGGTTGACCCGTTAAGAGTTGCTGATTTACAAAATTACGTTTATGAAAAGATAACTGATGAAAATTATGAAAAGATTATGAATCATGTTTATAAATATGATCGCAAATTCCAACAAATCGGACTTCCTGCCAAATTAATTACAAGCTTAGCCGCTACATCTGCTGACGCAACAGTTGATAACGTTATTATTTCATGCACAAAGATGGAAGTTTTAGAGGATAAATGCATTACACCAGGATACGGTTTAATTGAAGAATCAGTTAAAGCAATACCACGTTTATTCAGTAAGGAAGATCCATTCATGATTCCAGCTCAACATATTGACGTTCGTTCACTAAATGGAGGTTGCATCACTCCTGAAGGTATTAGCTCAGATTTCTCATACGCTCTTCATAATGTTACAGATGTTGTGTTAACATTTCCGAAGAATGCAATGCAAAGAACGGTTTTAGAAAATCCAATGCTTCGAGGTCTTCAGGTCACTATAGATTCCAGAAACTTCCCCGATCAAGCGATGACCACAGTGGGTGACATATTCTTTACACGTATGCTTCAAGCTTCTGATTTAGATGGAGTGAATGAATGCACGGAAGAATACGAGGACTCATTAACTAGACCACTGAATGATGATGATGGCACGCCATTAGCTAGAACATGGAAAGACCAAACTTCATTCTTATGCACTATTCCAGTTCAACGTGATGGAGCGGGTATATTCTTTGATGGATTAGAAACTTTCAACTCACAAGTTACAGTACAAGTGAAAGCTTATCCAATCATTCAGGGTGAAAATGACACTTACTGTTCAAAGGTGACAAATCCTCCTCAGGTTTGGTTTACTAGGACTACATATTGGACATGGACACCGGATGAAGGTTTGAAATATCATCCAACAGGTACACCACCACAGTATAGAAGTTCATATGATGAAATATTGATGAATAGAAATGTTTAAAATTATAAATTTATTTTTGATTAAATGGATTTAAATTCATCCACCCCTTATGAAGAATTAGCAGGAGTATATAATACATACGTAGATGATATGATTAATGAAGCATTGAGTGATAATAGAAATGCTCTATCTAAGGAAAAATTAATGAAAATTCCATATTCTGAATGTTACTTAAATTCAATCACTGCAGCAATTGGTAAACAAAATAAAGGTAAAACATTAACGATATTAAAACAAATTATCATTATTGCTAACACTTCCCCCTATTCACATGTGTTAATTTATATCAACCGTTCAGGTTCACCTTCAGATGATACATTTGAATCTTTAAAGCATTTAATCAAAATTCCAATTATTTATTTATCACAAGAAGAAGCAGAAGATTATTTAAAAAACTTTTTAATGTATAAAGAATTATATAATACAATCAAGAAGCAAGGATTAGAGGATAAAATTATTGATAAACAACGGGATGAATTATTTGAAACACTTTCTATTTCAAATTTTGATAGAGAATTTTTGCATTCACTCATTTTTCTAGATGATGCAGTGAAATCAAAACTAATAACAAATGAGAAATCATATTTTAATCAGTTATTAACTCAATGTCGACACATTCAGTGTTCATTCTTTATGGCTGTTCAATATTTCAAAGCATTAAGCACAAACATTAAATCAAATCTATCAACACTTTTCATTTTCAGTGGGTTTAGTCGTCAACAGTTGAACGTTATGCTTTATCAAGTGAATTTACCAATGAGCATTAATGAACTTTACACACAATATCAGCAATTAGGTGAACATGGAAAAATAATAGTTGATTTAAATAAAGGAGTGTTAAATTTGATTAACTTTTTATAATTAATTTTTATTTTTTATTTATAATTAAACATGACAGAAATAGCAAATCTTCTACAGGTTCCATTAAAACAAGGGACAAACAAAAAGGGTGCATATAATAGAACTATGAAAGTTCCTGATGGAATGAAAGAATTAGTTCATATTGTTGCTGGTCTTCAAAAAGATGTTAAACAAATGAGAAACGTTTTAACATTACCGGAAGCTCAAGCATATGCCAAACGTCAAGGTCCAAATTTGGAAGCACACGAAGCAGATATTACGGGTCCAAATGGAAAACCTGATGGTATAAATGAAGTTTTCGTTACTGATGGTCAAGGTAATATTAAAGTCATAAATGGTTATAAATTAACTATAACTGATTATCCTAAACGTAAAGCATATAATGAACGTTATCCTATGCAATTTGATGAAAATGGAAAAGCTGTTAAACAATACATTGGAGAAGGTGAAAATGGTCCAATTAATTCATACCGTCATAATCCATATTCTTATTTCAATGAAGAATTAAATGCTATTGAAGAGGGACCGGATGGATTACCACGATATTCTAACCAGTTTGATGGTCAATATGCAAATATTAGACCTGAAATTTCAGCTAAGAAATTCTTTAAAGTTGCTTTATTCGATCCAGTTTTCGCAAATGTTAAAGATGAACTTAAACAGCAATTCCAACCAATTATAGTAGCAAGAATTGCATCAGGTGCTTTATCTCAAGCATTCAAAGATTTAATTAAGAAACCATTATATCAGCAACGAGGTTTAACTTATGATTTAGTTAAGGAATCAGATAAAAGAAAATTTGAGAAATCAGATGATTATAAGAATGCAATTAATGAATATATTAGGTCTATTAATTACAATGAAACAGCTAAAAATCAACTTCATGAACAAATACAGGGAATAATAGATTCAAAAGTTCCAGCAAAATAAAAGTTTAAATATATTTTTTTTATTCGATTATAAATGAGAAGACGTTTCACTAGTCAAAAGAACACTAACGCAAAAGCAGAGATTACGGTTGGTTATAACGTAAATGATGATAAATCACGAATTATTCAAAATGTTAAAGTTAATGTTAGCCCTGAATTAACAAGGTCAGCAACTCAACCAAATTTATTAACTCGTGACTTACCGAAGAATGAGGAGAATGAAGAAAACCATGAGAATGGAGACCCAATCATTTTATCTGAACCCGGTAAAGAACCTGTTGAAATTCCCACTTATCCAACATACCCCCACCTCTTTCATCAAACATCGAGAACCCATATAAAATAGACATTAATTCTGAATTAATGAAAATTTACTGTGATATAATAATTAATAATTATGATTCAATAATAAATTTAATTGACCAATCCGGTTTAATTATTTTACCTTATGAATCATTAATTCACATTATCGCCATTCTTTGTGATGTTCAAGATTCAGACGTTAAGATTCAATTTTTCATAGATGATGAGGTTTCATGCTGCGGAACAGTTGCAAAAATAAATCCTATAAAGGATATTAGCACAATTAAGATATCAAAGAACGGAACAACAACTGAACTTCATTTAACATATAATGATATTTATAATAAAAAGTTGATGAATATAAAATATCACTTGAAAAATTCTTTGTTAAGGCTATTTAATATTCAAGCATTAACATTATCGAATAATAATCCTTTGAATCATAATCAATAATAATTGACCTTTCACCAGTTTCTATCGTTTGTTTTATTTCTTTTTGTTCCCCACTATCCGGATCGGTCATTGTAATTGTTTTTGTTATAGTATCAGCTTTATCTTTAACTTCAATCTTTTTTCCATCGGGATATTTAAACCAAAATTCCAAAAATTCGATATTGTCAATCTGTTCATATTTTAATCTATCAATTACATTTTTAATACCATCTGAAAATCTTATGAAATGGTCATTATATGGGTTTGATTGAACTAAATTTGAATGAAGTGAAATATAACCTGTTGATGAATAAGACATCGACTCATATTTTCTGAAAACACTAAAATTTATAACATGAATGAATTTCTTATTCGTTGAATTTATGAATTCTTGAGGTAATCTTATTCTAGTTTTATTTATCACTGGAAAATAACGCTTTACCATATTTTTAATCGTAATAAAAAATGTCAATTATCAATATTATTTCGAATAATAACTGTGAATTAAATTTAACAGTTAGCGGAATTTATAATGTTACTCTCGTTTCTGTGAGTGGTAAATTTAATCCCATTCTTTTAGACCCTTCAGATTATATATCATTTATTAAAGATGACCTTGAAAAAACGTATGATATGTATATAAATAATGTGATAGCGAAATGGGATATTAACATGATTTTAAGTTATTTAAATGAATCATTTATCGTATGGTATGAAGAAAATTTTAAATCAAAACCTGATAAACTTTTTGAACTTGATGAAATAATAAACCTTATTAAATTTCCACTGAAAATTAAATTTTGTACTCCTCATCTCTTCGTTCATTGTTGGGGATATTAAATTTTGAAAAAGATGTTGGGGATGTTTTGTATTCTGACACTGGTTCCAATTTCATTTTAATCAAATGTGATAAAGTTAATACCCCAATGAGATTTTCACATCAAACATTAGACCCTAACTCTTATCCATCAATACAAAACATTTTATCCATCAACTTAAACACATTTTCTTTATCATATCCATTTCAATTATCCGGGAATTCATTTATTCTTCATTCAAAAGATTTATCAAATATTAAATTTAGAATAACTGACCTATTTGATTGTGATTTAGAATTTATGAATGAAATATTATGGCAATTTCAAATAGAGAAAATAGCTGATGAGATAACGGATTAAATATTTATTTTTAAATCATAATAAATGATTAAACAACAGCAACTTAAGGCGCAAAGCGCCCAGGTCCTTCAGACCATTACATACGCCATATATGCATATAATTCAAAGACGGCAGAACAAACGCAAAGGTTGAAATATGGAGATTTGGAGATAGTATTGAAAAATGAGCATTTCGAATTCGTTTGCAAAGGTGGTGCAGTGATATCAAATATAAAAGAAATTTTATTTATGAATTCAAAAATTAAAGGAATAACGGATGATATAACATCAATTCCACCAGAAGAACAGAGATATTACGCATTAAATGCATTTCCTAAAGTTTTGAAGATTGGAAGATTTAATTTAAATGAGGAATTCATAGAAGGTTTCCTAAATGACATAATGAAGAAGGCAAATTTGGTTTATGTTGATGAAAAAGATAATGAAATTAAAGAAAAGGTTGAATGGTATCATGAATGGACATTGGAGACTTTTAAAGTTAAAGCTGATACAGAATGGGTTTCAGGATGTTTAGACCTTAAAGCAGATAAAACTTATGTTGATGAAAATTATGCAAAGAAGTCGGAAGTAAATGATGTGATTACAAGCATGAAAAATGAAATACTTCAAACATTATATCCTGTTGGTTCTATTTATACGTCAATGAACTCAACAAATCCAGCAACAGTTTTAGGTTTTGGTATGTGGAAGCAGATTGTAGATAAATTCTTATACTGTGCTAGATATTCAAAGCAAACAGGAGGTTCAAAGAAAATTAAAGAAGCAAACCTTCCACCGCACACTCATACAGGAACTACAAACTTTTCTGGCGACCATAGACACTCATTAAGAGACCACCCATTATACAACTCAGACTATGAAGCTGGTTATGATGTTTTATCTCCAGCTTATAACGATTCAACAAAAAAGACTTTTCGACAAACTGAACCAGGAGGAAATCATGTCCATACTTTCACAACAAATCCAACAGGCTTGGGTAAAGATTACATGCCACCATTTGTGACTGTATTTGCATGGTACCGCATTCATTGAATGTGCTTGAGCCCAGACCTTTGGGTCAAGGCTTACCGAATGAACTAAATATATTTTATGTCTGTAATTAATTAGGTAATGAAGTAGTGGATGAACTGCAGAAATATATTTTATCGTTAATGGTTTTTAGGTTATTCAATAATGAATTATTTTTGAAGAACTGAGGGTGTCACCACGTCACCATGTGTCACCGGGTTAATTAACTTCTCTTAAAAAATGATGACAACATGACATCTTGACAACAGTCCAGGAAATATGATGCGGTCCAAAAATAATTAATTATTTTTAAAATTATTTTTATTTTTTTTTATTTTGTATGTAAGAACAGAAATGTCAGTCGAAGCAAAAACATTCACGAACAAATCTAATGGCGAAACATTCACAAAAGGCACTTATAATGGTATTGAAGTCTTACGTAGAGACAAGGATAGTTACATTAATGCAACAAATATGTGTCAGCAGTTTAGGAAAGACTTTAGAAAGTTGTTGGAAAATAAGTCCTGGGAAGAGTATTATAAGGCGTTTTGTGAAGAATATAGCAACCGCCGGAATTCAGACAGTTGCTTTTTATACAAAATTCATGCAGGAATTCCTGATGAAATCAAACAGGTTAGAGGAACGTATGTAGACCCAAGACTTATAAACTATATAGCAATGTGGGCTTCTCCAAAATATTGCATAGCAGTTGGAAAAATTATGGACTCCATAGACAAGAAAGTTCATGAGAAATTAGATGAAGAAGAACTCGAAGATACAGTAGAGAATGCTAAACATTTGTTTGAAGAAGAAGTTAGAAAAATGCATGAAAAACAATTAGAACATGAACGTGAGATATGTTATGGTTATAGAGATTCTCCATACGAACTAGACCAATGGGAACAAGAAGATTTAAAGAGAGAATTTAGAGAATATGAACTCGCTAAGATAGCATTAGAAACTGCAGAAAAGAAGTTAAAAGTTTGGGGTCGTTTTGTACAAAAATATTGTGAGTAAATGAACCATTTATTTTTGTCATAAACGACCAAAAATATATTTTATCGTTAATGGTTTTTAGGTGTCACCACATCACCATGTCACCAGGTTAATTAACTTCTCTTAAAAATGATGACAACATGACATTTTGACAACAGGTACGAAAACATTAATATATAAAATTCATGAAAATTCATGCAGGAAATTCTTGAGTTTTGGATGAACGAATACGGTCAAGCCAAAAGTGGCTCAACCTCAAAACAAGCATTTTATGAGCTTACTAAGGGTGTTATAAATGAATTCAAAGGTATTTACATACATCCTGACCTCGTTCATTTTGTTGCTGAATTCAGCAAAAATATAATTTAGGTGAAGAGGTGAGATCTCACCCGTTTTTTCACCTGTTTTTTCACCCTCATGATAATTCTTCTAAACTTTTTCATTAGATGTAAATCAGACAAAAATAATGTTTAGGTGAAGAGGTGAGATTTCACCCGTTTTCTCACCTGTTTTTTCACCTGTTTTCTCACCCTCACCGCTTAGTGGCTCAGATTGCTTTAGCTTTCTCGTGAATTTTCATGAATTTCCTTAAGATAGAAAAAATAAAGTTAGTTTTAAAATTATTTTTAAAATTATTTTTATTTTGTATAAAAAATATGATTTCAACAATCGGCACAACAAGAATTCAGGCCACGAACGGCGGGACTCTGTCCACAACTACAGCACCAAACTCGCTAGTCATGAATCCTACGTCAATGTTGGTAGAGATGAAAAGCTTTATTCCGTCTTCATATACTTTTGAAACAGAAATCCAGAAGATAAAGCAAGAACTTTTAACAAGTAATTTAGACTGTAGTGCGAAAGATGAAACAAATGAACAGTATCTTTATGAAATGGAGGACCTCATCGACCATTTGCCTAAACTACCTGAAATTCAGCAGCAAAAACTAACCATTCCTGAATTCGACGAAATTGAAGTCAAAGCAACTGACTCAGTAGAAATTAAGAAATTCATACGTAAAGTAAATTATGAATTCCTTGGTTTTCATTGCAACCATAAAGTTATGGACAAAGATTGCGACATGGTTTATAAAAATATTTCTGACCTTTACAAATCCGAAGAATTTAAGACATACGATAACTTTGTTTCATTAGTTGCAAAATGTGTATGGCAGATAAGAGATAAAGATAGAAGAGGTAAAGTATGGAATGAACAGATAAGACCAGCAGCTTTTGAGATGAAGAGAGCAATTGACGCCTTAGTTGTTCTAGCTGGTTTTATTTCAATGTATAACGCAAAAACGATGCCGCAATGTTCAAAATGTAAAGCAGCAATAAGAAAATATAACTACTCAGTCAAAGAGATAGAAAGAATGCGAAACGACTATGCAGACTTAAAGAAAGAAGCAGAAAAGCCAGTAGAAGATAAAATGGATATGTTGACATTTCTTAATAAAAACTATCCAACTGCAGAAGATTTCCTTCTGTCTGACGTCAAGAAGAAATATAAAGAGACTTTCGGCATGATTAAAACATTCGATGTACTAAAAGAAGAAATTGAAGCTACGAAATTGTTTAGGATTTCAAATATACATCGTACAATTCATGTAAAACGCTTGTGAAAAAAGAGGTGAAAAAACAGGTGAGATCTCACCTCTTCACCTCAATTATATTTTTGGTCATTACGAAGAAGTTTTGACAAAACATTTACGATGAAATCATGACAAAACATTTACGATGAAATACCCGTAAATGAAGCTTTATAAAGTATGATTGGAATTTATTTTTGCATTAATCCTGCTGTGTTGTCAAAATGTCATGTTGTCATCATTTTTCAGAGAAGTTAATTAACCTGGTGACCTGGTGACACCTTCAGTTCTTCAAAAATGCTTCATAAGTGCCTTCCTCCTTAATCCTGCTGTGTTGTCAAAATGTCATGTTGTCAGTAATTTTAAGAGAAGTTAATTAACCTGGTGACCTGGTGACACCTTCAGTTATTCAAAAATAAATTTTCTTATCATTCAAATTAACTAAAGATGAACTTAATAAAATAACGATAAAATAACTGATAACAAAATTTTATTTTTATATAAATGAATACCCCACAAGCTCAAAATTTACCACGAATCATAACAAGGGAGGAAATGATAAAAAAGATGCAAGAACTAATTAAAAACAACAAACCACGAAAACCGAGAAGATGCGGTTATGCAGTAATGATGGAAAGAAGATGAGGAATAAAAATTAAATTTGGATTGAGTTTAAAAATTCATCTTTATTAAATTCATCTCTTCCAATCAATTTATTTATTCTATTAAATTCTTTTATTTTTGCTTCACTCAGTTTAAGGATTGAACGGTAAGTTTCTAATTTTTCGATTATTTCTTTCCTCTCTTTATCGTTTTCAGCCCCACCACATTGTGGCTTCTTTTTGTAATAGCATATTTTTGATTTAATTCTGTTTAGTTTCTTTTTATATTCATTGTCTGGACTCTGAATCTTAATTGAATCAGGACTCTTGGATGCTTCATTGTCACTCATTTCTTACGAAATAAAAAAATTAAATATTATTTAAATATAATGGAGTAATAAAATAAATCGGAATTTCTATTAATTTATTGTTAACCTCAATTAATGCATTGCCGTTAATATATCTAACAAATTCAGCTATTGTGTCAAATCTTCGTCTTCTTTTTGTCATTGATTTATCAGTTTTTCCATAATCGAGATGAATCAAAACTTTATCCCCTTGTTTAAAATTCATGAGCCCCGAATTAATTTGTTCATGTTTAACATCATTTAACCTTTCCATTTGCTTTCTAATATATTCCCATTCTTTTGAAATATCATTTTTCATTTCCACTGGTTTCATGTTTATAGTTCTATGCCATGTATTATTGTAATAATATACTAACTGCTGTATGATGGAGTCATGATTTCCATCCCAGTATATCTGACCGTTAACTCCTAACGCATCTCTAAGAGTTCTCATTACCGCATCAACTATTTTATTATGAAACGTATATAGAGAAGATGAGAAGTAAAAATTAATTTGTGGGAAATAATGAATCATAGCTGCCTGAAATCCTTTATCACCATCACCCCTGATATTATCTACTCTTTCATGATCTAGTAAGTATTGAATAGCTCTTCTTGTTTCCTGTTCTGTTTTCCCTTTCAACGGAATGCAATATAAATATCTAGTGTTAATGTTAATGGCAAATAAATAAGTAACGTTTCCTTTTGAATATTCCAGATGATCGATTTCGTATGAATATGGATATGGAGCAAATGAAGGGCGACTAAATTTTTCCTTTAACGGTTGAATTTTCGGGTCAATTGGTTTATTTAATATCTTGAAATCCTTTTTAAAATCTTTTTGCTTCTTTAATGTTTGAAATGGATATAATAAAGTGAATGATGAAGGATTAACTGAAGGAGGGGGAGGTACTGTTGTTGGAGGTTTTGGTGTTGCAAGTGGTTTAATTTTATCTGCTTTGATTTTGGATGATGAAGTTTTAGTTGTTGATTTTCCTTTCATTAATTCTGGATGTATTCTATTCATTTGTTTTAAATATGCTGTATATAAAGGTTTGATATACTTTCCCGCTTCGAGTTTATGTTGAAGGATGAATTCCAAAAGTTGATCTTCATTTAAAAGTCGGGCTGAATATGGTTTAACTAATGAATCATAAATTAAAGCTTGTGCTTCATTTATGGTCTGAAGGACCTGGGCGTTTTGCACCCTTAGCTGTTGAACATTTGCTACTTTCTCTTTTGGTGTTGTTTTCGGCTTTTTCTTCTTTTGTTTTTGTTCCTTTGGCTTTTGCGGCTCAGGATTATATAATTTATATAATTCATCAATATCTTCTTCTGTTAATACTTTATTTTTGAAATCTTTCAACTGTTTAAGTTGTGATTTAGTTTTTCCCTTTGTATATTCATTATTTTTAATTTTGTCTTTAATTTCAGAAATTATTTTATCATGATATTTCAAAATTTCATTTTTATAATACGAATAATAATAATCCATATCATCACCCGTTATATTTTTATTATGTTTTTGGAGATATGATTTTAATTCATAATAATTAAGAAAATTTTGATTAAATACTAAATCATCAATTAAATTTTCTAAATCTGCGTTATCCATTTATATAAAAATAAAATAAATGTTTTAAGGGTGCCCACCTCTTTGAATCATAGTATCAAAACCATTATTTACATATTGAATCGCATCATTAACTGTTCCTCCTTCTAAAACGGTATTAAATAAATGGCATACAACATCCATTTTCACAACATACAGCCTTAGTGTGTGCTCCTGTTAATGCAGTCTTACCAATTGTTAAGCGAGTCATTGACCCGTTTTTAAGTTGTAAATTAATATTCTGACCATCGAAAATAACTTTATCATTTATTATATCCAAATAATTTTTAGGTGTTAATTGTTTATTTTGTCGTAAACTAACACCTTTCATTTTTTGTGCAATCTTTTTAAAATCACTTCCATCAATTGAACCGTTGAATGATGTATAACACTTAGGGCATAAAGCAACCATGTTATCACCTTGTTTCTCAATTGCTAAACCCAATAACTTCTTCTCATGTGCTTTTTCTTCAGCTTTATTCTTTAATTTAGGTTTAAATTTCTCATCAAAACAGAAGAAATCAAATGGTGCGAATTTGAAAATGTTTTTATCATAAAATTGTTTATCGGTAACAATTGCTTGAAATGCTTGAATGTTAGGAAGATTTGGGTCACCAGCGATTGCCCAATAAGATGAATCAGTATCACCTTCAATGAAATGAAAACGATTAACATACATGCATTTATACATAAAATCATAAATGAAAACTAAATACCAGTATTTTGCGTTATCTAAAGTGAAGAATGTCTCTTGTAAACATGTATCACATCTATAAAGTCTATCTTTAAGCATCACTTGATATGTATCCTCACCTATTTCTCTTATGTTTTTAAACTTATTTGACATACATGCAACGCGTGCCTTCTGTGCATTCATTATTTTAGTCTTTGCGTAATTTTGCGTATTCATTGCATCGTAACCATATGATCCATTAAGTGAAATCTTGCAAAATAAACTTTTTCCTTTATTTCCTTCTAATTCAGCCTTTTGTCTTTCGTTCATAAATTCGTTCGCAAATTCATTAAAACAAGTGTTTTTCGTAAATGTTAAAATTGATTGAATATCATCGATGATAAAATGAAATCTGTCTATTAGATACCAAAGATAATAAGAAGAAAATGGTTGATATTGGTTGTGTGTTGATGCTAACTGAGTTAATTTCCTCTGTTTCTGGTCAACTGGTAGATTGTTTGATTTCATGTAATTATACATAAAACTGCCAATTGTTTTTTCATCTGTGATAATATCTAAGTTTCTTATTATCGGTAAAAAGTTTATGTAATCATTAATGTATTTTTCATCAATGTGACCCTTTACTTCAGCCACGAATAAAGTATTTTTCTTCTTAATTATTCCCAGTGCTTTTGCTTTCTTTGTTGCTGTATCACAAATGATAACACCATTCAATCTTCCCGGCATATACATTTTATGGTCAGTATATTGAATGAAATCATGAGGATTAGATGAAAATGATGAAGGATATAATGAATTAAAGTCAACACCAACGAAATGAGTCATAATGTTGGTGGTGTCCTCATTTGATACAGTTTTAGTTTCTGGATTATATGAAAGTTTATTAATGTGCGTGATTCCTTTAAGATTTACTCTATGTTGAACATTTGATAAACCACCAGTAATTCCATTACGGAGAATGTGATAAGCTTCAACTGAATCTAAAGTCATTGGTAAATTATTTTTTAATGCATAATTTCTTAAATTGATTCTTAAACGTTGAACATCTTCATCTTTATTTGATTTTACGACATTGCAATAACAACACATTAACTGACAATTTTCTTTGGTATGTGGTTTTTCATTATCGATTCTATCCAATGTTGGTTTATTTGCATATGTAAACGCTTTACCACACATTTTGCATTTAGATGAAAGGATTAAATCGTGATAGTATTGAAAATCATCCATTGAAACATTATTTTTAGTATCCCTTTCTGCTTTTTCATCTTGTTTCTTATATGATTCAATTTTATATTTCCAATACTTTTTCGTTAATTCAAAACTTGATTCTATCTCTTCCTCAGGATATTTTTCATTAGGATTAAAGTCTTTATATGCTAAAGCGTAACGAATCATTGAAGCATTCGATGATAAAGAAAGATTATGAAGCATGTCAATTTTATAAACAAATGTTTCTTCAATAATTTTATCGATTGGGTCAATCATAATTTCAACATCTTTATTGCAATAATGAATAAAATATTCTAATCTATTCTTAAAATTTTTAGCATCATTGAGATATATTTGATAATCACTATCTGATATAGTTTCTTGAGTTAATGCTGAATAAAATGAATCTTTCGTGAATGGTTCCTCTTTATATAATTCTTCTTCGTAATTTTCCCATGTGATGAATTGATAAGGGAAAAAGGATTTAACACGTGATTTATTGTTTCCGAAATCTTGAGTGAATTGGTCTAATGTCCCACCCGCTATATAATTTCTGATGTCAATAAATCTCAATTCATATGGAACGTTTGTTTTCTTTACAATGATTTGCTTAAATTGTGAAGATGAACCCAGCATTGATTTTATTTTCCATTTTGCAGTGTTTAAATCACGAAGAATTAAATTTAAATCAAACTTTCCCGAATTAAAACCTATGATATTCACTTTATTGAATTCCTCATCTAGAAGTTCTTTAAATGCTTCCTTCTGTTTTTCATTTAATGTATGAGACAAAGTCCCCGCCGTTTGCGACTTCAATAATTCATTGTATTGACTCATATTTGATTCAACAACTAATGAACAGGTTGAAAATAAAAACTCAATCCAATCAGAAATAAAAGAATCACTCGAAGTTAAGCAAAAATTCCTCGTATATGTTTTATCGTTTAATTTAACCGTTGATGATACCATGAATGGTTTTAAGTAAGCGTTCAAAGTTGCACACTCAGAAAGTTGTAATTCTTCTTTAGTCTCTAATGTTTCAAAGTCAAAAGTAATATAATATCTTGTCGGTTTATAATATTTCTGCAAATTGTGAGCTAATAACCACTGATATATCTTCTGTTTCGTAATATGTGGTGCATATGGTTGCTGTGTCTTTTGCAACTGAACGTCTTGAATTAATCTTCCATTATTTTCTTTACATTTCTCACAATGCTTTAAAAATCTTCTTTGGTTTTTCCTTTCTGGATCATCACGGATAGAATAAACTTCTTCTTTACAATATGGACAAACTTTATAGCCGGTGAGTGCTTCAACGTCTGTTATTCTGTCAGCGTGAAGTTTTCCACATGGACTCTGTGTTAATAAAATATTTACTGTTTCAAATTCTGGATCTATCATTATTGATTCCACTAATGGAAAGTCTACCTTATTTATGTCCACGTCTTCTGGTTGAGGATCACAATAATAGAAATCAATATTAACATTTAACATTCTCGCTAATCTCTCACTTTCTGATGAAATGTCAAACCCTTCATATGCATCTATTGCTTCATTTAAATAGCTTCTACGAGTTTTAGGATTAACACCATCAGGAATGTTATAGAAGCGTTTAAATAACCTTCTACCTTCTGCTCTAATTTGATTATCATTCATTTTAGCTGTTCCGTTTTTGTTCATTTATGTAAGAATAAAAAATTAAAAAATAAATAAAAATAAAGTTTATTTTTTAAAGCCCATAAAATGAATTAAGAACACATAAATTTTTATCATCTGCGACGTGACGAATACATTTTAATTTACTCAAGAATGCGTACCCTGATACATTAAATCTAATTCCTGTCTTATTTAATTTCACAACTTTGAAAAGGAATGTATGAATAGCTATAAAATGATGAGAAGATGTTTTATGGGTTGCTTCCATTTTTTCTGAAATAAATGAATAAATATAATGTTTATAAGTTTTCATATCTTTTATGTTCTTAATAACGAATGGTATAGACCTTTCAACTTCGTCTTCCTTCGGTGCTGTTCTTTCATATGAAACATTATTGGTATCTTCAACAATGAAACCACAATCACACAAAATTTTATAGGTTCCAATGGTTTCTTTTGATATTTTATCTAATAAATCAAAAACTTTATCAACACCTGTGCATTTATTTAAATAATAATTTGTGTAAATATCATGATCTTCTTTCTTAATCGTATTAGTTGCATATGTCACGTTTTTAAGAGCTTTTTTGAATTTTTCGGAATCTAAAGGTGGTGAAAATAAGATACAAGGGTATTCTTCATTATCAATAAATTGTAACTTATGTTTACGAATAAATTTAGTACCTTCTTCTGAAAGTGTTTCGTCTATTTCACCATCTAATAAATTTTGTGTTGATTCTGAGACATAATTTTTATATCTTTCTTCATGAGATTTCTGAACTGCTGATTCTGAAGCTGGGATATTCATTAAACCCTCTACTTCATTTTCATTATATTTTTCAACTTCTCTTAATTCCTTAATTTTTTCATCTATTTCATCTCTTATTTTTTCCAGTCTTTCAATTTCATTGTATTCATCATCTTTAATCCGTTCTTCATAATATTCAGGGAAAACATCAGGTTCTTTAGGTTTTTCTTCTTCAGATGTGGGATATAAGAAATTTATAACATCATCTTTATTCATTTTTCCATCATAATCTAAATCATTTAATAACTCGGCAAATTTTTGACAATTTCTTAAATAATATTTATTAACTTCATAACCCACCTCCTCTAATATATCCTTTATTTCCTCGTTTGTGAATCCTAATTTTTTAACGTTGTTAGTTTTGACGCTCATTTCATACAAAATAAAAAAATAAAATAATAAACATAACCAAGTTTTAATTTTTCGTAAGAAGTTTATTTTTTAAAAAATTTTTTATTTTTTATTTCATTATGGTAGTGAATCTTTTATTCATGAAAATAATTATTTCTAATTTCTTTTACTCTCTCGTATATACTAGATTTAAAGAATTCAGAACATTTCCCATAATCTCCTAAATGTTTTCTTATCTTATTGGTTTTCCATTCATTATATGAAACTGAATAAACTTTATCTTTATCTTTACACCTTTCATCACTTCCAATATATTTATATCTCAGTTTTGATTTATTGGTTTCATATTCATTAGCGTTTAATAATTCACAGTCTTCCTTTTTAAATAAATGTTTTATGTATTCAGGATTAACAATTCTATAATATTGCTTCCCTTTAAATCTTTGAATATAAACAGGAACACCATCCTCTAAAATTCGATAATCTATTTTATCTGGTTTTACTTGTTGGGTCATTTATGTAAGAATAAAAAAATAAATTATTTTAAAAATAACTTTAATTTTTTTAATGGTTTATTTTTTAAAAATTTTTTATTTTTTATTTCATTATGTATGGGCTGAGTGTAAATGTCTTACAATTTTGAAAATTTTTTAAATCTTGATTTATTCAAAAACGTAAGAATAAAAACCGTAAGAATCATACATTTTTTACTTCATATGTTAAAAAAAATGATACAAAATCGCTCGATATTGTATGAATTCTTACGTTTACAAAAAAAGTCACAAAACCCATCCTATCCTACTACTGCTCTTTTTTCGGACCCACATTTTTTTAATTATCGCAATATCTTTATATTTGGGATGATTCATCGTCGTTCTTAACTGCAATTCAAATAGGACATGACGGAAATCGTAATGATTGCCAATCCATTTTCTATTAAAACTTCAATCCATATATAAATATAGAATGATTATGAAAATTTAATGGATAGCTTATAGGCACAAAAAAACTGGTTTAGAAAAATACAACATATCATTGTTCAAATGTTCGTATTCTGAAAAGAATTGCTATAGGGTGTCCAAAGGTGCGTTTAGCACAGCGCTCTATATGAGACTATTAAAGGAGATATATGCTGATTATAAATATATAATAAAAAATATGAATATATGTATATGATGAGTATGTTGTATTTTGGCGCCATGCCGGAATATAAAATGAATTTTGAGACAAGAGGCGGTTTCGCGGGAAATTTTGGCGGGATTTTTTTCATTTTTTTAATGAATCATAAAGAAAACATCCTCGCTCTTGCAAAAAAATGCAAAGACTGTAAAAAAATCTACGAGACATTGGTAAAATGCTTCGGTATGGATGCTCTTAGCTATTCCACTGTAACGTATCATGTTAGGATGTATCACTTCATGAACAAAAAGGCGCCCATCATAAAAATTGACAAAAAATCGCCGGATCAAAGAAAAATCAAAGCAATTCTTCAAGCGCTAGATGAAGACCCAAGAGCATCACTCAGAAGGATAGAGGAGATGACAAAGATACCACGTACAACAGTCAGTTATTATCTGCACAATTATTTGAACTACAAACTAGCGTATACACGTTGGGTTCCGCACAACCTTAATTCAGTTCAAAAAAAATCTAGAGTCCAATCTTCGAAAGAGCTCCTCTCTATATTGGGTGCGTATCAATCCAAGAAGTTTCGCTTTTTAGTAACAGGGGACGAGTCTTGGTTTCAATATGCAACAGAAGCCAAAATCATGTGGATCCCGAAGGATGAAAATCCGCAAACATTCCCGAAGAAAAAAATTGACACACCAATGATGATGTTGTCGGTTTTTTGGGGCGTGAATGGCATCATCGCAATTGATATTCTTCAAAAACCTAATACGATGAATGCTCAGTATCTAATTGACAATGTTCTTACTCAAATTATCAATTCTGATGAGTTTGAGAAATCCAAACAACAAAAACAAAAGTTTGCAATTCATTTTGATAATTCAAGAGTTCACAAAAGTCATAAGGTAATGAATTACTTGGTGGAAAACAATGTCAAAGTTGTTCCAAACCCAATTTATTCACCTGATATTGCACCCTCTGACTTTTATTTATTCGGCACGCTAAAAAAGAGAGCTGAAGGACGCGAATTCGCGAGTCCAGATGATCTTGAAAATTTTGTAAGAGAGCAATTTGAGCAATTTTCTCATGATGATTTAAAGCGCGTCTTTCAAGCCTGGATCGATCGCTGCGAACGCGTGATTGAATCCAATGGTGATTATATTTAAATAAACTTTATATATATGTAACTTGTTTATTTCTTTTCGCAGTATTCAGGTTTGTGCTAAACACACCTTTGGACACCCTATACTTAGTTTCTTTCATTATAAAAGTTTGGTCATAAAGGATGGCTTGAAATAGGAAATTCAGCACTTAGATGCAACAGGCGTCAAAAATTTTCTCACTGGGTTTTCGTCTATCAATCCCAGCTCATTATATACGCAACCAATCAAAAATCTGATATGGGAGTCCAAGGCTAACTTTTTGTTGTCTACCTAATAAAAGAGGAAGCAGCATTAGTGAGAATAATCGCAAATATTCAATTTAAATTATCTTTTTATTCTTAATTTAAAGTGACAAAAAGAATAAAAAACCTATTCTAAGGCATGTTGTTATGTAAATGAGACTAGACATCATATTTTATGTTATGAAAAAAAAATATTTAGAATTTTAGAACAAAATAAATAGAAAAAATAGCATAACTTATGGATGTGCGTATATTAAATTTAATAAATTAAGAGAAATTATTTTTGGCGCCAAAATTATTCGTTAACTCTCAAATTTTTCTGAGTCAATAAGCCGCCAAAAAGTGTCATTTCTTTATAGGAAAGGAAACCTATTTGACGAACAATCCGGACACTAGTGCCTCAGCGAATTTTGCCAAACCCACCAATCCCCTCCCTGCTGTTGTGCACCATCGATGGAAAGTAAGTCATCAATAGTCTCTTTTCCTTGGACTTGAAATGTAAATCTCGGACGAAAGTAAGTCTGACTTGAAATGTAAGTCTCGGACGAAAGTAAGTCTGACTTGAAATGTAAGTCTCGGACGAAAGTAAGTCTGACTTGAAATGGAAGTCTGATTCTAAATGTAAGTTCTAGACTAAAGTAAGTCTGATTCTAAATATAAGTCTGATATTAAGATAAGTTTGTAACTAAAATTAAGTCTTATTCCAAAAGCAAATTTAATTGTATAATAAGTCTGGATCTAGAGTAAGCCTTAGTCTACAGCTATTCTGTGTCAAAAATAAGTCACGAACCATAGTAAGTTTCGGACTAGAGTATGTCTGTAATTCGAATCATTCATATTCTTCAATTATCCCGCCAAAAAAATTATCGTCTTTTTATCATACCATAGTTTTTATCAATCTCGTTCTACTAAAAAACCTTTATATTGGTGATTTCTTTGTTAAACCCGTATTTTTTCATGTGAATCTTATTGTATAAACTCTAAAAGTTCAATTTCCGGTCGAAAAAAACTTGAAAACAATTTGTATTCGACGAGTTAAAGAGCTCTATTTATTCTAAATTTTCCAAAAAAATTAGATTTCGTTTTTTCGCTTCAAAAAATGTTGTTTTAAGTTTTAAAATTTGTAATTCAAAATTTTTTTGGAAAGATTTACGATTTTTTAATACTGCGAATGAGTTTTATTTTACATACTCTATTGATAAATCATATTTTTGTCGAGATATAACTTTTTTTAAAAAAATTATATGCAAAGAGTGTTATAGAATTCTAGAAGGTATAGTGCATAATTTGAAGTATACTATCAAATAAAGAAATTTTACAGTTTTTTAGTTTTATTTAGATGTACGTTATTTTAGATGGCTTCGTCGAAAACAAAGCATGTCTGTTAAGTTTATTCTTAACATGGTAAATAAAATGGCAACGAAGCCCAGTGTACTGCGTCTTATGCCGTAGTTTTTGTTATCTTCATACTCAAATACAACAAATACAAATAGATTTATTACGAAAAAACGTATAAAACAAATGATATATTTATTTCTAGACAAGTTGACGAACATGTAGCGCAACTGTATCGCTTTAGAGAACAGTTCTTCCAACACCTACTCATTCAGTGAAAGACTGATTCACATTGTTGCTGGTAAGTCTGATTGCTTCAGATAGAGAGCATGAATTGCTTCTTTATCATCTAATCCCCATCCCCCTTGTTCCCGATTGGATGACATGGACAATTCATCTTTCTCTAACGAAAAAAATGACACTTTTTGGCGGCTTATTGACTCAGAAAAATTTGAGAGTTAACGAATAATTTTGGCGCCAAAAATAATTTCTCTTAATTTATTAAATTTAATATACGCACATCCATAAGTTATGCTATTTTTTCTATTTATTTTGTTCTAAAATTCTAAATATTTTTTTTTCATAACATAAAATATGATGTCTAGTCTCATTTACATAACAACATGCCTTAGAATAGGTTTTTTATTCTTTTTGTCACTTTAAATTAAGAATAAAAAGATAATTTAAATTGAATATTTGCGATTATTCTCACTAATGCTGCTTCCTCTTTTATTAGGTAGACAACAAAAAGTTAGCCTTGGACTCCCATATCAGATTTTTGATTGGTTGCGTATATAATGAGCTGGGATTGATAGACGAAAACCCAGTGAGAAAATTTTTGACGCCGATGCAACATTTGCAATTTTTGAACGTAAATCTAATTTTTTAGGCTGTCGTAATTATATTTTGAGAAGATATATAACATATTCAATAAGATGTTGCTTTAAAGCAAATGAGATAAAAAGATATTTTCCAATTTTGCAAATATTCTAATATTTATTCAAAAAAAGAATATGAATATATATATATTAATAGGTATACGTGTGTGTGGATATATATTGTTAAGTTCAGAATATCTCGAAACTGTTGAAAAAGTCACCAAGGTCGAAGTCATTCTGGAATATGTTTTGTTGGTTGAAATCGATCATGAAATCTCCGATTTGATTATTTTTGTATTTTTCATCACTCTGCACATCTTTTGATGTTGAACCGACAAAGTGTTTGTCGTCATCAATGTCTGATGTTTGTTGTGTCTGTGATTTCATCCTGCGTTGAAGAAGTTTGAATCGAGTCTTGACAGATGTGTCTGAACGACCTGGAATCATAGATGATATTTGGACCCACTTAGCACCAAGCTTAGAGTGAAGTTCAAGAATCATGTCGTCTTCCTCTTTCGTGTATGGACCATTACGAAGTTTTGGACAAACAAATTTCTCCCACCTGTCTTTGCACTGGCGCTGATTGCGACCTGGCATGCTGCGACTGATGAGTTTCCAGTCACTCGTTCTATGCTCGTTGACAAGACGACGAAGACGTTTGTCTTCTTCCTTAGAGAAGTGGACTTTCAAGACACGTGTTCTTGTGAACATTTATCAATACTGTTTGTTATCATTTATCCTCTCAATAATAAAATTTTGATAGAAAATTCAATCGTTTTTCAATTCATTCAATGGTAAAAATTTCTATGAATTTTCTGATGTTTACAATTGCCCGGCTGATTGTTTCTCCTCTCATTTTAGAAATGACTATCAAGAATGTTTTATTTCTTATCATCACAACACACACTACAGCATAACATATATTTTCATATCTTTATTCTTTTCTACTCTTCCATCAAATATATTTTTTCAATTTCGCATTTCATATCATATTTTAACCAATACCATGCATTACACTCAGATGGGCATCGATGTGTTGCCATGTTTCAATGTATTGATTCAATCATATATTTATTTTTATAATTTTTGTTATTAAAATTTATATAAAATTGAACTTTTCACTACAACAAGGATTCGCTATAGATACACCGACCATGTTATGTGAGTTAATAATATCAATTTAATTTATTAAAAATGGAATTAATTATTTGTTTTCAAGTCTTGTGCTAAATGATTCACTTGCTCTTCGGCTTACATCACATCATTTCGAATGTTAACAAGTAGCTTCTTATTCAACTCTCTTTATGAATAGCATCTGAGAAACATCGAAATCATTTTTCTTGAAATAAATGAAATGAAGCTTTTTGAGTCGAAATTTTCTATTTTACTTAATATTATCATTATAATCTTAATAATATACAACTCAATAGTATTTACAACAAATATTACACTTGATACATCAAGTAGGCGTAAAATTTCAAATTCAATTTCCTTTCTCAAAGAAAAAATTCAACCCAAACAAAGCAAATTTTCTACAAATCATAGTAAATATCCCAATTCGCCTCTACATTTACCCCCAGCTCCAGAAGATATCAATTACACTCAAGAAGAATTGCAAGAAGCAATTAAGGGGCTTAATATTCCTATATGGTCAAGATCATATGTGCCTTGTGATGATAGTCGTAGTGAAATTACATGCACACAAGTTATCAAAGCTTTTAGAGTTTTGAATAACTGGTCAAAACATATAGAAAGAACAAAATTTGAGGATACAAAACATTTTTACACAATACACAAAAACTTTGGTGGGGTAGGAAATCGTTTTGCCACTGATATGGCAACTTTTCTGATTGCATTAATGCAAAATCGATCCTTTGTTATTAACTCTGTCTATCCTCGAGGGATCAAATACGGAAATGGTCAAGCTTTCCAGTTCCAAAAGAATGTTATTTTACTTGATGAAAATAATGAAAAAACGTATGGACTCAAAGAAAAGAATAATGATTCAAGCATTGACTCCGATGCAAAATGGTATACATATGATTATGAAACGGAGCTTCCCAAGAAAGATTTATATTTTGACAGATTATTATACGCAACTACTCCTTATTTGAATAGCCAATTATCAGAATTTGCACGAATCCACTTTGGAATGCATGCAGCATATTTCATTTCCAATTTTCTTACAAAAATTCCAGAAAAAAATATAAATTATTCAAAAAAGTTACTTGAAAAAGTCCCTCCAGGTTATAGAGTCTTTGGAGTTCACCTGAGGTTCCAAAATCCTGGACAATTTTATTCTTATAATACTAGCGCAACTATGAAAACAGTTACGAAATTTTTGAAACAAAAATTAGAAGAAAAGCCAACAATATTTATATTCGCAAGTGATTCTGCTACAATGGAGACAGAGTTCATGAAAGAGTTTGCCAACAATACAATATCAGCAAATGTTATTCGTATTCCAGATTACGACCATGATTCAGCACTTCTTGATATTACTTTGCTTGAGATGTGTGATGAATGCTTGTTGACTTATAGATCTACTTTTTCATATGTTTGTGCAATGAGAACAGGAAAAAGAGCTTGGTTTGTCGAAAAAGAGTCAAATTATGTTTTTCAAGCATCAAATTCGCAAGCAACAGCTATTTCTGTCCTTTATCATCAACATGATATAAATGACTGGCAGTTAAATAGAAGAGTTCATGTTAATGATAAAAATGAAGAAGCATTAAGATATTACTTTAAGTATTTGCTTATATAGAATGAATAAAGTATTTGTTTGTATGTTATGTAAATAAAATAATATTCAAATTATTTCAAAAATTGAAATTACATCATATATGGTATTAGAGCTTTAGTATATGATCGAAGGAGGTACAATATAATGAGTTCTATTCAATTGATGCTATTAAAAATGATATTAAATATGAAATTAAAAAAAATATTGTTGATGGAAAAATAAAAAAGAATAATGGTATGGAAATATATATTGTTTTGTAGTGTGTGTTGTGATGATAAGAAATAAAACATTCTTGATAGTCATTTCTAAAATGAGAGGAGAAACAATCAGCCGGGCAATTGTAAACATCAGAAAATTCATAGAAATTTTTACCATTGAATGAATTGAAAAACGATTGAATTTTCTATCAAAATTTTATTATTGAGAGGATAAATGATAACAAACAGTATTGATAAATGTTCACAAGAACACGTGTCTTGAAAGTCCACTTCTCTAAGGAAGAAGACAAACGTCTTCGTCGTCTTGTCAACGAGCATGGAACGAGTGACTGGAAACTCATCAGTCGCAGCATGCCAGGTCGCAATCAGCGCCAGTGCAAAGACAGGTGGGAGAAATTTGTTTGTCCAAAACTTCGTAATGGTCCATACACGAAAGAGGAAGACGACATGATTCTTGAACTTCACTCTAAGCTTGGTGCTAAGTGGGTCCAAATATCATCTATGATTCCAGGTCGTTCAGACACATCTGTCAAGACTCGATTCAAACTTCTTCAACGCAGGATGAAATCACAGACACAACAAACATCAGACATTGATGACGACAAACACTTTGTCGGTTCAACATCAAAAGATGTGCAGAGTGATGAAAAATACAAAAATAATCAAATCGGAGATTTCATGATCGATTTCAACCAACAAAACATATTCCAGAATGACTTCGACCTTGGTGACTTTTTCAACAGTTTCGAGATATTCTGAACCTAACAATATATATTCACACGCACACATACATATCAATATATATTCACATTCTTTGTTTGAATAAATATTAGAATATTTCTTTTCGAAAAAATTAAATATCCTTTTAATATTTTAAAGTGAACAATGTGATTAAAACACGAATTCTCTTGTTATGCAAAGTTGAAATGAGCTATTATCCCATTATTTTTGAAATTCAAAATGCAAAGCAAAGCTTTTTGAATGAACGCCCCTTTCACATGGAAAGATGTTGTCCCTAAGACAAGATGGTAACTACATTTATGTTCTTTAGTAAGGTCCAAAGATAATTTTTCTTCAAAAATAATAATAAATTAGGGGGAGAAAATTGAATAAATAGTAACCTCGTTTTTGATTTTTTCATCCATGGATCCTCAAGATCCAATTGGATTTCGACGTAACAAAGCTATACAATGGATCAGAACAGTAAGTTATAGCCATGAAGATCAAAAAATCTGGCAATATGGTGAGAATAACCTTTATAATACGAATTTTCAAAAATATATTTCAAAACGAGAAGAAATCATAGCAGACCCTCAAAGTGTACCAAAAACAAATCCAATATCATCCTTATCAACTATTAATGAAATACGAGATTTCTTTATGAACGATTTAAAAGTTCCTCAGTTCGAATTATTGATTCCTGATATCATCAGACAAGTAATTATGGTCTCATCAGACAATATTGGTCTATGTTTATGTCTATCTACATATGCAAAATCGATTCCTTTAATTGTACAATCACTTTTAGCCAATTTCAAAGATTTCCCAAAGGATGCAAAGAAATTTGGTCAACAAGCAATCAATATGCTCTCCAAAATGAAGCCAATTGCGCCTTTTTATCCCGATTTTGAACAACATTACATTTTTAATTTTGGTCTTGTCGAACCATACATCGCCACCAAGACATCATTTACGTTAGGTGATGGATGCGTATACTCAGGATATAGTAATAATACGATTGTTTATACATTTTTGAGTTTATTCGACGAAAGTAACAGAACTAAAACGATTTTTACTTCACAGAAGTCGCTTGGAAGATTCTCATTAGTATGCATTAACGAAATACTGTTAGTTATATCAGCAGATGTCCAATCTTTCGCATTAAATACAAATACATACGAAACTGTACAAATTCAGAAACTATCTTATGTACAATATCCATGTATATCAGACGGTCATTACATATTCTCAATTTCAGAAAATCATCCAAAAATTAAAGTTTTCGAAATTATTGGATCAGAAGCTGTTTATATTCGAACAGTAACTGTCGAAACTACTTTAAATATCAGTGATTGCATCTGTGCTACAAATGGAACTGTTTTATCTTTACTTTCTTCGGCAAATAATTCGAAAAGTTGTTCAATGTATTCAATCATCGATGGAAGGTTCCTACAAACAATAGAGATAGAAAGAAAGGTCGGTTTACCATTAATTTACGGTTGGATATTCGATCCTTACAATTTTGGACATCTTTGTTTGACAACTGACGGATTGTTGTTTTTAAATGGTCCGTCAGCATTGCCACCATGGTTTTTCGGTATTAATATCCCAGAAGTATCGAAAATTCAGTTCGCAAACGAACATGCGATTCATATCTCGTATTTGAATCAATTGTTGCTTCTCGCTATATATTATTTGGGAAGTGGTATCTTTCCTATGTCGAATGCCGACCAAACTGTTATAGTTTCTTTGTTATCTTTAATGGAAAATCAAATTAAGTCAAGTGAGTTTGATCCGAACATTATCCATGCCATTCTCATAATTTTATTGTCAAAATGCAGGCAGTTGAATACAGCTTGTCCAGAAATTTATGGAATTACTTTACAATTTTTCAATGAAGCGAACAAACATCTTAGACCGCTCAGAAAACATATGAGTTTTGTTTATCTCAGCTTGTATAACATGATTCCTCCTGAAAATGATAAAATTATCAAGATATTTAATAAAATTTCCGCAGATCCTTCTTGTTCAGAGATTTTAGTCATGCTATTGGATATTAAGTCCATCGATCAGGAGCTTCTATCAAAGGAATTCGTACAAAACGTAATTTTGAATTTATTAAAATTAAAACAAACATTTTCTGACAGAGTTACCTCATTACTTTGGGATTTGATAACCAAACTAATCGATGCCCGTGAAATTCCTGAAGTTTCGGAAAAAATTGACGCTTTTGTAATAAATCTCGTTGCAGCAATGAACAATTTATGTATTCCATCGAAAGGAGCGGTCATGACTAACTTACAGTTCTCCAGATCTCCTACTTTGATCATTTATTACAGATTATTGGATACATATCTTGACACAAGGAAGATAACAACAGATATTGTGGCCAAAAACATAAATAGTCTCTCAATATTGACTATTTGTTCGTTAGATCCTATAATTGACAGAAGAATTTCAAATATTTTGGCCAAAAACATTTTCTTGACTTATCTACAGCTTCTCGATAAGATTTACAACGATGATGAATTCATAAGATACAAGAAATTGCCTCAAAAAGTGTTTCATCCTCAATTCAAAATCAAAAATCGAGATAATGTTACGGATTTAGTCGAGAAATGCCTCTTAGACTCCATTGGTATTGCCAACCAGTCCAATATCGAGACTTTCCTCACCAAAATATCGAACAATGTCAAAATTGGAATCGATTCTTTTTCAAATTTGTCCGAAAAAGTGAAGAAACTCGAAGATATCCAGCCACAACCACTTAGAAAGATCATACGATTCCTTGAAGACCCAGATGCCAAGTTTAATGTCCATGGAGACGAAGCAATGCAAGATTTCCTAAAATCTGTAAAATATTATCACGACCAAACCGTTGTAGACTATGATTCCGTTGTTGGCTCTCTTCTTTTCTACTTCGATGCCCTTTCCGATGACATTCTCTGTCTTTCCCAAGAAGATGCGATGAAATTCGTCCGAATTATCCCTTCCCCGCTCTCTCTTCCCTACCAAATCCTTGTTGCCGCTGACTACAAGATGAATGAGAACCAAATACTCGCACTCAAGCTCGACGACCTCTGTAAAAATAAAGAAAAAATCATTCAAATTTACCAAGGTTATCAAAATTTGTCACTTTTACAACCGTTAATTTCTACACAACATTTAGTTTCTGTTAGTGAAAGTGTGTTGAACAGAGCGTTGAGTCTTTCGTGTATTTACTTCTCATCGGATAATGTTGTTCTGGACAACAAAATTTACTTTCTTTTGCAAAGAATTCTGCAAAATGTCACTGGAGTCACTTTTCCAACTTTTTTAGATCTTTGCAGGATCATCATTAGCAAAGGATATGATGTCATATCAGAGCAGCTCAGCCAATTGATAATAGACATTATTTCTCGTGGTTTGATGAAAGATAAAAGTGTTTTGCCAAAAGTGAATGAGTCTTCATTCTTTAAATGCGTTTTCACGGCAATTGACACTGCAAGAATCCTTCTTTCGTCATCAACTGTCTTCTCTGGTTTTATTTCATCTGTTGATTCGTTTTCGAGAGAAATGAAAATTGCGGTTTTCGCAATTTGTCAAAATTCTTTGTTTGTCACAAGAAACTCAAAACGAATCGAGATAATTCTCCAAAATACAGATGTCATAAAGGCAAAGGATGTCACTGTTTCCGTAGATTCTACAAGACTATTCCTAGAAAACGGAAAAGTCATAGAAACAAGAGTTTGTAAATCAATCAAAACTTTCTCAGAAAAATTCAAAATTCAAAAATTGAAACAAACTCGTTCAATTTTTGATTGCGTGTTAAACTTCGGCGCGCAGAGTGAAATAGAGAAAGTTTTGAAGTACTCTTGTTTAGTTGAGTTTACAAAACTGCCAGAATTATGTCAAACCGCTGAATTATTTGAATTTTTCAAAGGAAACAAAATTTCACCTACAACTGTCTTAGATCAGCGGATGTGGCATTTCTCGAACTCTTTCTTCAAACTCCCGAACTCGAGAATCCCTCCTTTCCAGATATCTTCCGCTCATTCTTCTTCAGTTTTGTCAAATTTGTCAGAAAATGACAAAATTTTTGTGAAAGGCGAAATTGTTTCTAATGGCGAATTCATGATATCATCTCCTATATTATCTAGCGTTTTTTCGAACATTGTCATTAGTATTCCTATTGCAATAACAGTACAATTCTTCATGCAAGGAAAACTTCGAAATTATTCAAGTTCTTTGTCTTACAAACAAATTACATTGAATTTCGAAGAGAATTCTAAGTTAGAAATATCTTTTGATCCTCAAATCAACGAGATATCTGTCAAAGCAAATGGAAATGCACATGTATTCCCTATGTATCCTTCTGTTGAATACTACGCTTTCTGTTTGATTATGCCTGAATCAAATTGTCCTTTTTCAGCGGAATTTTACGAAAAAGAAATTTCGGAAACAAATGCTTATAAGAACTTGAACCATGAGAATTTCCCTTCTTTGATTGAGTCATCAGGAGCTGCAAGTGTTGGATCTATATTTGATAAACATCAGCTCCACAACAGGACAAATCTTTGTTTGGAAAGTTTATCTTGTTCTGCATTGGAAAACATTGCAAGAAACAAAGGAAATAAACTGAAAACGAAAGAATTTGTTGAATGTCTTGTTATTGATGATGAAATGGACATTGCAAGAGAAATTGCTCTTGAAATAGGAAAAGAAGGGTTTCATTTAGAAAACAATGATGATGTTGTTGTTTATTCAGGAAATATAACAGCAATTCCTGTAGGAATGAATTTCCAATTGAGAGATAATAATTACTGGGCTGATGGAAATAAAATTGTGAAAAGAGGAGAAGGATTTACAACTCAGCCGTCTTTGATTATTCCAATCGATGATATAAGATGTACTTCTATTGTTAATAACAAAATTGCGAATTTGTTTGAATAATAAACTATATATATATACGATGTATATTATATTTTCTTGAAATTTGATTTTGATTCTTTCTTTTAATGATCGGCAATGTGCAATATAAATACTTGTATCAATATCTATATGTCAGTTGTTTCGTCTTTTATATATACATGTTTAAAGGGCCTAATTCACATTTTCTGGAATATTCTCAAAATATCTAATTCAGGCGTGAATACACAGAAAATTTAAGAAACTTCAAAAAGTAGTAATTGTACCTTTAAAAACACTTTTTTAATGGCTTGTTGACGCAATTATGTTCGCAATGAATGAAGAAACTCTAATGCATAACTACAATGCAGACAATAGTGATGATACTATATCTAAAGTTAATCGATCAATCACTCAAGATGATACATTTGATGATAGTCCAGATAATCCTATTGATGGAACTAAATTCCAGACATCATTCGAATAATTATATTTTTATTGATTGATTTATTATAACCGTGGTATTTATTATAATTCTATTTTTTTCATACTATTATAATAGTATAATGTTATTATTTTAATAAATAAGGATAAACATTGGTTTTCCCATCCTTTGCAAAATGAAATGAAAAATTTAGTATATCTAAGAATTTCACCCCTTAATATGTATATGTGGTGGACAAATGCTATGAATATGTTACGCTTATTTTCATATCTATATGTTATCTTTCTTTATTTTTGCGAGCAGATAAAACAAAAAATAATAATAAAAGATCGTAAATTGAATTTTTATTCAATTGGCTAATTTCAAGCAGATCTTGGTATTTCTGAATGAGAACGTCCTTTTGAGGACCAGTCGCCAAAACCTATTGAACCAAAACCTCCCATAAAAGGAAAGAAATTTGACGTTTCATTAGATTTATGTCGATGTAATTTATTTGAATGATCAGATATTTCTTGTCTTTTTTGAATTATCTTTTTTAACTCTTGAACTTCCTTTCGTAATTGGCGAATTTCATATAAAACTGATGTTAAGTCATCTTCATCTGATGTGAATGAACTCTTTATGAAGAAGAGCAAAAGGAATAGCATTCAATGAAAAAAAATGATTTTTGGGGTCTACACTCTGATCAGAAAATTTATTATCATTTTTTGCAGAGTAATGTTGTGTTTTCAATTTTATCTAAAAATTTTATTTCGAAGATAACGATAATTTAAAATCTTCTCTCAATTTTTCTGAGGAATGATCAAAACAATATTTTTTTAACATTTTTATAAACATGAATTATAAACTTCTTTTGGCTGGCGTTATTAAATCTAAGTGTGGTCTGTCTGTATATCCAACATGCAATAATAATGTTATTTTAGCTCTTTTTATCATTTCAATTTTGATTTGTATTCCATTCATGTATGTTTTAACTTCAATTCTCATTGATGCAAATAAATTCAAGCCAATAAAAAAAGATAAAGGACCTTTATTTTGTATCTTAACAGTAATGAATTGTTTAATAAATTCTATTTCATATTTAACACCTTTATTCATATTTGTGATCAATGAATTATCAAATGCATATGTATTAGTTCGAGTTGCTAATATTTTCCAGGTATTTTCAATAGTTTTATATTTTAATGAAATCACAAAAATTTTAATCATTTTTAATGTTTTTGGAGGAAAGTTTTTACATGTTTTATCGATGGTATTACTAGTTCTACTTGGTTTGCTTTCGTTCATTCAATATATCCAGTCATTCATAGAAAATGAAAAGATGGCTTATTATTTTTATCATATTTTATTTGAAAAAGATGCTTTAATCTATATGGCTACATTTATATATTGCTTGAGTTTTATTATACTTTCTATCACTTTTATTTTTTCCACACTTAAAGAGTTTCTTGAGGCATCAAAAAGGAAAAAACTATGTGTTGCTCTATTTTTCATTCCTATTGCTATTTTCGTTCAATATCTTCTAAATTATTCAATCAATTCTACTCTCTGGAGAGTTAAAATACATTATCAGCTTGAACCTTATATGTTTTACACAGATGATAAGACTCATGCAGGAATGTATTTATATTTGTATATTTTTTATCTATGCAGCTGGTACAGTTTTATGAATCTTATTCCATTATACATTTTGAATATATTGTCTGTGTCCAATGAAAAAGTACTAGAAGCAGAGCAAAGCAGTAATAATGTCCTTGAATCCATAATTGCCATATAAAACATCTCAAAAGAAATTTTTTGCCGTATGTTTGTTAATAAAAGGTATTGTTTTATCGATAATGATATTTTAAGCAAATGGAATTCAAAGAATGTTTTCTGATCAATACTGTGAACATTCGTTTCAAAGTTGAAAAGCTTCAAACTAAGCAAATTCATAGCTGCTCAAAGAAATAAAATGTAAAACTTTCACATCAAATTTTTACATTCTAATACAGTTTGGGGAAATCAGAGAAGATAAAAAGTTTAATGAGCAATATCTGACAAATATTTTGTGACATATGTCAGGTTATTTTGCCTACTCTTAACCGATATTTGGCAGATGCTAAAGAAGAAATTCGGTTGTTTCTTTACTTCTGAAGGGCAGTTTCTCCAACTATATCTGTTTGGTTGATACCTGCACCATATGAAATAAGAAGTTTGGTAATTTTCTTATAATTATTTGCTTCAGCAATATGAAGAGCTGTTTGACCGTCTACATCTCTTATATTGGCATTAGCCCCGTGTAAAAGAAGAAATTCGGCTATTTCCTTTTTATCTAAATCTACTGCTCTATGCAGAGCAGTTTGTCCAAAATTATCAATTTCATTGATATTTGCACCATGTAAAAGAAGAAGTTCGGCGGATTCTTTTGTTTGATTAAATGCTGTCTTATGAAGAGCTGTTTCCCCATCTATATCTTTTTCATTGATATCTGCGCCATTTGAAAGAAGAAGTTCGACTGTTTCTTTGTAATTTTTAAATGCAGCATAATGAAGAGGAGTTGATCTATCATTATTCTTTTCATTAATATTTGCACCATGTGAAAGAAGAAGTTCAACTGTATCTTTACAATTATTAAATGCTGCATCATGAAGAGCTGTTTCTCCGTCAATGTCTTTTTCATTGATATCAGCACCATTTGAAAGAAGAAGTTCGACTGTTTCTTTGTTATTTTTCAGTGCAGCATAATGAAGAGGAGTTTTTCCCTTATTATCTTTTTCATTAATATTTGCATCATGTGAAAGGAGAAGTTTAATTGAGTCTTTACTACTACTATATGCTGCATTATGAAGAGCTGTTTTCCCATTTATATCTTTTTCGCTGATATTAGCACCATGTAAAATAAGAAATTTTGTTGTTTCTTGGTTTTTATAAAATGCTGCCGATTTAATAAGAGCTGTTTCCCCATTTATATCTTTTTCGTTGATATTCGCACCATGCAAAAGAAAAACTTCGGCTGTTTCTTTATTATTATAAAGTGACGCAATATGAAGAGCGTTATCCCCATCTTCATTTATTTCATTAATATCTGCACCATATAAAATAAGAAGATCAGCTGTTTCTTTACAATTATGTTGAGCAGCAATATGAAGTGCTGAGAGTCCAAGTTCATTTTTTTCAGTAATATTTGCACCATGAAGAAGTAAAAGTTCGACTATTTCTTTACTATTTTTTGATGCAGCTCTATGAAGAGCTGTTTGCCCTTTTTCATCTTTTTCATTGATATTTGCACCAAGTGAAATGAAATACTCGCAAAGGGATGGAATACCAAATATCGTTGAATAAACAAAGCATTTGTTAAAATCATTAGTTTGAGCAAAGTAAACTCAAGATTATTATAGATTTCACAATGCTTTAAATTAATTTCTAATTTAAACTCTTCCATCAAAAATGTAACAAAATCAATGTTATGTGAAATAATTGCATATTCCATGCATTCTTTATTTGGTTTTTTGTACTTCAAACATTCGCTCATGATCTCTGGACTTCTTCCTAAAAATGAAAATTGTAAACATTTTTTAGTTATTTTTGATTCAAATTTCGTTCTTAATAACTTGAAACAATCAATAGCTCCATGGTAACAACATAATTCAAGTAATGAATATCCTTCATAATCGAACGGGTATAATCCACATTGAATTTTTTGATCTTCATCGAATTCGTCCATTTCAATGAATGAGACGAATCTTTCTTTGTCATCATTCATAATTGTTCTGTGAATTGTATATTTTGAATGAATATCTAGATTTTCTGAATTAATATCCTCGATATTATAAGATTTGTTTAATTTAATTCCATATTCTTTATAAAACAGGTAATTAGAAACATCTGAAATATTTCTAATCTCTTTAATATGATAGTCATCAGATATGAATTTTGCAAGAGCTAAGTATGACTTTGTATAGTTGTTATTATACTCGATCATGCCTAAAATGTCTTCTATAATATTTTTTGGTTGATATTTCTTTGAATCAATCAGATTTATCTTGATCATGTTGTAAATCGACCTTAATTCTTCTTCATTCTTTGTTTTTAACTGATACAATGCAGCATATAAATCTATGTGGTATTTATATGCATTTCTCAATTCATTGTATACCTTTGGAGGAATATCTTGCTCAGACATTTAAAATTTTACTTATTTTTCCCAACAAAATATTAATATATGTGATACCATTGCTAATATAAGATAAAAAATATATTCATCCTTTCAATTTTGGCAATAGTTCACAGTGAAAACCACAATCAGGTCACCCAGATATATTATGGAGACTTAGAAACGTTATTATTTTCCTTATACCTTATGCGCATTTCTTAATTTTAAGATGGGATCAAATCATAAGAAAGAATAAACAAGCATTTGAATTTATGCTTATAACTTAGAAAATATATCGGACTGTGCATTATATTATAAAAATTTTTACAGTATTTTATATGTTTTATAAACAATAGATAAATCTAATTTATAAAAGTAAAATAACGTAAATATGAGCGTGGGTAATAGCTATGATAATGCATGTAATGATTGATGCAGTGCTAATTTCAGCATGAAAGCTAAAAAAATATAGAAATTATTCGGAATCTGGTTTTGATTAAAAAATCAAATCACAAATGAAGAAAGGAATGTTGGTAAGCAAGAATTGCTTTGGTCATGAGAAATGAAATGGAGTATTTTATACGAGTGGCTTTTTCTCTTTTTTGTTTTCTTCTACTTTGCCACGATTCCTAGTATTCGCATAATTTATAATGGATTTTGCTGTTCCTAAACCTTTTGATGCAGCTCGATAAACAATTTCGCAAATATCGATAAATTCTTGCTTCGTTTTCAATAAAAAGTTCATTTTGTTGTTTTCTCCTGTTCCATAATCTACTGTAATATGCCTGTTTTTGAAAAAGAACATAACACTGCATGGATCTACTAATTCGTACATTTTATTAAAATCTGGAACTTTAATGATATCAACTGCATAAATAACTACGAAGTTCTTCAGTTTTTCTGCACATGAAGCAAGCATTTGGTCCATTTTCATGCACATCGGATCTGTATCTCGGCCAAATCTAATACAAACAAGCTTTGTCTTCTCCCAAACAATTGCTTGATCTACATCCCACCCACTTGGTAAATGAGTAAGAAGAAAAGACATTAGATTTTGTCAAAAAAAAATTAAAAAAAATAAAAATTAGTCATCAAAAATTGCAAAGTCTTCTAAGAGCTATAAGGTTTCATTATGAGATAATATATTGCAAATATGGATGTCAAGCCTTCGCTGTTTCTAACTAGCTTAATTTTTGATGATTTCGGGTTCATTTCGAAATTTTGTCTCTTTGTTTTCCATTTTGTCATCTTTAGATTTTACGTCTAGAAAACTATTACAGAGTTCGTTACAAAGTGTTAAGATTCAAAGGTTAACCTGGACATAATTTTGTTTATTTTTTAATCCGAAGTTCATATCAAAAAGTTGCATTTTTGATTTAATGAAAAAATAAATTGACTTATGCTATTAAGTCTAAAATGTATAACGTCATTTTTTGCTAACCAAAGTCTATTCAAAAATTTATCAAATTAGAAATCATAAAAAAAGCTGATAAAATTTTGTTCAGATGGGAACCTTTTTGATTTAGTGATTTCTCTTAAAAAGGTACATTTCATTTTTTGAGAAGTTTACGAATTATAGATGAATACCACTGTTACAAACTTAGCGATATTCCGTAGCATTGGTAGTTCGTCCTTTTTCACTGATGCAGCAAGGAATATGCCAAGCAGTTTCAGTTTTAATAAAATACGCTTTTCGCAAACTTATCATTCTTTCTTCCGTGGATCGAATGTTAGGTATTTCAAAATTGCTTCTTCTTCGTTCAATAAGTTCCACGATGCTGTTATTCATATATCATCTAACGAGACACTTAATTATACCAATAAAGATATATCTGGAAATAAAAACTCAACCGAAACGACCTTTACTTTCAAAAAGAACTTCGTTGGAAATGCTGGTAAATTACTTCAAGACGCAGAATTTCTGGATCTTGCCGCAAAAACTGCAACCATTCACGTAACATTTACTGAATGCCTTCTAGCCAACTTTTATACTCTAAAAACTGCAGGAATCTCCGTGAAATCTGCTAACGACCAAGCTGTAACTTTTACAATGGAGAAAACCATTATTACAAAGTTTATCGCTAAATTCTCGAATGTGATGGAACTTGCCAACATTTTCGTCATTGCAAACACTACCACTTTTCAGAACAACCATTTATTTAGTGATGCATGTCTCGATGACGGAAAAACAGTTATGTTCTTTAATATACACAACGGAAAGAGTGTCAATCATACAATGTCTCAGAACAACATAACTAAATGCAAAGGTGGTCATATTGGAGTTGTTTATAATTTGGCTGACAATTTCCCCACATATAAATTCTGCGCATTCGCCAATAACTACCACCGCAATAAAATATGTTCTGAGTTAGTAATTCTAAATTCTTTATATGAGGACAATACAATATATTCCAAAGATGGATGCGAATACCATATTGAAAATTGCATTTTCGCAAATGCAACACAAGGAATGCATCTCGACGATGCTGATTTTTACTTATTTAACTTCGCTGGTTACAAAGTTAACTTCACTAATTGTTATTTCTTAAATTGTCCGAAAGTGTTTGCTTATTCAACGCCTTATACTGATCATGGTAATTTAAAGATTGTCTTCAATGACTCATACACCGATTCATATACTAAATTTGAACTCGCCAACCCAGATAGGATTACGGAAACCACATTTAAGGGTCTTCAATTAAGTTATAATGGAACAGTACCAGGTTATACAACTGCTGACATCCCAGTCATTGTATCTCTCAAGAAGTTCTATCCTAAGTTCACACAAACATATTCTCAAATTAGAGAACAACTCACTAACGATGAAGGTGAAAAGTACGTAGCTTCAAGCAAATCTCCAGGTTCACTTGCTATTATTGTCGGTGTCGCTGCCCTTTTCTACTTCATTTTCATCATCTACGCCAGAAAGGGCACAAAGCAAAAATTCTTCGTCCTCGGAAACTACGGTGCCGAAGGCAAAGGCTTTGCCGACCAGGAAAGATGCTGCGCCTCTTGCCTCGACGCATTACCTTGTCTCAAGAAGAAGAAAGAAGACGATGCTAGCTTGGATAACATCGTTTCTGATTACTCTTCTTACGACAATGTTGAAGCTGCTCCGAAATCTAAGGGAGCTACGAAATCCAAGGACGCTCCGAAATCTAAACCGCCACCACCTCCAAAGTCAAAGTCAAGCAACAAGAGATTCGAGTCTGCTTCTGATTACTCGTATTCCGGATACTCTGATTCTTACTCCAAGCCAAAGTCGAAATCAGGTCCGAAATCAAAGCCTCCGAAGTCGAAAGACGCTCCAAAGTCTAAGGATGCACCAAAGAGCGAAAAGAAGAAGAAATCAAGCTCTTCTTCATCATCATACTCTGGTTACTCTGACTACGATTGAAGAGAAAAAAATTACATTACTTTTTATATTATCATTTGAATTTTAAAGCGAATCATTATATAAATGAATTTATTTTTACTTTTTTCCCCTAAAATGGCAACGAAAACCCTAAGATAAAATGAAATATCCAAGGAAAATTTAAAATCCGTTAATTTGTCCATACAATTTTTAATCACATAGTATAAGCAAGTGGTTGTCTGTTAGTCAATCGTTCAACGAGTCTGGAAAATTATATTGATTAGCTCAAAGCATTTGAAAAGCGAATAATGAACCAGCATTTACGATACAGTAGTGTTTTAGCTTCATTTAGAGGGAAAACAGTTTCATAAATCTACGAAATAAAAAAAATAATTTGAAAAATTTTAAGCGAGGATTAATAAATTAGAACATTTGTTTTATTTATGGCAACAATGAGTGGTTGTAGAAGTATTTGATGGCATAAGCGCTGAGGCAGCAGAAGATCTGGAAGCAAAGAAGTTCCACGCAAAGTCTGGCTTCTGTCTTGGGGCCAAACAAAATAAGCCACCAGTTTACAACGTTAAGGTTTGTCTTAATTCCCTCAAGTTTTCCTGTTTGTGGGTTTCTCTTTGGAAGGCGATGTCTTGGGCATGGAATGATTCCGAAGAGCTGTGGAAGTGAGAGTACGAAGTTGATGATCTGTGGTAACATGAATAATAAAGTCATTTCGGAGAAATGGCCGAGAATTCCAGCGGCAGCGATTGTTGTGCCTGCTGTCAATGTAAATGTATCGCCAACGAAAACTCTGGATGGGTACCAGTTGAAGTGTAAAAGAGCATATGTCGATGTAATGAATGGAATTAAGATTGTTGCGGCAGCCTGAGCTTGCTTATCAACATTCCAGTAGTATAATGAATGGAATAATAAGAAGCAGGCAACAATAAATGACTGACCAGCTTCAAGTCCATTAATTCCAGCGTAAATGTTGATTGAATGGGTGCAGAAAACTGTGAGGAGGCAAATGAAGATCTGATAGAGGAATCCAATATCAATGCACTGGAATCTGAAGATCTTTCTTAATGGCAAAAGAAATCCTTTGAGGCAAATTGTTGTTGAACCATTGTAATCAAGTACCAATGGAAGAACTGTGAAGATTGGGATAACAATTTTGACTCTCCATGGGATATCAAGGACATCATCTGCAAAACCAAGTAATGTTGTAATAACAACAGACACTAATGCTGGATAAAGGTCCTTCTTCTCATTAGAAAATGCTGCGATAATAACTAAAGCGAAAAGGAAAGCAGAACTGGATTGTAAACCCATTGATTCTGGGATCTTCTTTGGATTCTCTTTATCATTCTCCTTGTTAATATCTATGCCTCCGAGATTGCGTCTAAGGTGTGCATTCATGCAGCGAGGAATTGCATATAAAGTTAAGAAGTATGACATAATCGAGAGGCCAATTGTTGAAAGAAGACGTGGATCTTTAAAGTGTGTGTACGAAACACCAAATATTGGAAATAGGAGAAGGCTCAGCAAGGAGTAAAAAACTCTTGTTGACATATTTGATTGTTAAAATTTTTGTCATCGGCTAAACAGCTATTTTTTGGAAATTTTAAAAATTGAAATAAATGCACTGTTATATGAATGTTGGTTTTATCTGTTTGTCACTTTTTGGATTGTAAATTTCAATATTTTCAAAACCTTATCGAACGGTGATGAATATAATTTAGCGGTTTATTGAATTCCATTGACGTACGTACGATATATGGATAAAGTTCTGTATTCTCAAACCTTTTGCAAAACTAATTTTCAAGAATTCGATTTCCTTTTCGGATTTAGATGAACTGAATAATAAAGAGTATTTGCAAGCAATTTTAAAAATGTATTCCCACATTGAAGTTCAGAATAATTTGTTGAGCAACAATTTGATTAGACAATAAATAATGTGTATTATGCATAATCATGTATTTATATACTTATTACAAACAATCTATAACAATAAACTAATATGGGGCGGAGTTCTTAATCTCCGAGAGAGGAATGAGTTTCCTTTTTGCAGGTGGTTGCGGAAGAGATGCACCTGATGAGTTAGATCTACCACATGAAACTATAAGTTTCCTTTGGAGAGTTTTCTTGATATTTTTATAAAACTCTTCATTTTCTTCGAAATCAGTACCATTAAAGATACTGCAAACTTCATTAACTGCATTGAAAGCATCACTTTGATTCACAAATCCATTCATGACATAAGATTTCGCTAATTGAAGGAGCATATTAAAAGCTTTGTCTGAAATCAATTTGAGCTTCTTCAATTCGTTCCTTTTTCTAATGTCATTGGATATAGTTCTCAATGCATCCGAGCATGGATCAGGGCTATCATGCTCTCTGTATGAAATTCGATGACCATTTTGCCATGTTGTCCCATAGTGCTGATTTCTGGTAGAAGTTCTTCTCTGCTGCTCTATAATCTCAAAATCATCATCACTATCGGAGTCTATAATGATTGGAGTTGGTGAAGGATTATCATCAATGAACATTGAGATATCATCGTAATCTGGCATCTGTTGCTTCTTAAACTCAACATCTATTTCTTTTCCAGAATAAAATGAGTTTTTGAAGAAGCGCACTTTTTTGATTTGAGATCTGCATAGTGGACACTCACTGCATTGCTGAATCCATTTCTCAATGCACGCTTTGCAGAATTTATGGTGGCAATCTGTTATTCCTACCTCCTGTGACATGTTTTCCAGACATATCACACATTGCTCCATGCAATTCTAAACGTAAAATTTTCAGGGCGAAGAATTCCTCATATGATTTGTAGTCAATTATTATATATTCTAGATAAATTTCACTTTTTGTCGATAAATATGGCATTTATTCACTGAGTTTTCAGAATATATAATTATTCGCTTTCCTTAACGAGGTCTTAACTGTATGATCAATTAAACAAAGTGGAAGTAATTTTGCTGGAACAAAATATTATAGAAATGGATTAAAGTTCATCATTTTCTATTACGAATTTATGGAAATAACGCTTAGACTCCCTTAAATAGATCGATATATGTGATTAAAAATCAATTTTTGCTAGAATGCATTTGGGTTCGTTGAAAATATATTACAAACAAGATATATTTTATTTCCTAAGATATTCTGCATTCATTCTTTTCTATTGTCGGTTGATACGTTAGCAAAAATCTTCTTTTGCGCTCGGTAATGAAGTGTGGATTATATTTCCTCATCTGCTCTAGAGCTTCTTCAGGGGAATATCCTTTATTAATCAATGCTATTGCTGCTAATGCAGGTGAAACACCACATCCTCTTCTGCATGCAACAGCAATGAAGTCATTATGACCTCTTTTTGGAGATGTAAATAAGCTCCAAAATAAATCAATAATCTTCTGAGAAGGAGCTGCACCATCTTCTGATTGGATGCTATGAACATTAATATGATTGGCTTCAAAGAAATCTAGTTCTGGATCGGGCTCTGAGGCAACAATTAAATCCTTTACATGCAATTGTTTAAAATAAGATAGATATTGCATGAAATAATCCCTTTGTGGTATTGCAGTAAGAATCATATTGATTCTTTTCTGAGTTAAGCATAGAGTTACCCCGCTTGGTATCCGATTAGAGAAACTCATATTATGATACGTCAAAAATTTTCAGGTTTGAATACTTCTCAAAAAAAAAATTCAATCGTTTTTAATTCAAAATGGATACAATGGGATTTTGAAATGAAACCAGTTGATGATCGGCTTAATCAAAGCTGTATTGAATTTGCTTGCCAAATAAAATATATTTATGCAGTAAGGGTTAGTAGATTTGGGTTTTCCAAAAATTTCGAAAATTTTTGATTATAAGTTTATTCTAAAAATACGAAAATATTAGTGTATTGTTAATTTTCATATTAATTTCGCTAAAATTGTAGAAATCTTCTACATTTGAGGTTGATCGAATGAAATTTTCAATTGACACAAATTATTTGGAATTATAATAGTGCAAAAACTATTAAATAACTAGATGTATGTTAATAATGCATGTAACGCTCAAAAAAAATGGTAATTATCAATACAAACAAAATATTTACTATAATAAACATCCGAAATTAAGTATTATTCTTTCTTCTTCACTCTTCTTGGTGTTTCCTTGGTGCCTTGGTGGTTATTACTTGAAACGATCATAGAAGATTTTCTTTTAACGTGTCCTGAGGCTGGAAGTGTATGTGGTGCTTTCTGAGTTGTTTTGTAGGCACTGGAGAGCTTTGGTGTTGATATCTTTTGCTTTGGTTTGTTCCAATCGAATTTGTAGTCATAAGTATATCCCAACCTCATGAAAAGGTCACGGAACATGTACTTATATGCGAAGTAATTAGGTGTCTCTGTAAAACGTAATGCTCTAACTTCTGTAATGTAATTCATGAATTCTATTGGAAGTCCTTTGCATAACTCGTTTAAATCGACGGATTCTTTCATATTTGCTATTTTTTCGTATTTTTCTTTATCTGTTTTTGCTTGGATGCCCATCCATGGAAGACTTCCTTTAAGAAAGTAAATCCAGACATAACCAAGCGATTCCATGTCATCTCTTCTAGATGATTCAATACCTCGTAGCTGGTTGATCGAAGCATATCGCGCTGTTCCGGTTAAACTCTTTCCTTGGGTATATGGAATATGTTCGTGCGAATTCATATCTCTGTATTGTTTGGCAAGGCCAAAATCAATGATAAATACTTGATTTTCCATTTTCCCTGTTCCCATCACAAAATTTTCTGGTTTTATGTCTTGATGAATAAAGTTTTTGTTGTGAATGTATTCGACGCATGATATCATCTGATCTATTATCATTAGAACTGTTTTGAGTGATAATTTGTTTTTGCACTTCTCAAAGAGGTCTTCAAGTGATTTGTTCATTAAATCCATAACCATAACTTTCTCTTTGCCTTCAACGCCAAAATACCTGATTTTTGGCATATTTACGCAACCGCTAAGGTACATATAAAGTTTGGACTCCATATCTAGTTGTGGATTTTCGGTATTTACTGCCTCAAACTTTACGGCAATTTGCTCATGAGTTTCGGTCTCCTCTCCTGAGAATATTTTACCAAAACTGCCCGCACCGATCTTTTTCAAGACTTTATATTTCCCATTAATAATCATATCCATTTAATATAAATTTTGATTTCAAAAGTACGAAATGTAAATATTTCAAAAATTCAGAGAGATTCGCCAATAAAAAAGTCAACTTTACTTAACCACTAAAATATATACATAAATCTAAAACAGTTTTATAAGGGCAATTCGTTTTTGCAAAATAAGGTATTTTGATGAAAACACGTTGCCATCATGTATTCTAAAAGATAACAAAGTTAATCAAAAGACCAAATTTATGGAATATTGATTAATTGCAAAAAAAATACTTTGAAAATTCTAATATTATTGAGTTTTTCCCCGGCAAACATAATTATATTAAGTGAGAAAATTAAATATTATAAAATTGATATTAATTTATTCTTGAAATAAGATACCCTCAATTTTTGACTTTTGCAACTTTTTCATGACCCCCTACCCAGGTATCTAAAATACCATTTATCGCCTGAAAAGCACCCTTAATTTATGCCAATTGACAAAATAAAGATATGTTTAGAATGCTGATATGATGGAGAATCATGCTGCATCATTATTGGCCAGCAATATATAATATTTAAGAAATCTACGAGATTATCTGATTTCATGAAACTCAATGTATACTAAGTTTCAGACTTTGAAATTTTAACATGTTGATATGGGTACATAGGGTTTATGATTCCAGTCATTTATTTAAAAAATTACAAAAATGAATTAATATGATGTGAGTAACAATGATAATAAACGCTTAATTACTAATATATTATTTTTTGGTAGGAATGAAATGTTTTGGTGACATTTATAGAAGTTAAGCTGAGAATCAAAAATGCAAAAATTATTTTAAATATTACAAGCATTATTTGATGTCATTGAGTTTAGAGTCGTGTAGATATATGAGTACAATATGTTATTGATGTATATATGCAATAATTGTGAAAATGAAATGTGAATCTCAAGATGAGTTGCATAATACTGCGTCATAATTTGAATTCAATATGTACATAACATTACTAAATGTATTTTAAGATAATACAAAAAATTAAGCTTGCAAAAAGATATCGAAATGTAATTTTCATTAGATTCAAAGATCTGCATAGATTTCGATTTTAACTATTGATGAATTTGTCAAACCTCTATAATAATAGAATGTAGAACTAATTAAATATAATTAAAATAAAAAAATACAAATTAAAGTGATATTATAAGAGATATATGTGATGTTACCAATATGACATGATATTGGAGAACTGAGAGAATTGTGATGTGAGACTAAATATGATTTTATTATGAATAGGAGAATAATTTTAGAAGAATTTCTTGAATTTAATATATCTGAATATGTAATTCGGCATATATTCTATATATATATTGGTATATTAACTAGAAATAAGAATAGGAAAGATTGTTAATGAATAATATGAGATTAAGCGAAAATATATTGTTCTAATAGATGAGTGTGGAGATTCAATATATGTGAAGAGGGATATGTGAGAGGAAATATGTAAATTTAATAAAATATGCGATGAGAGAAAAAATAACAATGATTTATATGAAATATATGAGTATTGAAAAAGCCTGATTAGTGATTTCATGTCTGTAAAAGGAATAGATATTCTATGAGAAAGATGAAACGAATTAAAGAAGTAGAAAAAAAATTTAATTAAGATTGAAAAAAAATTGGAGTTTATGCAAATTTAAATAAGAAATATATTGCTTTTGGCATGAATATGTCATTCTGGGAGATATTGCCTCTGCATGTATCCCAGAATGGAACAATCTTTTGCAATCAGAATGTGATTGCAAAACTTTGACCGACAAGAGTGTATTGTGCACTCTTGTCGGTTGCAGTGTCTCATTCTGGGAGACATTGCCTCTGCATGTATCCCAGAATGGAACAATCTTTTGCAATCAGAATGTGATTGCAAAACTTTGACCGACAAGAGTGTATTGTGCACTCTTGTCGGTTGCAGTGTCTCATTCTGGGAGACATTGCCTCTGCATGTATCCCAGAATGGAACAATCTTTTGCAATCAGAATGTGATTGCAAAACTTTGACCGACAAGAGTGTATTGTGCACTCTTGTCGGTTGCAGTGTCTCATTCTGGGAGACATTGCCTCTGCATGTATCCCAGAATGGAACAATCTTTTGCAATCAGAATGTGATTGCAAAACTTTGACCGACAAGAGTGTATTGTGCACTCTTGTCGGTCGCAGTGTCTCATTCTGGGAGACATTGCCTCTGCATGTATCCCAGAATGGAACAATCTTTTGCAATCAGAATGTGATTGCAAAACTTTGACCGACAAGAGTGTATTGTGCATCCACCTTTGTCAATTAACTATGTTTTATAGAGACATCCCCTCACACATATTTTTTCTAATATAATTTTACCTTTTTAATATTTATTTTTTATTTTTTGTGCTTTATATAACTTATGGTGTGTACCGAACTATCTTACAGACTCTACTGAGCTATTTCCACATATAAACATGTGACAATAACGCATACATACTCCCTTCGTATTCTGATCTCATGACATATTATCGCAAAAACTATATTTATACAACACACCTCATAAAGTCTCATTTTAGCCCTATCTAAGCGTTCAAAACCTATTTTCCCGCGTAATCTGATTCTTCAGGCTCCGCTGATTCGATTTCTGCTGTCAGATCGTGAAAATATGCATCACATAACAAGATAAACCCAAATTACTTAACTTAATATTTTCCTTAAAATTTCCTATTCCTCGCTATGGGAATATTAATTATATCTTCCGTTTCCCCTCACAAATATATTTAATTTTCTGAATAATACGTATAATAAAATGAATAACTCAAAAACTAAAATACAATATTAATATTGGGTAATGACTCGATATGATCAAAACTTTTGAATTCATACATTTTTTGAAAAATTTGGATTTTTCAAAAATGATTTTGTTTGAGCATGAACGTGAAGCGAAATTTTAAGGAAAATATTAAGTTAAGTAATTTGGGTTTATCTTGTTATGTGATGCATATTTTCACGATCTGACAGCAGAAATCGAATCAGCGGAGCCTGAAGAATCAGATTACGCTGGGAAAATAGGTTTTGAACGCTTAGATAGGGCTAAAATGAGACTTTATGAGGTGTGTTGTATAAATATAGTTTTTGCGATAATATGTCATGAGATCAGAATACGAAGGGAGTATGTATGCGTTATTGTCACATGTTTATATGTGGAAATAGCTCAGTAGAGTCTGTAAGATAGTTCGGTACACACCATAAGTTATATAAAGCACAAAAAATAAAAAATAAATATTAAAAAGGTAAAATTATATTAGAAAAAATATGTGTGAGGGGATGTCTCTATAAAACATAGTTAATTGACAAAGGTGGATGCACAATACACTCTTGTCGGTCAAAGTTTTGCAATCACATTCTGATTGCAAAAGATTGTTCCATTCTGGGATACATGCAGAGGCAATGTCTCCCAGAATGAGACACTGCGACCGACAAGAGTGCACAATACACTCTTGTCGGTCAAACTTCCGCGTTCAAGTTATGAATGCGGAACTTTCTATCATTATACGAGACCTCGAAAAGAACCTCACATCGACTCTCTCTTTCCGGCATCTTTACCGCATAGAAAGCTGCTCGTTCGCAACTTTGTGTGCAATCTAAGAGATGATTGCGGTAAAGATGCCGGGAAGATTGACGCTGCAGCAGAGAATCACTACGGCTCTCTTTTACCGGCATCTTTACCGCATAGAAAGCTGCTCGTTCGCAACTTTGTGTGCAATCTAAGAGATGATTGCGGTAAAGATGCCGGGAAGATTGATGCTGCAGCCCCAGGCCGCACTCAGATTTCATCCCGCTACACAATTGTTCATCCAACAACTGTCATAGAGGTTGAAATTTTCGACCAGAAGTGAAACATATCATTTTTAAGACTGCGGCGCGCAAGCAAGTTTGAACCTTTCAAGGGTGATCAGTCCTTTACTCATTTCAAGACCTCTTGTTGCCTGATAAAACGATACTTCCTTCCTTGTGGGCCATTGAAAACCGCCCAAACCGTCACAACTTGCTTCCTAAATTTTATTTGCGGAGTAATTATCATGCATATTTTATCGGATAATAATATCAAAGCTAAATTTCATATTATTTTTTAAAGATATGCATTTTCTGTCTAAATTTATTTTTTCTGTTTCCAATTCACGGAATAATATTCTTACAAGCATATACATAGCTAATATATATCATTTTAATAATAATAAAACCAAAATGATGTATTCTTCATATAGTTATTTAAAATTCGTTAACTAGAATTGTATTCAGAACGAGGTAAAGTTAGGAGATACATAAAAACCAATAACTTGATAAGTGATACCTTTTTTCCTGATATATCTATATGTGTTAATGTCAAACACGATTTGGAAAAATTAATTCTTTAAATCGGCTTAAGAATAAGACCAACATCAAAAGCATGGCTAATAAATTAATAAATCAATGTTTAATTACCGATTCATGCATTTTTTTCAAAATTTCAAATTTCAAATTTTTGTTTCTCCAAAATATTAATTGTTTCCACTAGATTAACAAATAAACAATAAATTGGATTAATGTAATGCCCAATCATTCATTTTAAATTTTAGATTTAAAACAATATTTTTCTCCATATTATTATAACATGAATCGCTATGATATAAGAAATATATTTTCAATATTGAAATTGAAAAATTCTAAAATTTTTGAAATTCAATTTGAGTGTGATGATCGATAACATATATTTTTTAATTAAAATATTGTGTCGCTATCATATAAATATACTATTTCTAAATTAAAAATAGAAAAAAAAGTACTATTTAATGATGAAATTGCAAATAATATCAATATATATATATTCATGCTGATATATTTTGGGAACAGATTGTCAATCACATAAATAGGATTGTGTTAGTTTGTCATGGATATAAAACAAATTTTCGAGCTAATTGAGCGAATTTAAATCACAAACACTTATATTTTCTATTACAAGGTATATTTGTAATATACAACCAGTAAATAGTTTTCTCTAACTTTTACCAGCTTAGATGATAGCAAATTAGATACGAATTTCATGACCCCTCACCAAATTCCATTCAAACATATACAAATAAAAGTACTAAGTGGGTATCATCTAACCCTAGAATTATAGCTCCTAGGACTCATCCTAGATGGTAGTTCTGGAAAAACACCTGTTTTTTGGAGTTGCAAAAGTTAAAAATTGAGGGTATTATTATCTTAAAGCTGTAAATGCAATGAAAGATCTGCAAAGTAATTAAAATATGAAGTGTTTTATCTTCTAAATTTTTTCTAAAACTTTAAAAATCAAAGAAATAACTAAGAAAGTTCTTTGAAAAATTAAAATTTTGAATTTTTTTTTGAAATTTCGAAATAGGCTTTTTCAAAGAATTTACATGAAATTAGATATTACTTATCATTTAATATCTTATTATGATATATTCTCAAAGTTTTTATCATATTTTAACCTTATTAAGTTTAATATGTGCTATATCTGTGAAGATAAAAGAAGTGATAAAGTTATCTAGAGTATTTTCATGATACAAACAAAATTAAGAACAAAATATCGAAATTAAACAATATCAATGATTCTTTTCTGCTTAAATAAGCTCACCAAGTATACAGATGTACTAAATTTGGAGCAAAATCATTAACCCAACAATAATTTGACAAAAATAACAAATTTTGAGGGGAATTCCATTTTGCATATTTAGAACTGCATAATTATTTCACTGCCACACTCACAAACCAACAAATTCAAGCCTACATTTTATTTTTTGTGAAGTTTGATTTGAATACTTTATCGAGCATAGGTATGAATATAATGTTAGCTATTTATTTCAAAAATAAAACCTAAAACTATCATCGATATTTTATCGAAATTGATAATTCATTTAATTTCCACTTTTTCATAAGTTTACAAATCATTGAATTGAGGGTTTATATTATTGAATAAGTAAACTTTTCAAAAATTTGTTAACATTACCAATAATTTGATTCTCAAAAAATGGATGGTGATAACATGGTATTAAATCAAGAAATAAGATCGCGCCCACTTGTCAGGCAAACATTCACACCAGAAGAGGACGCAAAACTTCATCTTCTTGTGATGAAATATGGTCAAAATTGGAAACAAATTTCTTCTGAAATGGCAAATCGGTCAGTGCGTCAATGCCGAGAACGATATCAAAATTACTTAGCTCCAGGTGTTTTAAATGGACCTTGGACACCTCAAGAAGATCAAATTTTGTATGAAAAATATCAAATTTTTGGACGTAAGTGGACTATTATTGCAAAGTTTTTCAAAAATAGATCTGGAGCTAATATCAAAAACAGATGGTCACACTTAGAAGACAATTTTAAGCGACAATCAATTCCTAAAGTTAACTCAGAGCCTTCACCTCCGAGCCCTACAATCCCTGCTCCTGATAGCCCAGTAGCAGAAAATCATCAACAAACTCTTTTACCCCCAATTAACGAATTATCTAATAAATCTACAGAAGGTGGAGGAATTCAGCTGCTAAACCTTAATCTTTTGTGGAATAATCGTCCACTAGATCCTTTACTGAATGAAGCTACGGCAGCCGATCAACGATCGAACAATTCAATGGATAAATTCAGAAACTTTAAGGGTTTTGCCGGAAAGATATGGTAATCATCATACCATATAAATTTAAGGCAAAATATTCTTGTTGCCGAAATAGAACTATCTTAACTTTTCGGTTCTTATTTTCGGAATTTCTATTACATTTTGTTTGTATTAATTAATCATGGATTTTAGATGAGAAGCTATCACATATACCATTTTAGCCCACATTGTTTAATTCATTTTAGTTCTTATGTAATCATAATTCAGATGTTCAACGGATAAGCTTTTAATTGAACACGCGATTTCCTAAATGATCAGACGATTCCACCGATCAATACGTACCAAAACTACTTTGAGATTAATTGTTGAAATCCAATTTTATTCTTTCCTTCCGAATTTTCTTATATATAAACGATGCTTCTATTCTTCGTACTATTAAGGATTTCTTTAATTTCGATTTTAATTCAAACTTTTTTTACTTTCATACATTATAATCTGAATACACTAATCAAGAACTACACCTTAATTTTTATAGTCTATATTGGTTTATTTTCCATCATCTTCTCATATTCAAGAGTAGAATTTTGATAATGCAATTTTCGACATTTCAATATGATCTTGAATTTTAATACCCATATGAAACTATCGTAGGGAGCAATTCTTTTAAGAATCTCTTTATTATAATTTTGAATTATTGAATTTATCTTTCATTTCTATGGGGCACTCCACGCCCCATAGAAATGAATTATATATAAGAAACATTAGTACACTATTGCAGTATAAAAACTTACTATATAGTAATAATCTGCCATAACTATAGATTAATGAATAAAAATTTATTCACAAACACACCCACACATACATCAAAAAATTTACTTTATCTTTTACAACAATGATAGAGAGATAATAACCAGATATATCAAGAAATTATTTTCTTGCAATTGATAATAAATATTCTCTTACTGCTCCTCCCGAATAATCAAGTGCTGTTCTTCCATCATTATTCTTTGCTTCTTTATTAGCTCCAACTGAAATAAGATATTTAACAATTTCGAGTTTACCATAACATGATGCCTTAATGAGTGGAGTAGATCCATCATTATTCTTTGCTTCTTTATTAGCTCCAACTGAAATAAGATATTTAACAATTTCGAGTTTACCATAACATGATGCCTTAATGAGTGGAGTAGATCCATCATTATCCTTTATTTCTTTATTAGCTCCAACTGAAATAAGAAATTGAACAACTTCAAGTTTACCATAACATGATGCCACAATGAGTGGTGTATATACTTTATTATTCATTGCTTCTTTATCAGCTCCAACTGAGATAAGAAATTGAACAACTTCAAGTTTACCATTAAATGATGCCCAGTAAAGAGCTGTACCACCATATTTGCTGTTGATTTCTTTGTCACAGCCACATTCAATGAGAGATTTAAGGATGCACACGAGAGGATCATGTAAACTTCAGAATTTAGAACCTTATTTTTAGGCATTATCTTGGCTACCTATTTAGGCTCGAAAAGCAAAAAATATCAAAAAATACAACTTGAGTCCATTATGACCCTTTCATGGAGGTAGTTTTTATCCGCTAGTATTTTCCCTTTGAATCTCTTTACAATTCGAAATCAAATTCAAAACTCAGTAGAAGAAAGGAAGAATCGACTTATTACGGTTGTAATACGAATAAATACATATATTTAATTATTTTTATTTACATAATAATTGTTTGAAGCTCATATTCCATCAAATTTTTAAATAAAAACATTAAAATGTTGAAAATGTTCATATATTTTAATAGGGTTTTGGCACTTTATTGAGGAATTACTACATACATAGTCGAACTGAACTTGATATTTTGAAATTTAAATTATTTATCAAAATTAAAATTTAACTTGAAATTTATAATTCTTTAGTCATATTTTGCATAATTCTAAGTAGATTTTGTAAAAAATCAAGAAAGAAAAATTTTAACGTGCTTTATTTTTTCTTTTTTATAATAATACATATTATTATATAATTAACATATTCATAATGTTTCACCCTTTCAAAAATATAATCCTCCTCCTCTCAAATAAACGTACATACGGGTGGCCTCTTTTTTCAAAAAATTAAAATTTGAAATTTTGGGCTCAAATATTAGAGATTTTTTCAACCTTCAACGATATATGTTGTCTATATCAGACCTCCTTTCTTTTTGATACTTAACATTGTTCCTAAATCTTAGCCGTTAAGGCTGTTCTGAAAATATTTTTTTTCGAAAAAATTCAAAAAAAATTCTTAAAATTCAAAAATTCCTTAATTCCTGAGGATTTTGGAAAAAAGTTTTTACATGAACATGTGTATATTATATGAAGTATATTGATAAGGTAAAAATCAAATTTTATTGCATATTCATCGAGAAAATAAACTAACGAATCCCTCAAAATTGAGAGGGTAATCCTCCTCCTCTCAAATAAACATACATACGGGTGCGCCCTTAATTTTAAAATATTGTTTCAATCAGCAAGCCTTACAAAAAATTTCTGTTCAAACGATGTGAAATTGTTTAACAAGCCTCAGATTTCCTTTTGAAGATGCATAATGAAGAACATTTGTACCACAATAATCAGGATTTTGTTTTTTCCAAAGTTCTTCTTCACATACTTTAAGCATCATTTTTTGATTTCCTTTTTCTGAAATTTCTTCAAAGAATTTGTAGATTTGATCAAAATTTTTGGAATTTTTAAGTTCGGAAATTTTCGAAAGAAATTCTTTTGGTAAATTGTTTCCTTCTTTCTCTTTGAGTTGAAAGCGAAGAGTTTGCATTTCTTTCTCAACGTTTTCTTTTTCTTTTTGGATCCGATTTAAATCTGCTTGAAGTTTTTCGATTTTATTTGTTGTACTGGATTGATCCTTTTGTAATTGATCTAAGAAACCAATAACTCCTTCGAATATTCGCATCTTCATGTACTTTTGAACTGATTTAAGTGTTGAAACGGCATCTTGTAAGTTGTTTACTGAAATATTTGCATTTCGAGTGCAGATATACAATTTGCGTGCTAAAATTTCTGAATGAGATTGAACAAGAAGAGAGTTGAAGTCATTAGGTGTTTAATTCGCGAATTTCATGATTGATTCGATATCTTCTACTTCGAACGTGCTAAAAAGATTATTCTCTTCAATGTAATCTTTGATATGTGAGCCAATATATTCATAGTTCAGAACAATTCCCTGATTCATTAAAATTTGTAAAGTTTTTTTTTTTTCTCATTCTCATGCCGAGCTTACGTTCTCGTTTATTCCTTCATGTCTTTATTTTGGAGTAATATCTGTCGTTAACAGAATCAATATAATCATATAGATGTAAAAATATGTTTATAATAGTTTCAAAATAAATCAAATATTTAGAACCATCTATATTTGTCTAAAGCTTCATGATAAACAGCGAGAACTTTATCATGGAAAGCCTGATCTTTGTTAGTGAAAATAAGACCATCCTGAGAACCAGCAACTCTTGCATTGCTTCTATAAGAAATTGCTGCTCCTGTTCCTGTTGTAGCGAATCCGCCAGCTTCACGAACAAGGAGTTCGAAAGGAGCAATGTCCCAAACATGTTCTTCATTAGCACCCCATGGAACTCTGATGTAAGCGCATGCTCCGCCTGATCCAATAACAAATCCTTTTGTCATGGAGACCATTGTTAATTCTTCATGAATATCTAAATGATCTTTCACGTATTGGTATAATTGTGTGATATTTCCGACTTTCTGCTTTGTGTAGATTAATCTAGCGCGTGGATTTTCTTGTTTTGTAAGTTTGACCCAATGGCCTTTGAGATCAAGTGCATAAGCACCAAAGCCTTCGGAAGCAACAAAAATTGCTGGTCCTTCAAGTTGTGTAAGTCCAGTTGCTTCGACTTCATGTCTTGGCCATGCAACTGCTGAACAAACAACATGGCGATTGACAAGTAAGGCCATAGCAATAGCGTAATTGCCGCCAGTAACGAATCCGTATGTTCCATCAATTGGATCAATAACCCAGCATCTCTCATCTTTATCAGAGATACTGTGAACAGCAACAGAACATGCTTTAACTGGATCTACATCTGCTGGTAAGAGTGATTTCACATGACGAAGGAATTCATCATCAATATTTTGGATTTCTTCTTCGCCGAGAACAGAATCGTTTGGAAAATGCTTCTTAAGTCCATGCATAACCATTGATTGGCATGCAAAATCGACGATAGAAACAACAGTTCCATCTTTCTTTGTTTCAATTTCTGATTTGTTTAATTTTTCTTGGCCTTCAAGTGAGATACCAATAACAGGCTTTAATATCTCAATTGCTGCGTTAATTTCAGTAGCCCATTTGCCGAATTCCATCTAAAAATAATGATTTTTGGAAAATTTTTGTAAAACCGTTCGTCTTTTTGACATCTGAGCTGAATCATAACTATACATGTTTATCAATTTTCCAAAAATTGAAGATTGTCCTCACAATTTCTTTTTCTGTCAATAATCGGTCAATATTATTTGAGCTTATTTTATTCTAAATCAAAGACCAACTATCATAACTAATGTTAGATTGATCAGAAAAACTCGCTCATATCTCCTAGATTTCAAAATAAAATGAGCGAGAAATTTTCATTATGTCACTTTTCAAGACGATAATAGTTCGTTAAAATGAACTTCAAGTCGAAGCCAGTTGATCTTGGAAACATTATTGGACTGAAAAAGAATGCTATCAAAGAAGCTGAACAGGATATCGAAAAACTTAAAGCGTATAATAAAAATTTGAACGAGCAAATCGCGAAATATGATGCAGATTCAATCGAAGTCATTGCCAAATATCGTAAAGAGATAGATGCTAAAACAGCAACCATGAACGAACTTATTAATAAAGCCCAAAAGCTCAGAGAAGAAACAAAAGCCAAAATTAAAGAATTATATGACGAAAATGATAAGGCAAAACAGAATGTTAGCAAAGAAAATGATAACATATTAGAGCAAATCGCAGAAACAGAAAAGAAAATGCAAGTAATTTTGGAATTTGAACAAAATAAACAAAAAATTCTTGACAGAATCCAATCTTACGATGACCAGATCGAACAATCAAAGAAGACAACTGCAGATGAAATCGAAAAGGATAAACAAGATAATATTGAAGCTGAAGCTCGTGTTCGCCAAGAAAACGAAATCAAATTAGAGAACGAAAAGAACAAATTCTACGCTCTACAAATTTCAACTGCAGATCAAGCAGTTCTTTTGCATATTCAAAGAAGAAATAATCTTGATTCAGATTTAAGGTCTTTGGAAGAGATGAGACAAAAATACCTTGGCAAAATTGATGATTGCGAAAAGAAGAATGCTAAACTCCGTGAAACAATTGAACAATTACATAGAGATCAATTAATCGAAGAAAGTGCTGACCAATCAAAGCAAATTGCAGCTCTCCAGAAGGAAATAGCCAATTCTCGTGCTCAATTAAAGGAAATGACGCTCAAAACAAAGCAAGAACATGAACAGGCAGATAATCAACGAAAAGCTGAAGCAGAAGACATGGATCTTCAACTTAGACAACAACAGGATCTTCTTGACCATAAGTTACAGCAGATTGCAGCTTTAAGAGAGCTAACTTTGACTGTTTTATCTTATAGATCTCAACTTGAAGCAGAATTCATCACAGTTTTGGGCGAAGTCATATACGAAGTTGCACAACGTGAGAATCCAGGCGTTCCTCTCATGCAAACACGTGCAACAAGGAAATTGATGTTGACAAGCTCAGGAAATACATCTGCCGCTTCAACAAGGGCCAAAGAACAAACAGGAAAGGAGATTTCTATCAGCCACACACTAGCTCAGTTCACAATGGAAGATAGAATTACAGTTTTGACTCGATTTATGGAAAGAGTTCAGAACAGCGTTGAAGGTAAGTTTGACACTACTTCAAGATCTGGTTTGTCTAATGATTCAATGAGCCAAGGTTCAAATAAGGCTTAATTTTTATGTTTTTGATTAATTTAACATATTCGGATTTCATTTGATATCTTATTTGTTTATTTAATAAAAATATTTGTTTTTTATTGCATTTCCGTTGCTTTTCATTATATTTTAGACCAAATTTTAATAAATTTTTCTTAAATAAAGCGTTTTTCTTATAGAAAGATAAGCATAAAATTCTTAAAAAACTTTGTCAGAGCTTGCTTTATGCATTTCATTCATGAAGAAAATGCATCGATCAAATTGAATCTAATTAATAGAGTTATATTAATTCACTCTTGGTAGAATTGAATATAATACATGTGTTGATCTGAAACCTATGAATAATTTTTAATAAATCGAATAAAAAAAATTTAATATCCAAAATTTTTCATAAAAAGCTTTGGCATTTTGAAGCAGAAACAAAAAATTCTTCATATAGTTAAAAAGCTAGTAATTAAGAAAGAAAGAGAGAGTTTATATATGTGTAAATTTCAAAACAACATCAGGGCTAACATCTGGTCTACGCATTATATATTGCACAGCATCCTGTAAAGACGGAAACTTAAATCCGTTGATTTCCTTAATCGGAATTGCTTTATTTGGTATCTTCATTTGAGATAAATCTCGATTGCACTGAACAAACTCAGAAGGAGGCCACATGGACTCGTAGTCTGACAAATCCAAGTCCTCAGCCTCTTCCGAGTAGTCCTTTGTAATCAGCGAGTGGTCGTTGTCATTTGTTGCGTCCATAAAGTGCGGATGGTAGAAAATGAGCCTTCCGTTCTGATACGGGCAGTTCTGAAGGTGGGCCGTAACAAGACGTGCGTAGAATGGATTGACCATTTGTACAACAGCGTATTTTTGCCTTGCGTTCTGAAAAACTTTAATTTTGTTGACAGGACCGTACTGAGAGATCAGATTATGAAGTCCATCAGCTATGTTGCGATAATCATCGAATCCGGTGATTTTTATCAATTGCGCATAAGGTTGATCGACAGGAACTGGTCGCCAGAAGTCAAATACCTCTGAAATCTGATCTGAGTGATCTGGAGTGAAGAAGGCGGATTCAGAGCTACTTGTATGGCGAAGTTGATCAAATTGAGCAATTGCGCCCGGATGTGTAAAATCAAAGCTTTTAGCGTTGTTAAACTGGATGATAATGTCTTGGTTATGTGAGTACTGTATTTTGATCTGAAAATTAGGAAGATAGCGGCTTGAATTTGATAAATTTGCTAAAGCAAGAGCAGCTTCTTTAACATCATGCATTTGGACAAGAGCAAACTTTCCGTTTTTCTCAAAACAGATGATTTTCTCAACAGTTCCATAGTTTGAGCACTCATCATAAATATCATAAATTCCGAGTGAAATCTGTAATTTTAATATCTGAAGACAAATAACTCTGGATGCATTCTGATGAGCGAGGGCATAATCTGGTAACTCTAACGTTGGAATTGGTGAAAATGAGATCGATGCATAGTTGCCAAATTGATTTGATTTAAAATCTGATATAAATTTAAGCGCGATGTTGTGTGATTCGAATTCTATAAGTGCATTTTTGCCAAACGTGTGACCAAAACGAACAGGATATTTGCTCTCTATAGAAGGAGCAAGTTCTGCCCAGCTTATGGGTTTATCCATGTCCGTGATCTTAACAACTTTCTGGACCGAAGGATTTAGGGGTGGACAGTCCCATGGTTTGATAATTTTCCCTCGCATTCGAAAATTTTCTTCTTCGATAAAAAAATTTGCTTGCGTTGAAACTTAAAATTTCCGATTAAAATGTGTGTGCTTAAGGTAATATTAATGACCACTTATGAGCTTAAAGTATTGAATGGGATTTACGGTTTTTGTAAGTTTTTTTGAGAGAAATTGTAAAAATATTCGTGCTTTTACGAAATTTTTTATTTCCATACAGAAACTGATTATTCCAAGTTAACAAACATTCAAGTCAAGCAAATTCCTTTATTACAAGTAAGTAAAGACAGGATTTTAAAAGAAATATCTTATTTCATCGAACAATTTTACATACTAAAGCATTTTTCAAACTTATGGAATGCACATCCTTTTAAGATTGCAGAAAACTAGAGCAACACATCCGTGATTTTTCATTTCCGACAAAAATTCTAATTGTCAATTCTCTATTATAAGCAATTGCATCTCATTTACTTGTATTACCTCAATATACAAAAGATGTAATACGATACTCTTTATGTTAATTCTCTTTTTCTTCAATATTTCCCTTGGCTAAAATAAAATTCCTTTTCTGACATGAGTATATCTAAGCAACAATAGATATATAATTCTATAATTGAGTAATTAACATAAATCTTGATGCTTATACATCGAATCCTTATTTTATTCTATAAAAGAAAAAAATCTAACAACTAAACATCATTTATCCTAATTATCTGAGTTGAATTAAATAAGAATGAGTAATGTAACTGTTTTTAGCCAGTGATAAGGTTTGAACACTCAAGCACAGTATTTTTGAATTTTTCATTTTCAATTATAGACCCAACCTGATAGAAAGGATTCATAAGAAGCTCAGTGTAAGCTTTGTGTACATGTTTAAAGAATTTTTTGATTGAATCAGATTTCTTTCTTGGATGAACGAGAAGAAAGACTGTTTTCCCTGCAGTGACATATGCACTAATATTGTTTGAATCTACAGTATCGATACATTCATGAAACGCAGTAGGGTCTGAAAAATCAAGTGCATCAAGAGAAGAATAAAGCATAAACTGATATTGATACATTTTATCTGCAGCTGATGGATCAATTGATGGCATCTCCAGTGAAAATAATAGATTGTTACTACCAATTACCGCAAACATAATCAAAAATTATTTTGAGAACTTTCTTTTTTTTATAAAATATAAAATCCTCAAATGTTTGCAATAGAAATGAATCATGTTTGAGGTTGACATACTCATTAAAAGAAAGAATAGCTTATATAACGATAGTATTTACAAACAATCTATATAATCTATATATAATAATTCTATATTAAAATGGATAAAATCTCTGATGGGATCTAACAGGAGAGAAAGGTGTAACAGAGAACCATTTCAAGGCTTCTGTCTTCAGCATAAAAGAAGTTTTATCTTCAAGGAAGAAAAATGATTCAGTTGGTCTCGTATTAAATATTGAAACAAGGTCCATTTCAGCATCAATATTAGGAAAACCACCTGAATATGCATTCACTGTTCTTCCTCCATCAAATGTGATTGGTTCTTTGCTATGCACTTGTTTAATATTACGAAGTCTTATGTTAGTTGATGTGACTCTTCTCGTGCACAAACTAGAAATGCGTCCGACTTCTTCGACTCTGCACTTCAAAAATTCCAAATTTGAATCATTGACTTCTTCAAGGAAACATTGTATCAAACCAGGAATAATTACAATGAAACCAAGCCACAAAGCTTTATATATAGCTTTGTAGTATGATAAAGCAATGATTAAAGGTGTTGGAGTTGGAACTCTTTCAAGAATTTCAATAAGTTTTTCGAATTCAACGAAATCAAATATTTTTTCACTCAAAATTTTTTGAATTTTGTTTGTTAACATCGAAATTCCATCTTCTGTTCTTCCTCCAATTATATACAATAGAGCTTTTATATCACTCTTGTTATGCTGTGCTTGTAACAAGTAATATTCCTGATTTTGCAAGCCATGTTTTGCATAAAAGTTTTGATCAAGTTGCTCACTTTTCAACATCAACATCAAAATTTTCTTGACTTTTAATGAAGCCAAGTCAAAAGCTTCATCAATAATTCCTTGAGAAATCATTCTTGTACAGTGAAAGAGCCAGAATCCATCTTCATTATAATTGAATTTTTTGGCAATCTCAACAGCCCAAAGACTTTCTCCGGAATAAGACAATAACCAACACGCGGAAATATAATCTCCAAAAGCAAGATAAAGAGCAGCAGCAAAGAAAATTTTTCCTTTCTTCTTGTAGTCTTTGATCTTGTTTGTGATGATCTCATATCCATCAAAGATCTGCGAGATATCGTTGTAATCACTGTAAAATGGAATTTTTTCAGTGACGCTTTCTTTGAAAACAGAAATTGATTCTGGCTTTTGGATCTTTTTATTTTGCAATGCAGAAAGAACTAAGAAAGCTCCATCGAAATCTTTCATATTTGCTAAATCATCAATAGCAGAATTTGCTTCTCCAGCAATTATATTATAAATGAAAGAATTCTTTTCATCAATTTTTGCTCGACTTTCCATCAATGATTTCCAAAAATTATATGAAACATAAGGAGCTGCAGCAAGAACTTTATCGAATTCACCACAAACAAACATAAGTTCGCAGTACTTCTTATGGTTTCCCATCTTAAGATAAAGTTCTGCTGCAGAGATAACTTTGCTTTTTGAGTTCTTTGCTCGTTCCAAAACTTTCATATCCAATGGAATATTTTTCAACAAATTTTCTGCTTTTGTTTTCATTATAATACTTATGTCATTCAAATGAACAATATCTTTGTCATTAAATGTTGTTTTGATTCCATCTTTGAGCACTCTATGAACAAGCTTTTCCATGTTTTCGGAGCCTTCTTTTATTGAAATTTTTTGACAAATTAATTTTTTGTCAGAATTTGACAAAACATTTTTCATCAATTCAGGAAAACAATCTTCTATTGACCAAAGACCAACTGTTGTATTTTTAGACATTGTGGCAACTAAAAATGGATGATCTTGGTGCATAACAATACAAAAAACGGATGAAATATGCGCACAAATATTCGAAATTTGAAACATTGTTTTTGCATTCCAAATTCGAATGAAACCATCTCTTCCAGCACTTATCAAAACATCTTGCAATGAAGGTGACCAAGCCAATGAATAACAATGACCTTTATGCGCTTGGAATTTCTTAAATGTTCTCATTTCTACATCGCAAATTGCTATTTCTCCATCTTCATTTGCAGCAGCAATTATTTTAGGATCAAACAATGACCATTGTATATCTCTTAATGGACTTTTTCCTATATTAATAACAGTGTATCTCGCTCCTGTGAATCTAATATATAAATTACCATCTTTGCAAGCAATTCCGAATAAAGTTGAAAAAGGAGACCATTGGATTCTTTGCAAAGGTTGTTTTGCTTCTATTGGAGTATCTATTTTACGTTTCTCTATATCGTATATTATACATGACGCGTCTGATGAAATAGAAGCAATTAAATTTGGCTCAGTTTTACACCAAGAAACAGATAAAACTGTTCCATTATGGAGTTTCTCTTTGATCAACAATTGTCTTGTTTCTGTTGAATAAACAGAGATATATCCATTGTCATGTCCTGTAACAATGTAGCCACCTCCTGGAGAGTATTCAACACAATAGACACGTTTAAAGTCATCGCATTTCAAGACCATTGTGTCATTTAATTTCATCGTAGGAATCGACCAAAAACAATGTCTTCCATCAACAGAAACTGTTGATAATATGTTACCGTTATGTGGCATGAATTTTCCTGATAAAATACTATCCGTATGGCCAGCACTTATAATTGTGGTTTCAACTTCACTGGTGAAATTATAAACGGAAACAGAACCATTCAAATAATAAATTCGAATTGATTTCTCGTCACAGCCGATTAGACTTGAAACTTTGGTTCCAGCCAATGATATTGTCTTAAATATTTCACCACTGGCAATTGACCACATGTATAAGACAGGCATTTCAGGATCTGATGTAATTATCGTCGTTGGAGAGTCATGGAACCAATATCCTGCACTGCATTTAACATTTTTGTTTAAACTTTCACTTACTTTAGTAATTGAATCTTCTTCTACGTTTAAAATAATCCATTTCATCTCTCTCGTAATTATTAAAACAATATGTTCGTTTAAGGGACTAAAAACCATACTTTTGACTGGTACTTTGCTATCGTAGAATTTAATTTCCATTGTTTCTATGTTTAATAAAAATAATGAATCTTGATTTGTAGAAATTAGTAAATAATTGTCTGAGAATGGACAAACTGTGAATATTTTGCATATAAAGTCATATCCTAGTGATATTTCTGATGATTCTTGAAAGTTTATGTCAACTTCGTAAATTTTTCCAATAATATTAGTGGTAAAGTATAGTTTATCGCACATATTTGTAAATTCCATATGTAATATTGATCTCCCAATGAATACACGAGATCCTTGAAGTAGTAAATGTGTTTTAAAATTATAAAAATTTAAAATGTAGTCACTTGTTAAGTATGCTATTATTGGTTCATTACTTTTTGGAATGCAGACATATAAGAATACCTTCCCACTACTGTTAATCGCATCTAAAATTTCAAATGTCGGTATTTGATAAATAAAGATAATATATTTTGATAATGCTGCACAATAATAATCCGAGGAAGATAAGGAGCTACTTGGCCGGCTTGAACCTCCTACAGCTGATGCAACTAGCTTCAAATTTCCTCGAATCATTGAAAATTCAAAACGTTCACTTTCCAAACACAAATTGTAAAGATTTTATATTCCATGCTAAAGAAGGATTACCACAAGAAATAATGTGATAGTCATAAATAATTCGAATTTTTCCAAAATTTGCAAGAGACTTGAACAACATTCATATTTTAAAGAATAAAATAACAGAAAATGAGTATACAATGAATATTTACCATAATAATCAGATATCTTTTTCAATATTTTTCTCATGTGGTAATAAAATGACACATATTCGCAAAAAATCGAGAAAACACGAATCCTTATAGCCAAACTGTTAAAATCTTATTACAGAAATTATATTTTATTAAATAAACAAATAAAAACATTTAATTAGATAATTATTATATGAATTTCAGTCATCTTGAGTTGAAGATTCTTCCTCATCGTCATCCTCGTTATCAGGAAACAATGTTTCGCCGCAATCAATGACAAATTGAGTTCCAGTTACATCTTTCGAGAGATCTGAGAAAAGAAACTCAATTGTATTTGCGACGCCATCTATAGACACTAATCTACCTAAAACAGTTGTTTTAACGTGTTCTTGGAAGAAAGCAGTTAATTCTTCTTTGGATTCGAAGTAATTGTCATGGAACTTAGTAGCAATTAATCCAGGAGCTATACTATTAACTCTAACACCCGAATTTAAAAGTTCTTTGGCCTTTAATTTTGAATATTCTGAAAGTGCGGCTTTTGTTGTGCAATATCCTGTTCCGCATTCAAGTGGATGAAAAGAGTTAGTACTGGATACAAAAACTGCAGAACAGTGCGAAGATGGTGAGATTGCTTCGAAAGTAGTGACTGCTGAAAGAAAATTGATGTTTATTACCTTAGAAATATCGTATTTCATCTGTAGATATGAAACTTGATCCATTGCACCGCAGGTTCCGGGACAAAAAAGATAATAATCTATTTTTATATCTGAAAATGGCTTATATTTTTGTTCAAACTCTAAGATGTTCTTTTCTTTTGATAGATCAACTTCAATTGTATGAATTTTTGTTGATTTGCCTTGGTATTTTTGCGCAATTTTTTCTAAGTGGTTTGAATCACGACCAGTAATGATTAAATTTGAAATATTATATTTCATAAGTCGAGAGATCATTTCTTCTCCAATATCTGATGTTGCACCAATAATAATTGCTGACTTTTCGCTGCAATCTCCGATCATTGCAAAAAGTGGGGATAACTTATTCAGCAAATCAATTTAGATGATCAAATATATGTATGTGATTTAAATAAGATGGCCAACCAAATCTCAAAACCCGCCAAATGCATCAAACAATTTGATGATATATGTTATAAAACATTGATTAACCATATATGATTACTTCCACTCAAAATTTCCTTCTTTTAATCGAATGATCTCCAATTTATAATGAATTTACCAATTCTTTTAGCAATGCAAAAGTTTTTCACTTCAGAGGATCTAATCAGTTGATAATCAGATTTACATATTTGTCAGATAGCAAAGAATTAATTCCTATTCTCTTCTCCATCAGGAAAGGCATTTTATCATCTTGCAGGATGATAATTTCATTAAATGTCATCCTTTGAAGACAATTAACTCTTCAACTCATTCATTAATAAACGATTGGATGAGATATGCCTATGATCGTATAACATCTTTGATTCCAAACCAAAATTATCTATTTACAAGGTAGTAATATCAATATGAAAAATTTGTTTATATTATCAATGTAATTTTTTTAACATAGCCCAATTTTTTCGCAGATACACCTTTGATCACACCATGGATCTACTTTGGCTTCATAATACATTATTTTTATATTCTGAGAGATAAACCTTTTGCATTTAGTAGCAAAAAATCTCCCAAAACCATCACACCATTTCATAGTACCATTGTAAACTTTGGGAAAAGATGCACCAGACCTAACAAACTCAAGAAAGTCTGTTACATCATTGCTACATACGCCGCATAATTGACTCGACATTATTAATCCCAATAAGAGGAAGAACATTATATTTAATGATCTGCTGTTGAATACAATTGAATTTTTTCTGATCAATTCAATTTCATTTCAGAAGATCTGATCAAATGGCAACCACATTTATTTCTCTGCTAGAAATAAATGAATTAATATATTGAACTCTTTTGTACTGAACTGATCATGGAAAGGTAGGAATTTATTTCTGACGCAAACACAAATTATATAAACCTGACATTTTTGAAATGTATATTTATAATTCCTATCAACATCTAAAAGTATGAATATGTATTTAGATATATATGAATAAATAATGTGATTTAGGTTGAAGGAAAGCAAATAATAAAAACGGTATATTTATTCTCATCTTATGTTGATTTTCATTCGTGTTTTAGCGAAATTTTTTATAAGTTGCTATAAGTCGAGAGATCATTTCTCATTCAATGTATGATGTTGTGCCAATGATAATCACTGATTTTTCACTGTCTATTTGATGAATATCATCCACAAAAATGATGAAAAAGATATCCAACAAATCAATTCAAAAATATATATTTATCTCTCAAATGAATAAAAATTAGAAAATACAGTGATAATGCTCCGAAATTTGACAAAAATGTGACTTTGCCAATTATTATTTAACCCGCATGGGATACTTTTATTCTGGAAGGATTTAACATGGAACCCAATAAATCTCTTTGTTCAAGGTATTTTTAGAAATAAAATAATTATGTAAAACATTTTCCCTAATGAATTCAGCTATAATTAATGATACTATATTTCAATCCATTAGAATAACTATTCTTAGCAAAAACCTAATTTTTTGCAGAAATTTTCTTTGTCACTCAATGAATTTGTAATAATTTCATAGTACAGTGTCTTTAAGTTCTTTGACATTATTCTTCTGCAGTATGGCATAATGTGTGGATTAAATTTTTCGCACCAACCCATTGTTGCATTGAAAACTTTTGTATACGGTGCTCCAGAGCGGGTTAAATTAACAATATCATCTCCAAGTTCTTCACATATGAAACAGGATTGACCTGACAATATGAGTCCCAATAAGAAGAAAAACAACTTATTTTCTGGACTTTTCTTTCAATTTTATCGGTGCTATGCTCACAATAGAATTAAGACTTTATTTACAAATTATAACTCACATCATTTGGTTTGCTAATGTACATTAGAGTTAAATCCGAAATTTAGATTTTTTTCGGACATCCTTTCGATTCTTTATGTGCATATCATATTGTTGAATTGTAAATTGCATAAAATTAGTTACATGATTCATATCAACTATATTAAGAGCAAAAAACACTATATATATATTCGATTTGCATGATCATCTAAACATAATATTTTTATAATAATATATCTATCTAATTGTTGGGAAAAACTGGGCAGATTGAGCTCTATCTAAAGTGTTAATATTAATAAAATTCCATAACTTAATTTTCTCATCTGCGGCAATTGATGCAGCGTATGAACCATCAGAGGTGCATATAACCTGCATTATCGGGCCATCATGACCTTGAAATTCATCGATTTTTACTAAATCGCGGCCATATAATTCCACATCAAAAGGAAGAATACGATGAGCAACAAAAATTCCTCGAACAGGAGTCCATGATATATATGAAATTGGCTGACCTGTTTGAATCGAAGGAATTTCCTCTTCATTAGGGTATAAAATATTAACTAATTTCAGAGTACCTTCATCATTTTTGCATCCAACAGCAATGGTTGTCTGAGATAGCCAAGCAATTGAAGATATTGGTAATTTGAGTTGAATGCGCTTTCTCTTCCTATTTGACCAAATTGTTAAAATACCAGACTTATCGGCAGAAGCTAATATTACACCATCTGGAGACCAAGCAAGACTAACAATCTCTGATTTATGGCCAATAAGTGTTTCAGTCTTGAATGTTTTCAAATCTGATATATTAATCAGTTTGTCTGTTCCTGCTGTTGCAATTTTACCTGAAGTGCATGCAATGCAATTAACGCGTCCAGAATGTTGCTGTAATCTGCGTGCACAGCGTTTTGAAGTGACTCCCCATAATTCGACGTGTCCGTTTGGAGCAATCACTAATGTATCATTATCATACCAATCTAAGGCATCAATTGAAACTATCGCATTCATGTAATATTCTACATCTCCCGAGCGCCAGATATAGACATGCTGCCCAAGAGCAACTGCTAGATGACCGGCACTGTTGAAGCTCATGATCTGATTTACTTCTAGATCTATAATATTGGGGGCATCTAACGTAGTGTCGGTAACTTGGTATTTCTTTTCCTTTTTTGGTGTACTAATCGGCGATTTCATAGGACTTTCTCTAAAATTGCTGCATGAAGGAGACTTATATGCTGGCGATGGCGATTTAGTTGGCGTTTTTCTTTCTGAATTCACAAATCGATCTTTATTAAAAGGAGATCCCTGTTGCTTTGTCAACTCTCCTTCGATATAACTTTGCGATCTTTCCTTGGACATCGGAATTCTTCGATGTGGAACCAAAGTAAGCATCAAGCTTTAAAAGAAGTAAGTAAGAAAATTGAATCCAATATCTGTACGTTAAACATTTCAATTATGAGCTCTAAAAAGTGACAGCAAAATTATACATTTCTTGGTAAATTTCACATATAAATCAAGATTTAAAACATAATATCTAGTTACATAAGTGTACTTGCTTCAGAAAACGTTTCGATTTTGCTAGGCCTTCGATATTGTTTATGAATTTATCTTTCTCAAGGTTACTATGCCATGTTTAATATGATACATGCCTTATATAGACAAATTACACTTTTGTGTGCTAATTCCGATTATATAATAGTGAGACATATTAGATTCATGAGAAAAAAATATTTTTTAAAGAAACCAAAGTTTCATGTTACTTTCCCAAAGTATATAGAGTCTATGATATTATATCTTTTGCTTTTAAGCTTGCTGTATTTTGATTTTTAAAGCAAGATAAACCAAGTATAGGATATTTAAGAATTTCCAGTAAATTTAGCTATCCTTATGCTACCTTGTAGATTTCTAATGAGTATGCGTATGATTTTCAGATTGTTTCTTAATCATCAATTTTGTGTGCTATATTGTCTAAGACTTTCTCTGGTAATGGTATCAAATCAACAATTGAATGATTTGCTATATGAAGCTTGTGTTAGTTTTCCTGCCTAATTTATTTCATTTCTGTTATTAGAATATCTGTGTATCAAAAGTTATTTTTTATTTTCCATGTGATTAATTGTGAAGTAATCCAAGATAAGAAACTATATCATCAAAATTTTCTTTTGTGTCACTTTTTAACTCTAACAGTTTAAATTCATGGATCCAAATTTGGCGGCTTCTCTTGAAGAAGGAAATGTAGAAGCCGTTTGTAAATTAATAAGTGAAAACAAAGACTTCCTGGAATCAAAAAATAGTAATGGTTTCACTCCTCTTTTGTTGGCCGTTAATTATGGAAATTTAGAACTCGTTCGCGCGCTTGTGGATTTAGGAGCAAATATTCAGGCTCTTGATCCCGAGACTGGTGAGAACAGTTTGCATATTGCTGCTAAAGGTGATTGCCGCAAAATTATTAAATTCTTATTAACTCATGGAATTTTAATAGAATGCACCACAAACAATGGCTGCACACCATTGCATATAGCTGCAAATTATGGAAGTGTTGGATCAATCAGAAAACTCACAAGACTTGGTGCAAACATTAATGCGAAAAATGTTAACGGCATGACTCCACTCCACATTGCTGCTATCACTGATAAAAGAGAGTCTGTTGTTGCTCTTCTTGAGTATGTTCTTCCCAGCCTTGAAAAAGACACGTTCGGAAAAACAGCTTTAGATTATGCAAAAGAAAAATTTGGAGTTGACGATGAATTAACTTTATCAATTGCTGATTATGGAGAAGTCTGTTTCCTCTATCCATTCCTTAAAGAGAATGAGCAGATTTTTAGGACAAAGCTTGCAGAAACAGAGCATAAAGGTGGTAAACTTCAATTTTTGATTTATAAAGAAGCAATCGAAAATAAAAGACAAGAAATTATAAAAGTTCTTCTTGAAGAAGGTGTTAATCCAAAAATAACAAACCAAATAACAAAGCAAACACCATTGCACGTAGCTGCTGCTGTTGGTGTTGTATCAATTATTAAGCAATTAATTGAAAATGAAGCTGATATCGATGCTGTTGACAATGAGGGAAATACACCATTGCACATGGCCGCTCAAAACTGTCAATATCAAGCTGTTTCTGAGTTAATTACAAGAGGAGCAATTGTTAAAGAAAACAATGATGGCAAGACAGCAATTGATTTATGCAGAGACAGTTCAGATGAACTTCCTCAGAAGACAAAAACATTTTCTTATTTGGTTAAAATGATCGGATACAACATTGCAATTTCAAAGATTGAAAATTCAAAAGAATTATTATCTTTCTTGAAATTGAACAAGAAAGTTATCAAGAAACATGGAGAAACATTAATATTTGATGCAATTGCTAAAGATAAAGCTGATGTTGTTGATTTTTTGCTGTTGAATAGAGTTGATTCAAATTGTAGAGACAAAGAAGGAAAAACTCCTTTGATTTGCGCTGTTGAGCAAAACAAATTTGAAATTGCAAAGCAACTATTAGTTTATTCTGCTGATGTTAATTTGACAATAGAATCTACTGGACAAACTCCTTTGCATATTGCCGCTGAGAAAGGATACTTTGATATCTTGGAGTTATTATTGCAGAATAATGCAATGTTAGTTGATGATGCAAATGGTGATTCTGCAATCAGAATTGCACAAAGGAAATTAGATGAAGGAAATATAGATTATGAAAAAATTGTCAATGCTTTGTGCGTTGTCCAAAACAGAGATAGCTTGAGCTCATCAATGTATAACGCTGATGTCTTTGCAAAGCAATTAAAAGACTCTCCAGGAGTTATCGAATCTTATGGTCCACATTTATTAAGAGAAGCAATCCAGAAAAGATATTTTGATATCGTTAAAATCCTTGTTGAAGCTGGTGCCGATATAAATAAGAATGATACTGAAGGTGTTAATGCTGTTCATGAGATGGCAATGTCGAATTCAGATGAAATGATGAGATATTTCTTAGAGAAAAAAGGTGACTTGACATTGAAAGAATTTCATGGAAGAACACCTCTACTTTGCGCTTGTTCATCAGCTAGTCCTAAAACAATCAAGGTTCTTATTGAAGCAGGTTCACTCTATGCTCTCGATGATGAAGGATCTACACCAATGCAATTAGTTGTTGATTGTCCAGAAACAAACAAAAATGAAGCAATTGAAATCATTTCTGATTTCACTTTCGAAACAGCTAAATCGAAATTAACAGAAGAAGCAGAATTGGAAGAAATGCTTGAACAGAATGCATTCTTATTAAGAGACAAAGGCTCATTCTTCATGCAATGGGCAGTTACAAATAAGAGTACATATACAATAAACTTCTTAATCAGTCAAGGTGTTTCTGTTTCAGAAAGAGATGATGCAGGAACAACTGTTTTGATTACAGCTGTTAAAGCAGGAGACATTGATATGATTAGAGTGTTAGTTGAGAGTGGTTCCATTACAGGTGTTCATGATAACGATGGAAGAACTCCATTGCATTATGCAGCTTTAGGAGATAATGTCGAAATTGTTGATTATTTGATCGAAAATGGCGCAACAAACAAAAAGGATAATAATGGAAAAACGCCATTAGATCTTTGCTCTAGAAGACAATCAAAGGCAGCCAAACAAATATCACATTCAATCAGACATTTAATTGAGTATTTCATTGAAATGGATGCAGCTCAAAACTATCACCAATTCAAAGAAGTTTTCAAGAAATACAGAACAAAATATGGAGTTCATTCTGCAATTAGAGCCATTTCTTATAACTCTAAACCTCATGTTGAATATTTGATTAATCATGGATTGAAGCCGACAGTGAGAGATGAGAAAGGAATGACTTTACTTCATTATGCAGTTCCTCATTGTTTCGAAATTGCAAAGTTCTTAATTGATAAAGGTGCAAATGTAAATGCCCAAAGTGAGGGAGGCTATACACCATTGCACATTGCATGCAAATATCAGAACAATGATGATATAATTCATTTATTAATCGAGCATGGCGCTGATGTTAATTTAACTACTAAAAACAACATAACTCCTTTATTCCTTGCTATGAAAGTCGGAAATACAATTGCAATCAATTCACTTTTGAATAAAGGTGCTGATCCAAATATTAGAACAGAGACAGACTTAGCTCCTCTTGATATTGCTGCTAGAAGACATAATACAGAAATGATTGACATCTTAATTTCTAAAGGTGCTGATGAAGTATCATTGGAAGAAACAAGAATGCAAGAATTATCAATCAAAGAGGTTGAAAAGCAGAAAATCAAGAAGAGAAGAGCTTTGAGAGCTGCTGGTTTAGAGACAAACGAAGAATCAGAAGAAAAATCGCCCACAAAAGATAAAACAGAAAATAAAACTGATGAAGCTTCAAAGGAAGGTAAAGAAACAAAGTCTACTGACGAGCCTGTAACACCACAGAAAGAAAAGAAACAAGAAGGAGATCAGAAATCTCCGAAGAAGGAAGAAAAACCAGAAGAAAATCAAAAATCACCAAAGAAAGAAAATAATTCTGATGAAAGTCCAAACTCGCCGAAGAAGGAAAAAAAGAATGATGAGAAAGCAGATGGTGATCAACCAGAAGGAAAGAAGGACGAACAAAATAATAAACAAAGTCCCGGAAAGAAATCAAAAGAGCAATCAGCACAGAAAAGCCCTAAGCCTGCTGCTCCTTCTCCCAAGAAAGACATATTTTACCAATGATTTATTAACTGTATTAGAAAGTATCATATATAAATAATTAATTTTGATATTAATTTTTTAATATAAATTGCGTTTTTCAATCTACTTCACATGTTAGAGAGTGTTGAAAAAATCGGGTGAATATCTGCATGTAGTAAGTGCGCTTTTAATTTCACTGATAACTCAATTAGCCGCTGTTTTTAATAAAAATTTATTTAAGGGCGCACTTACCACTTTCCGACATTCTCTCAATTTTTTTGACATTTTTGCTTTTTATACAAATTTTCTAATGTAAAAAGTTAATAATTTTGTTCGGGTAAAGGTTATTTTAAATCACTACCTAGCGCCTTATATTAATGTTATACTTTTTTTGCAATTACGATAAAGATATATTGATATTATGCGTGAATATCAGAATGTGGTAAGTGCAGCCATAAATACGTTTGATTATGGGAGATATTATGAGTTTAAAAATCAGAATTATTAATCAACTAAATGTTTAGTAGCTTATGCGTTTTTCCGCTTGTTGATAAAATGCATTGCGTAGATAACAACAATGAAAACTAAAATAATAAGCGAACAAGTAATAATGACAGGGACAGCCCATTTAGGATTCTCCTTGTAAACCATCCATCCATCATCGCATGTTGAAACAAATGGACTCTTTTCGTCTCCAGCCATGCATTGTTGTGAATAAGTGCACCAACCGCAATAATCTTGCTTTAAGCATTCTTTCTCTGTAGTGAAGTTGCATCTGTTATATGTCATAGAATCAAACTTGATCCAAGTGAAGTTCCAACGGTCAGGTAAGCCAATACGAGCAAATTCAGGGAAAGCCTTGAAATCAAAGACCGGCTGTTGATCGTAGGTTGGTGAATTAATTGCATCGAATGTTAACAATGAGCGTGCAGTCGTAAGTTTAGCTGCTTTTGTATCTAAACCTGCATCTGGCTTCTTATCTCCCCAAAGGCCGCCGTATCTTAAATCGTATCTAGACATAATCATTTGTCCTGGGTCTCCGTTGGAGTAAAGATCTCTTTGCCAGTTATTATATCTCATAAATTTCTTGAAAGTTTCGAAGTCATTCAATCTCAATGCTTCTCTTTCGATCAAGAGGTTTCTGGCTGTTGTATTGTAATCCCAGAAAGAAGCTGTTGCCGGATTTGCAGCAATCTTCTCTGGATACATGAATAACTTGGAGAGTTCTGGGAAGTGTGGCTTGTTGAATGATGGGAAGAATCCTTTTTCAACAAGTTTGTCAGTAATATCTCTTGCCATCGAATATGTTCCTGGAGATTGTTCAATAACCCAAAGGAGATCCTTTTCGGGCTTCTTGTATCTCTGGAATTTGTTTGTATCAACAATCAAATACTGGTTGTTATATGTTCCGAGATTATTTTTAACAAAAATTTGGGTCCATTCTGAGCCATTGTGGGCCATCCTGGAAGCCAAAAGGGATCTCATCCATGTGGAAACTCCCTTTGGTGTAATATCGTAGAACAACGAGTCATTAAAGATTCCCATTGTAGTTTCAAGGATCATTAGACCACTATCTGTCAAGTAAAAGTCATCTGCTGATGCAATTTGTCCAGGGCGAGTTGATAAAGATATTGTTTTCGCTGCAAAATCTTTAACAGGGAGATGATATTCTTTTAATGTGCCGTGAAGAGCTAAAATGTTACTCCATGTATCGTGAGCGAAGTAAATATCTGAATAGTCATCAAGAAGGCGAACCAAACCTGTGCATTTATCACCAAGTTGTTTTGGATCTGGAGCTGAGCTTAAACGAGTTGGGCCACCGGAATTTCCACCTTGGATCTTCTTAAGGTTTATGATTTTCAGGAAGTCACCGAGATCACCTTCAGCTTGAACACACCAATGATCAATTTCAGACATATACTTGTGCTCTGGATGCTGTAAATAGCCTTCATAGACGCCCTTTGCTTGTTCGTTAATCAATCCAATCATTCTCCAATATTCTGATTCTGGATAAGCGTCGATTGACTGACGGATGTATTTTATGTGTTCTGCAACAAATTTTGCATAACCTGGAGGGTATCTTTCTTCATCACTAGTAGCACTTGTGTTCCATTCCATATATTCATTGATTGAATAAAAATGTTGGTAAATTTCTTTATGGGCAAGGTAACCTTCTACAGCACCAGCGCATCGTAACATAGCTTTTGGTTCAGAGTTTTCGTTTCCAACGACTCGAATTTGATGCCAACCAGTTGTATTAAGATCATCATCGTAAATTGCATAAGCATCATATGGTGATTCGATGCCATCTTTCATTTGAATGGCTCCGTCAACCATACGACAACTTGCTGTACGATTTTTCGAAGATACTAAAACAGCAAGCGAAAGCATCATAAAAATATTTTATATTTTTAAAACATCATAATGAAAATGACTGCATAAAACTATGCATAGTTAACTTTTTATTATGAGTTAACTCCAAAAAATGCAGATGTTGAATCAAAAAATTAAAGCATGATTAGTATTGATAGTCACTGACATGCTCAGCTTATCATTGGCTACTTTACTTCCCGTTCTAGGGAAATATTTTCATTTTTGAAATGCTTAATATAGAACTTACCAAAGGGAAATTCATATAAATTATTAGTGTACAAGTGAAGAAGCTATTTATGATCGCTGAAATTTTATTTTTGTAATTTCAATTTAAATTCAATCATAAATTTTTAAAGCATTTGATCAGAATAAGTATCTTACTGAAGAAAAAGCAAACTTCAAAATCTTATGTTCAAAAATCTTAATATTTCATAATATTTAAAGATTTCAACATGAAAAAGAGATAATATATAATAATAAAAACATTTGTTTAAAATAAATATCACAAACATAATATTATTATGACAGAGTTATGATATCGACTGGATCATCTTGATTATTATTTGATAAATCAATTGAAGGATCTAAAATTACATGAATAGATTGATCTTTGTAGAAAGACACCTTTTCTGAATCATCTATTGCAACATAGTCACTATCCCTGAAGATTATATTCTCACTTGATAATTTCGGACATTTTTCGATCAATTCGTTCTTTATATCAGTAAATGTTTTCTCGTTATTAATGGAAAGTATTTCTGTCTGTTTCACAGTTGAGATTTCATTTGAGTTATGGAATAATATTTCTATGGTGGGTTCAGAGTTTTCTTCTTCTTTCTTTTCAATAATTATAATATCATCATCTTCATTTGATTCCTTCTTATTAAATTGAAGCTTTTCCTCTTCTTTATTTTGAATAATTATTTCATTATCTTCATCTGATATAGGTTTTTCTTCTTTGATCACTGCTTTTTCAATATTTTCTTTCTTAACCATTCCACCTTTAATTGATATAATGTAGTCTATCCATGCTTGTTTGTCAAGAGAATAATATAGGTCACTGTATATAATGAGAATAACCTTTCCTCCGTAGGCATTTAGATATTCACTATCGAGATCAATTTTTTTATTCTCTATCAAATCAAGGTAGTAGAGATCGTCTCCTGAATCAAGTTCAAAGTCATCATAATATTTGTCATTGAAATCATTAAAAGTTGTACTATCTGCATCTAATTCAATCTGGAAACTCTTTGTATGAGTAACAAAGAAAACTTTATCTTTCGGGATTAATCCTGTAATATCATTTGATTCTGATTGCCCAGACTCATTCTTCTCTGGTTTAGTTGATGTAGTAATCGCTGGCTTCTCTTCAATAATTTGAATTGAATCACTATCATCAAATTCTTCTTTTTGCTCTGCCTTCTTTTCTACTTTTTCTTCTTTCTTCACTTCATTTTGACCATCTTTCTTTTCTTCAATTGGAATTTCTTTCTTTTCTTCAATTGGAATTTCTTTCTTTTCTTCAACTGGATTTTCTTTCTTTTCTTCTTTCTTCACTTCAATTTGTTTAACTTCAACTATATTTTCTTCATTCTCCTGATCTTTTAATTCTGATTTCTCTTCAATAAGGCTAATTGGACTTTCAGTTATAAGATCAATTTCTTCTTTCTTTTCTTCAATTGGAATTTCTTTCTTTTCTTCAACTGGATTTTCTTTCTTTTCTTCAATTGGAATTTCTTTCTTTTCTTCAACTGGATTTTCTTTCTTTTCTTCAATTGGATTTTCTTTCTTTTCTTCAACTGGATTTTCTTTCTTTTCTTCAACTGGATTTTCTTTCTTTTCTTCAACTGGATTTTCTTTCTTTTCTTCAATTGGAATTTCTTTCTTTTCTTCAATTGGAATTTCTTTCTTTTCTTCAATTGGAATTTCTTTCTTTTCTTCAACTGGATTTTCTTTCTTTTCTTCAATTGGAATTTCTTTCTTTTCTTCAACCTGATTATTTTGTTTATATTCTACTTTTTCTTCATTTTTCATTTCTATAGTATGAATTGGCCTTTCTATTGTAGTAAAAGGTGCTTCTTCTTCTTTGCTATCATCTTCCATAAAAAGAGGTTTTGTATCAATTATAACAATTTCTTCTTCGTTTTCAGGGATTGATTCAATTTTATTATCTTTTTCTCCCACTTTTTTGTTTTCAACTTCGATTTTTTCTTCTTTCTTTTCTTCAACTAATTCAGTTTTATGTTCAATTATTTCGATTTCCTCTTCATTTTTGTTTTCTTCTATTTTTTCTACAGGTAAATCTTTTGGTTTTTCTTCATTTGTGTTTTCTTTTGATGTTTTATCATTTGTTTTTTTCGTTCGATAGTCTAAAATGTATTTGTAAATAGCATTTGTGTCTAATGCATTTTCTAAATCAGATGCATATCTGATGATGATGACTTGTCCTCCGAAATCCTTGAGATAACTGTCGAAACTAATTTTTGTGCCATTTGGTTCAATATATGCAATTTCGGCTTCATATTTCAAATTAAACTTGTCAAAATATTCTTCATTAAACGTTTCAATTGTTGTTTCATCCGCATCGACTTCTTCGCCAATTTTCGTATCGTAAACAAAAATAAAAACCTTTTCTTTTGGAATCAAACCTTTGAATTTATCACAACTTTCTTCTGCTTTTTCAACGACAGGCTCTTTCTTTTCTTCTTCTTCTTTCTTCTCTTGAGGTTCATTTGGTTTGTTTTGTTTGTTCTTGATTTCTTTTGCTTTTTTGTCAATTTCTCCAGAAATTCCGAAAATAACCGTTTTTCCAGCAAATTTTGAAACAGGAGTTTTCAATTCAATGATATCTCCATTTGTTGGATCCATGTATGATATTAACTCATCTTCTGGACATTCGAACTCAGAAAACATCGCTCCTGTGAGATTATCGAATGTATTTATATTGGAAATATCAGCTTCCAATCTTTTAGAATCATCTGATTTAACAAGAACAAGTTTTGTTTCTTGAGAAGAATTTGTTGTTTCAACTACTGGTACATTTTGTTCTTGTTTTTGTGGTTTGTTTTCAATGATTGTTATTGATGCATCTGAATCCATATCTTCTTCATTTATCTGTGGTTTGCTTGTAATTTTTAGTGAATCAGAAAGTAAACTATTTCTTTTGGATCTGAAGTTTGGTTTATAATGATCACTATCCAGTTCAGCGAATTGTGGTATATCAAAATCATCTGAGGGACTTGAGGGAAAACCAGGACCCCATTTAGCAGTCAACATTGCTGGTTGTACTTCTAAAGGTGGTTTTTCATCGATTTCAAGTGTTTCGGTTTGAGACGGACTTAAATTATTAACTGTTTGTATATTTTCGTTTGGTTTTGTATCGTTAGAGGGAGGAACAGCAATTTCTGTATTCGGTTTCGTTTCTTCTGTAATAGGAAGCTCTTGAGATGTCTCGAAAACGTAAATAGGTCTGTCGCATCTATTTCTTGCAGCAATATGTGCAGCACATTCTTTTTCATCGATTTCCATTCCATTTAAAATATACTGTATACGGCGTTGGTTAAATTTAAATTCTTTTATTACTTGTGTATCAAGATCGTGGATTGTTTGAGTCGGACCTATAAAGATTTCAAGTTCTTTATCCGGATTTCTATTCTTAAATGTAAATTTGAGACTTTTCGAATTTAGATTTTTTTCTACTTTTCCAGGATCGCCTTCAGGTGTTCCAATTTGAGTTAAAACAATAAAAGATCCACCCTCTTCAGAAATGCTTTTGACTTTTTGCTTTTCATCTTTAATTTGCTTCATTATATAGAATTTTTTATCTTTGCTTATGCTTTTTGTTTCTCTGATCTGTTCTAATGTATCATCATTCTTAACTGTTAGGTCTAGCTGTAATGGATTTCCTGGGTAATAAAAAACTTTTTTATTCATATGAATAAAAAAAAAAACCACACTTTCCTAAAAATAGTGAAATTCCAAATAAAAATAATTCACATTAAGAATCCTTGGTGGCCATATGCTTCGAGTCAAAGATTCTTTTATAGAATGCTCAAGAATAAATTAATTCCAAAGTATAATTTTATCAAATCAAATATATTTTTTTTTCAAATAAACTCTTGTGCATATACAATTGATAATCCACTTGATTGCTTCGCTTGTTTAACAAATTTGAGAATGCATGTGTATAAAAGAGCCGTTTTATTGGACTTCCTAGAACTTAAGGATCACAACACAAAAACGGCTAATACATATAAAATTATCATTATCCAAATAAGAAAAAATTTGATGATCCAAAAAGTAGTAAAAAACAATTAACAATAGTAGAAATATGTGGCTCCATTCAAGTTTATTTTATTTCGTAATAAAAAGTTAACTATATCTACTTTCATCCGGAAAGGAATAACTTCTTCAAAAAGAATTATTTCTGTATCAAATTAATATTAATTACTCTATAAAGCATTGTGATTATCATTTTTTAAACCATATTCGACTTTAGCACAAAGTCGACTCTTAAATTCATTGACGACTTTTACAAATTTTTTCGAAAATCTACAAACTCCTTGATGAGATTTCAAAAGAAGGCTATCAGAATATAATGTCCAAAGCAGTTGAAGAAGGCTTATGCGATAAAACAGAGCCAAAATATTTTAAAAACATGCTTCATTTGGCCACCGAAAGAGGTAATTTAAGACTTGTCAAATCCATCTGTGACCGCTCTATCTTATGCAGTTCTGAATGACGAACTAGAAATTGTTAAATATCTTATCTCTGCTGGAGCTAATAAAGAGGCAAAAGATAATTACAAATGCACTCCTCTTACTTGGGCAGCCCGAATGGGCCATTTAGAAATCGTTAAATATCTTATATCTTCCGGAGCCAAATTAGAGGAGCCTGATAGATGCGGAAGAACACCATTTGGATATGCAGTTGGTGAAGGTAGACTTGATGTTGCTAAATATTTAATCTCAGTAGGAGCAAATAAAGAAGCAAAGATCAGTTCAGGTGATTCTCCGCTCATGGAAGCCATTGAATCTAATCAACTTGAAGCAGTCAAATATCTTATCTCTGTTGGAGCAGATAAAGAGACAATGAATAACAAAGGAACTACTCCTTTAATTTGTGCAACTCAGAATGGCCATATTGGCATTCTTAAATATCTTATTTCTGTCGGAGTTAATTTGAATACAACAGATAAATCAGGAAAAACTGCTCTTGATTATGCAAAAGGCGAGCTAAGAGTTTATTTAATATCAGTCGGAGCTTAAAATTACTTGAAATATTTTGATTAAACTCTAATTTTAAAATTATAAAATACTTCTTAAATTAACTTAAAAATCTCATTTTATCATATTGATATATATCTATTGAACATCAAAGAGATTATTGTCTGCTACAGTAGAAAGACCTTCTGGATCTCGATACTACAAACTTGAATAATCTAATTTTATGATTGAATAGTAATGAGAAGATCATTCCTTCAATAAAAGCTCACATTTCATAATCAAATATCAAATGAGTTTAAGGCACCGAATTCTTGAAGTACCAAATTTGATCAAAATTTAATAAATTTTGGATTTTCAAACTTATTCATATATATCCCGATCTCAGTTTTATTGAGCTCTATTTGTATATAAAATTATTCTTTACAAATGATATAAAAAATTCAAATTCGAGTTGTTAATTCTATTGAATCCTACAACATTATTCAATAATATTTTATTCTTGAGGCTGAACAAGAGAATAGATTGTGTATGAGTTACGACGGATTGTATCTTCCTGAGATTCAGTTGCAAGTCCTGCATCGATGATTTTCTGGATAACAGTATCAGCATCATTGATGGCAGCATGGATCCTGTCTGCACTAACAGATAATGTCTCTGACTTAATGCAGTCCTCTGTAATTTGATAAATACTTCTACTGATGGCTTCAATGAGTTTAAGGGCGAATTTTCCTGACTGTGTCTCAGAAATTTCTGGAGAACCTTGTCCGCTTGCCAAAGTATTCTGAATAATTGTGCTGACTTGTTGGGCAGATGATGAAGTAACAAGAAGCTCTGTTTTCTGAGATGAAAGCTTTTCCTTTATTTCCTTACGCTTATTTTCGACTTCAAGTAATTCATTGCTTGTTTGAGATACTTCTTGCAATAATTTGCGTTGTTTCTCAATTAAAGTGTCCTGAATTTGAAGGATTTTCTTGAGCTGCGTGTTTTCATCTGTGAGTCTTTTTTCTTCGGCATTAATTGATGCTATCATTTCACTGAAGTTGGGTCTAGACATTGCACTTTGTGAACGGTTAGATTACTTTTGATATAATAAACGAGCATTTCGAAAACAAAATTTCTAAAATAAAGCACTTTTATTAATCTACAACAGAACTATGGCCTTTTCTTATAGAATTTTCATCGAAATGCATATGAAATCTAATCCCCATTGAATTTCTTGAGAAGATCGAACGAATGGCTATCAATACATCATCAATACCTACTAAAGTTACTTTGTTCTCATACCATACAATCAATATTTACGATGTCCAACCTTGATTTAGAAATCACTCTTTAGCTCAATTTATTTATGTAAGTTGGTCATATAAAATATTAATGTTGGCTCTAATTCTACACCAATCATTGATAAGATGTCCGAATATGAAAATAATTCAAATAAATTTTCTGCAAGAAGAAATGATGGACTGCATAATTGTAATTCATATAACAAGATAGAGCGAATACCAAAATAGTTAACAGTTATGTTGTTATCAATAAAACTGGCGCCAAAAAAATATGCTCTCATTTTCCAATGAAATTTCGCGCCAAAATTTGCTAGTCAGTTTTGAATTTTTCTCTGGTCAGATTTAAATTATGAGTTACACATCTCTCGCTGAAAGAAGATCAAAACGAGGCGTGAGGCATGTTAACTATAATGAAACTCAGATGTGGAACCGCACACTTCAAGATTATTCAGATTCCGACTCTGATGAAAATGAGAAAGGTAGAAATGGCAGAGGCAAGGCAAACAACAAGAAAAATTCCTTCGATTACTCAGAATCAGAATATGAACAACAAGAATTCAGCGATACTACACCATCCGAGTCCGCTTACGGTTCAACAGATGAATCAGGTAAAGAAAACTATTCATCATCAAGTGAAGGAGAGTATTATGAAGAAGAAGAAACCGAGGAGGAAACAGAAGACGAGTTAATTGTTCAGTCTATCCTTGGAAAGAAAGACAATACAGAAGATGATGCGCCTAAAAACAAAGATGATCAAGAATACTACGTTAAATTCCTCGATAAAGCATATATTCATTGCCAATGGCTCAAAGCTAAAGAAATCAAAGAACTCGAAGGAGGAGAAAATGCACTTACAAGGTTCGAAAATAAGTGTCAGAAGTTTATTCTTTCTCCTTCTGTATCAATTGGAGACCTTCTTACATTTGAGGATCAAGAAATTAACCAAGTTTGGTTCCAAATCGATCGAATTATTGATGAAAAGGGAGATCTTGAAGATAATGATTTAGAGTACCTCGTTAAATGGAAAGGCCTCGAATATGATGAAGCCACATGGGAAAAGGCCGAAGAAATTAAAGAAAAAGATAAAATTAAAGAATACCAAGAACATCTCAAAATCGCTAATCCAAAGAAGATCCCATCACGTTGGAAACGCCCAAGCGCTAAAGAATTCAAAGAACTCGAAGAATCTCCGAAATCAAAACATAATTACGAATTACGTGACTACCAGCTCAAAGGCCTTAACTGGCTTCGCTTCTGCTGGTACAACAAGCGTAATAACATCCTTGCCGATGAAATGGGTCTTGGTAAAACTGCACAAACCGTTTCAATGCTTGAAAGTCTCAGAAAATACGAAAACGTACGTGGCCCATTCCTTGTAATGGCTCCACTTTCAACATTGCCGCACTGGAGAAACGAATTCGAAGAATGGTCGTCCTTAAATACGATTGTTTACCATGGAAATGCGGATTGCAGAGAACTTATTCGCAGATCCGAGTTCAATTGCCTCAACAGCAAGGGCAAAATCATACCAAACTGCGTCCAATTCGATGTTTTGGTCACAAATTATGAAACTGTTTTACAAGACTTCAATGTTTTCGCTGATATCGAGTGGAGATACATTATCTTTGATGAAGCCCACAAATTGAAGAACTCCAAAGGCAAGCTCTACAAGAAAGTCGAAACGTTGACTTTCGAACATTGTACAATGCTCACCGGAACTCCAATTCAGAACAACATGGAAGAACTCTGGGGTCTTTTGCATATTCTCTTCATCGACCAACCTAATTTCTTCACTCTCGAAGAATTCAACGAAAAATACGGCAACATGACTGATTCCGCACAAGTCAAGTCCATACAGAAGCTTATCAAGCCATTAATGTTGCGTAGAAAGAAGTCCGATGTCGAACAATCCATTGCGGCCAAAGAAGAAACAATTGTAAGAGTCGAATTGACAAGGACACAGAAAAAGTTCTACAGAGCATTACTTAGTGAAAACGCCAGTACATTATTAGAACAAATCACAGGATCAGCAGCCAACAACTTGCAGAACATTGCCATGCAACTTAGAAAAGTCTGCAATCACCCGTATTTGCTCAAAAACGCCGAAGACACAGAAGTCAAGGAAAGAATGGCCGATCCAGCGAATAAAGGCAAATCTCGTGATCAAATCGAGTTGGAAGGATTAGTTGAATCTTCCGGTAAAATGGTCTTCATTTCCAAACTCCTTCCAAGACTAAAAGAACAAGGCCACAAAGTCCTTATTTTCTCCCAAATGGTCAGAGTTCTCGGAATCATCTCCATATTTTTGGAAGCGAACCAATACAAATACGAACGTCTTGATGGTTCAGTAAATGATAACGACAGACAAGCAGCCATTGATAGATTCAACCAAGACCCAGAAGCCTTTGTTTTCCTTCTGAGTACAAAGGCAGGTGGTGTTGGTATCAATCTAACAGCTGCAAACACTGTCATCATTTACGATTCAGACTGGAATCCGCAAAACGATATCCAAGCCGAAGCAAGATGCCACAGAATTGGTCAGACACAGAAAGTCAAAGTTTACAGATTAGTTACTCGCGCTACATATGAAGAGAAGATGTACGAACGAGCAAGTAAGAAACTTGGCTTGGACCATGTCGTTTTAGATGGCGGAGACATGTCGAAAGAGAAACCAATGAAAGCGAAGGAAATCGAAGAAATGTTGAGAAACGGTGTTGTCAACATTTTCAATGATGATAACACACAGGCTGATGAATTCACTGCTGCTGATATCGACCAGATCTTGGATAAGAGAGCAACAACAACTTTCGCGGATGTCGTTGCAGGCGGAGACTCCGTTTTCGCTACAGCACAATTCAAAGCAGATAATGATACTTTGGATATGAATTCTGCTGATTTCTGGGCAGAAATATTACCAGAAGCGAGAATGGATAAGTTCAATCAGCCAACAATGAGAAGATGCAGACAAACTAAACTCGAAATGGAGATAATGTCCGGAGAAAAAGACACAGACATGAAAGGAGCGATTCTTGAAATAACATACAAAGGATATACAGAAAAACCTTTTGAAAGACTCATTTTAATGGCTGCTGATTCTTTGTATAAATCAAAGAGTTCTCATGATAAACAGGCCATCAATAAAATCATGTCTACATTCCCACCTGAAGAACAAGGAGAACTCGAAAAGTTCTTGGGCCAACACGGTGTAGAAGTCGAACAATCAATCGAGAAAATCTACTTGAGATGCGCTTTCTTCTACAGATTAAGAAGAATTCTTTTCTTGATTCAAGAAGGTGATTATAAATGGCCGGCCATTTTACCACCATGGGAAGATCCTGTTGCTGAATACGCATTGATGTTAGGTGTTTACAAGTACGGAATGCACGAGTTGACAGCGATTCCTGAAGACAAAGAGCTCGGATTAATGGAAGCAAGGCCATTAACAAGAAGCGCTTTGGAAAAGAGAGTTAGAGAGCTATATATACAACTCGAAAAGGAATTCACTGAAGAACAACTCAACATCGATGTTCCTGAAGATTTCAAGCCACTTTTGCCTTCGGAATGGAAGACAAAACATTCTTCAGTTTTGGCAAGAAAAATTTTGTATGATTCTGAAGTTTTGTCACTTTTCCAAGCAATGTGTGTTATTGGAGCACCAGAAACAGAAGACGGAGAGATGATTGATTGGGAGAGATTGCGCCAGTTCTGCAAACTCACTTTAGTTACTGCAAGAGCCGTTGAACAAGTCGCACAACAAATTATCGATCTTTCAAACGCTGAACAAGAGAATACAACAGTTACTGATGACGAACAGAACAAAGAAGAAGGCGAAGGAGGTAATAACAACGTTGATTTATCTCCTTACGACAAATTGAAGTGCGTACAAGGAAAGATTTCGAAGAAAGACGTGAGAAAAGTCCATCAATCCATCAAAGAAATGGCGAAAATTTACAGATTTGTGCGTAAATTATCTCACAGAAGAATCGAATCCCTTAAACAAGCTCCTAAACTCAGTAACGGACCAGATTGGTGGAACTGGGAATGCGATTTAGCCCTCATCAAGAACATCGCAATGTACGGACAACAAGCAACTTCCATTTGGATTGTTGATCCACAAGGACCATTCAGAGCTCACATTCCTCCTGAGTTATTGGAATCATTTGAAGATGCAGCATCAAAAGAGAAAGAAAAACTTGGAAAAGGCAAAGCAATTAAGCCATCTGACCAAGGTCCATTTGTTTTCTTGTTCAGAGAAAGAACAAGAATAGCAAGAGCAATTACTGTAATTACTTATGTATTCAAAGATGTCGACAAAGTCAAGAAACACGAGAAAACAGAGAGAAAGTCGAAAGCAACTGGTGAATACAAAGTAAAGACAAAAGATCTAAGAGTTACAGAACTCGGAGCAATTCTTAACAACAGGTATTTCGTCAAGAAAACTCATGTTTGTCCTATTGGCTACACAGCAATCAGAAGATATAGATTCCCAAGCCAAAAGGAATACATGAATTACAAATGCGAAATCTTGTCACAAAATGATAGGCCTTACTTCAAAGTAACAAACATTGATGCTGATCCACCTCAAGTTTACGAATCTGATGATGTAAACAACGTTTTCAAGCTCATTGTTGAGGACATGTGCAAAGATCCGATGCAGAAGAAACCTTCAATTAAAGGCAATTTCTTCTTTGGTCTCGTCAATAAAGACGTCAAAGCAGAACTTTCTAAACTCCCTGGAGCAGAAAGTATCTCTTGTTTGATCCAAGAACCAACGACATTACCTTTCAAGGTAAAGATTCCTTTAGTCAAGTTGGAGGACTTACAAGAGAAGCAACAACAGTAATTTTTTATTGTATTTATTATATATTATTTATATTATGAAATATTTTGTATTCTTTTTATATTTCTTTGTTATATCAATAAAAAAAGTATAATATTTTGAACTAAATTTTTAAACAACTTCATTATCTTAACTTATAACTAATAAATTCATAAGAATTAAGTCCGAAAATGATGAAAAATTAATTCGAAATTTTTATTAACTCCAAGATTTGAGTTTTCGTTCCCAAGGAAATGATTTTCTGAGAAAATAAAAAGTTTTTTATCTGAAGTACTATCAATATTCGTAAATTAAATAAATAAAATTCATATTTGTTTGAGGTTGAATCAAGAGAAAGGAAATATAAGCTGTGAGCGAGTATATGCAATAAATTAGATGTTTACATTTTTAAAAAATCGGTATAATTTGTTAAAATAGAATAATTCCAAATTTATTTTATATAAGAAGACAGCTTTCGTACCATTTCTTCTTCTGGACTACAACAGGCTTTTTGATCTTGGCAACTTCTCTTACTGCTTCCTCCATAATTTTCTGAATATTTTGTCCTGTTTTCGCAGAAGATGGTATATAAAGGGCCTTGAGTTCTTTAGCAAGATCAATGGCTTCCTTTTCTTCAATTTGACGGCCATTGCTAAGATCTTGCTTATTACCAACAATAATGCAAGGGAAAGAGTCGGTATTTTTAACGCGAGATATTTCATCATGATAACTTCTAATTTGATCAAAAGAAGCGCTATCGTTAATTGCGAAAATAAGGACGAAGCAATCGGTCTGATTAATTGTTGGTCTAATTAAAGCGGGTGTTGACTCCATACCAGCTGTATCGAATATGTCAACCATGTATGTGTAATTGTCAACTGTTAATGCTTTTTTAAAATTTTCGGAGATTGTTGGTTCGTATTCTTCAACAAAAATGCCCTGAACAAACCTCATTGAGATGCAGCTTTTTCCTACTGAGCCCATTCCGAATAAGGTAAGAGCAACGTGATTGTTAGGATCTGGAGACATTCAGAAATAGCTATTTGTAAAGTTCTATTTACAAATTCCAACAAAAAGTGATCTTCTCCCTCTCAATTTATTTGACTGAGTAGTTAGTAAATATAATCTATAACGATTCTTAAGCATGATTTTCGAAAAGTGATTTGCATTTTCAATTGTTAATTTCTGAATCTCATTTTCGACTAATACTGTAATTTTCGACTGGATTTACGAACATTGTTTTTAACACAGTGATCCAAAAAAAATCTAATTTGCTAAAATCAAAACTAATAGGATTCGATTTATTAGTTTAACTTTGACATTTCATATGAAATTACTTAATTGTAGATTGTACTTATAACAGTTCAGTCATTCCACGGTTTATAAATGGGGTTTTCTATTTGTTTTCTCTAATTTTAGCAATTTTAAAGAAGTTCTGCCCAATCAACGAAGTTAAATAGATATAATCGTTGTTACATTGATGAAAGCTTTCATCCTATTCATCGTAATAGTCATTTACTAACAAAAAAAAATTCAGAAATTTAAAATATCTTTTAGATAAGTCTGAGCTTATAATATTTGATTGCATTTTTGTAATGATAAATTTTTGTTGTGTGTAATTCAAATAAAATAGAAATATTTATTATAATATATTGGCTCAAAGCATCTTTTGAGCTCTTTCAATGATCTTGTTATAAACAGGATACATATCTCTTTCATTACTTACTTTGCAAACATCCTCAACAGGAACCCATTTGACGCCACTGTTTTCATCTGGTTTTACAAAGAGTTCCTGTGAATCATCAGCCTCAAATATATATGTAAGATTGATATGCTGATGACTTGAAACCCATTGACCGCGTTTGACATGCCCCCAAACTGGAAGAATATCGAGAGCAATAGGATCCTTAGAAATAACCTTTACATCAACACCAGTTTCTTCCTTTGCTTCTTTGATAGCGACATGGAGGAAATCTGGATCACCATCATTGTGGCCACCAGTCCATGTCCAGCTATCATAGATATTATGGTAAATAAACAATGTTTTTGTTCTGTCCTTGTTGAAAATGAATGAAGATGATGAAAAGTGAGCGAATGTATTGTCTCTAATGAGAACATTATCAAAAAGGTCAAGGTATTTCAATGTAGTGACTTTATCTTGCTCCTCTTGTTCACACAGAGGCTTGAATGATTCAATAATCTTCCTTACAGCTGCGTTTGCTTCCTTTGAAGTCATACGTTAAAATGATTTTAGTATAATTTTCCTTTCAAAGACAATTTATTTAAGGGTGCACACGAGAGGATCATGTAAACTTCAGAATTTACAACCTTGCTCGAAAAGCAAAAAATATCAAAAAATACAACTTGAGTCCATTATGACCCTTTCATGGAGGTAGTTTTTCTCCGCTAGTATTTTCCCTTTGAATCTCTTTACAATTCGAAATCAAATTCAAAACTCAGTAGAAGAAAGGAAGAATCGACTTACTACGGTTGTAATACGAATAAATACATATATTTAATTATTTTTATTTACATAATAATTGTTTGAAGCTCATATTCCATCAAATTTTTAAATAAAAACATTAAAATGTTGAAAATGTTCATATATTTTAATAGGGTTTTGGCACTTTATTGAGGAATTACTACATACATAGTCGAACTGAACTTGATATTTTGAAATTTAAATTATTTATCAAAATTAAAATTTAACTTGAAATTTATAATTATTTAGTCATATTTTGCATAATTCAAAAAAAAAAAAAAAAAAAAAAGGTAGTGGGGCCTCCAGGCACTTCGTGCCCTCTAGCCCTGAAGATGTTTAGTATAAATGAAGTTTTTTGGGTACTGGGGGCTTCCAGGCGCGTTGCGCCCTCTAGCCCATAAAAATTTTTGGTAGAGCACTCAAAATAGTATAACTTTGTCCGGACAAGTAAGGGTCTATCGTCGCTACAGGAAAAGTTACAGGCGTTCCAAGGAAGTATACTTTGAGAAGCCTTTTCTGTCACTTTTCAGGAAAAAACATTTTTATTATTATATATAAATGAATTTTACAAAACCACCGTTACCCTTCTTTGGAAATAAGAGTAGATGTAAAGATATTCTATTGAGAGAACTTAAGAAACTACCGAATGGTCTAACATTTGTAGATTTGTTCGGTGGAAGTTTCTATATATCCCATTTGTGCCATACAATATTCCCAGACTCAAAGATTATATGCAATGACTTCGACAACTATATGGACCGTCTCAAACATATACCAGACACAAACAATATATTGAAAGCGTTAAAAGAAAAGATACCTATAGGTAAGATGGAACGTATACCATTAGATAAGAAAAATATTGTGAGAGAGGTTTTGAAAAAAGCAGAATATATAGACTGGGATAGTATATCTGCTAGACTATTATATAGTGGTTCTATAAGAGTTCATGACATTGAAACACTTATGTCAAATGTTTTATATCTTAACTATACAAATGTTTTCAAAGAGGACATAGAAAAATATATTGAGGGTATAGAGTTTGTGAGATGTCATTGGACAGAGTTGTATGAAAAATATAAAAACAAGGAAAATGTTTTCTTTATAGTAGACCCGCCGTTCTATAACACATGGGATTTTCAATACCAAGTAGACTGGACTTTGAGAGACTCTTTAGAAACTTTAGACGTTTTACATAACCATCCATGCTTTTACTTTACATCCGATAAAAGTGGTTTGGAAACCGTTATGAGATGGTTAGAGGACATACATGACTATGAGTTTAGATATGACAATATAGAATATGAGAGAGGTCCTATAAACCGGAGAAAGTGTCATAACAAAGAAATTTTACTAGTAAGTAAATGTGGTTTGAAATAGGACTACTTGTTTTAGGTTTTTTCCATTGTGTCATTTATTTATTTGACGTGGCAGAAAAGTACAGAGAATATGAAGATGAACCAATGTCTGCAAATGTTCAGCATATGTACTCGTAAGAGATATTTTTATCTAATATTAAATGGACGCACAGAACTTAGCGAATGCACAGCAACCTGGACAACCAAACCCAGAGAATATTCCAAATGAAGTTAGAATACAAACTGCAATGGCAAACTATGGTCAAGTGCCAACAGATGTACAAATGCAAACTGCCATGTCAAATGACGCTGCGTTAGGTTTGCCACCATGGTATGCAAATATGAGATGGAAAGAGTTTTATACAAACCCTGAAGTGGGATATAAACAACTTTATGCAGATGACGCAAACACAGGAGTTGACCCAGAATATGTTTTCTACCAGAGGAGAAACAGAATGTATGAGCTCCAGTTAAAGAATGCTATGGAACTCAACAGGAAACGTAAGAGACTAGGTGGACATTAGATTTTTACATATAGTAAAATGGGTTTCTTCAGTAGTATTGGAAACTTCTTCAGAAGAGTTGGAAGAGGTATATGGAATGGAATAAAATCTGTCGGAAGAGGAGTATGGAACGGTGTCAAAAATATTGGTAAAAGAGTAGGTCAGTTCGTTGGTATTATACCTAAAGACCCTGAACCAGAAGAGCAAGCTCCTGTTATACAACAGCCTGAACCTGCACCACAGTCAAGTTGGCAACCAAATCCAACACCTCAACCGTATTAAAAAATTATATTTTTACCGTTCGATAGTAGTTGTATATGAAACTAAGTTCTAAGTAAAACGCATGGTATAATGGAATTATTCTTTTTCTTCCATCTGTAGTAAACCATACTTGAAAGTCTGAAATACTTCCACTTGGTGGTTCGTATAACTTTGTAGGTTTTTCGTAAAAGTCATTTGCCAAGCATAAGAAAGAGTTTTGTGCACCAGAAAATGAAGCATGAACGATAATAGCATCTGAGTCGAAAACATTTTCATATGTTCCATTAGGGTTTTCGACTTCATAAAAGTCCGGGTGTACTGGATATTCTGCAGGCTGATTTAACATCCTCAGAAATCTATACCATGCCAAGTTGTTATATTTTGTAGAAATATAAACGTTTTCTCCAAGGTCTTCTATTCTATTGATTTTAACAGTTGCATTTTTCCTGTCATATATAATATCGAGATGGTATCTCCTTTCGTCAATGTTATACTGTTTTGCATATTCGAGATAGATATCGTTTATTTTTTCTTGAAAAGCTTGAAGAGTTGTTTCTAAGTTTACAAGCAAATTCACTTGTAAAAGTTTCCCTGTTCAAATTTCTCATACGTACGTTTTTCTTTGTTATAGTATCGAACTTTCAAAACCGACTGTAAATGGGAAACCATGTATGGCTTCTGAAATGAACTTCATTCTACGAAAGCAATAGCTTTTGTGACGGATGGGTCTCTTACCATCTTAACGGGTAGTCAAAAACGATAGCCTTCATGCTTTACGGTCTCTGTCTCAAACTTTTGACCTACATTAGTAAAAAGTTCATCTAATGGTTTAGTTGTAGCAACTCTAGAATTTTCTTTTTCTATTGAAAGCATATTTTATCTAGAATAAAAATGTCAAATGAAACAGCGTCTATGAGAGAAATACAACACAACGACAACTCATTATACAAGCTCTAAATAAGAACACAACAAACTTTTCAAACTATTTAAGATATCTGAGTCATTGAAAGAAGGAAACTTAAAACTGACATTAAACCCAATGACAGATGAGTTTCTATTCAAGACAAGAAGAACCATACTGTCTGTATAAATCCAACAAAAGGAACTTTAAACGAGAAACCTATAAATGAACTTCTTTTGAAAGCAGATGTTGACAACAAAGCTGACAAAACATATGTAGACGATGCAATAGCAAAAGAAGAAGAAGAGCTAACAAAGCTTATGCAACAAAAGAAACATACTCATCCTGAACTAGCAGACAAAACATATGTTGACAATAAAATGTCAAGTGAAGTGACAAGAGCTGAAAACGAATATTCTAAAAGACTCATACACATACCATTGCAAATATTACAAACTTACAAGAAACCTTAAACAGTAAAAGTGACGTTGGACATACACATACCATTGCAAATATTACAAACTTACAAGAAACCTTAAACAGGAAAAGTGACGTTGGACATACACATACAAGTTTTACAACTTTTACAGCAGATGATATAATATTGAACTTTGACCTTGGTTCAAGTGCACCTTTAGAGAATCCAAGCACTAGTGTAAAAGATACTCTTAACAATTTAGATAACAGTTGCAGGAATATCGAAGATCATGCCAGAAACTTTGAAGCATATGAACTACCAACAATGTTAGATAAGAAAGCAGACAAAACAGAGCTTCAAACATTAAAGACAGAAATACTTCAAACATTATATCCTATAGGCTCTATTTATAACGTCATGAACTCTACAGACCAGAAACAGTTCTGGGTTTTGGTACGTGGACTCAAATAGTCGACAGGTTTTTGTATTGTGCAAACTCTTCAAAGGAAACAGGTGGAAGTAAAACGATTTCAGGTGCAAATTTACCTGCACACAGTCACTACATAGATTTAAGTACATCTCGAGATGGTTGGCATAAGCATAGATATTGGGATTGGACAGGAATGACAAAAGGTAAAGGATATGATGTTAAAGACGACGTTCAGTTTGCTATAAATTGTTACTTGAGTAACACTGAGGAAGGAGGAAACCATATACATCGCGTTTCAGGATATACGCAAACAACGGGACAAAGTAAAGACTACATGCCACCTTACATGACAGTTTACGCATGGTATAGAAATGCTTAGTCGTCATTTTCAACTTCTTTAGCATATTCGTCAGGAGTTGTCTTATATTTGTTAGGAACTGTCTTTGAAAGTATACCACCTTGAACTTTGACAAGTTTGAAACGAGGTCTGACAATAGTAGTTTTATCTTCTGCTTGCAGTCTGTACATTTTGCCATGTTTGCCTAAAACTTCATAATATTCTCTTGTATACTTTCTTCTATTTTTACGAACACGAATGTGAGTACCTGTCGGGTTCCCATTGGTTCATAGTCAATAGTATTTTCATATGGGTCGCGTTTAGGTATTTCTATTTTTACTTTGTCACCTTTCTGAAGTTTGAAGCCGGCATTCTTTCTTGTTTGTCTCTTTTGACTAAATTATTAAATATATAGTCTTTCTCTAAGTCAGGGTTGTTTTTCATTTCTTCGGGGGAGTGGTTTCCCAAACCTTTTTGTTTACGGTTATTGTAAATATTTAAAACTTGTCTCATCTTTGCCATGGAGAAGTGTCTATATTTGTCGTCATATGACATTTCATTTGCTTCACCACCTTGTGGTTGGTTTAAGTCTCTTAACATTTTTATACAACCGTCAATGACACCAAGAGCAGAATGGTTTTGGTCGACAATGAAATATTGGTTTACATTTTTGAACGCAGATAGTTTTTAATATCGTCTGATTTGAAAGAACTTTCACAGTCAGATGTCAGTTTTGTTGGATGGTATTTGTCAACGAATATTGTCAAAGCAGTTTTCAATCTAAAATATTTTTGGACCATAATGGTATGGCTTCACAGTATCTTGTGTTTTGACCAACAAATATTAGCCAGTATGGAGGTCCATCTTCTCTATACTCGGAATGTTTTCCAAGATATCCATAAACCAAGCATTTGGTGTTGAACTAAAGATTTTTATCATGAGTGCTTTCTTTGTCCTTAGAAACATAGGGGTCCTTGTTTGAATTCGTCATTTTTTAACCATAAGAAATGGGTTTATTTGGCGCGTTAGCAGGAGTTGCATCCAGATTTTTACCCGCAGTGGGAACAATAGCCAGAGGTGTATTTGGAGTTGGAAGGAAGATTTTGAGTACATTAGGTATACTTAAAGAGAAAGCCAACCTATTATACAAACTGTACAGAAAGGTTGGGATGTAGCACGAGATGCAACAAATCTTATTCCAAATCCTGAAACAAGAGGAAAAGTTTCAAGGATGGATGGACAATGTAGGAAGACAAGCAGGAAACTATTATAACAAAGCAAATGACTACTATAACCAAGCAGGACACTATATGGACCAAGGTGAAAGATTCTTTAACAGAGGATATAACCATGCACAACAGTGGGTAAACAATAACCAACCTCAACCACCTCAAACTTGGGGAATGTAAAATTTTTTACTGAGATGAAATGAACAATACAGCATTGAGACAAATGGGTTCAAGATGGATTTGTCGGCTTCCAGCAGTTACACAACGTGTTTGTCAAGTTCTTCCTATACCTCAGGAAGTTTTAGACCGACTTAAAAAACCTCAACAACCAGTTGAAAACAAACCAAACTAAAATTTTTTACTAAGATGAAATGACCGAAGAAGTTGAAACGGTAGATTTGACACCACAAACAAAAAGTTCAGAACCATTGTCAAAACCTGTCAAAGAACTTACAGATGAAGAGAAAAATTCAATAATAGAAAGTGCCAGGTCTGGAAATACAAACTCTAACTACAAAGTCACTTTTCATAAAAATGGAACGGCAAGTATCTCAAAAAAGAAACAGACTCTCACAAATAAAATATTGAAGTCTGAAGGAGCTTTCGAGACAACAGATGGAAAAGTTTACTTCACTGACCAACAGTTCATTATAGAACATCTCATTGACTTAGAGTCGAAATATTCTAAACTTTACAACAAACACAAAAAGTTGAAAGGAAAACAAAAACAAATGGCATATGATATTTATGAAGATGTTGACGACACAACTGTTCCTGCAAGTGAAGTAAAGTCAGAGGAACCGAAAAGTGACGAAAAACAAATAGAAGAAGAGAAACCAAAAACTGAAGATAAACCAAAACCAAAGTTTAGTTTGGAAACTAAACCAAGTCAACCTTCATTAGCTGGTATGGGTTGGCGTCAAAGACTTATGGCAGCAGGCGGTTATGTAAAGTAAAGAAAAAATATTTTTTTATTTTTATAAAAATGCCCCCATATAGAATGGATAGAAAATCTGCTAGAATAAAAGCAGAGTTGCAAAGATATGGTTGGAGAGTTTCGAAGAATTTTAAATATAGGAAGGGAAGACCCATAAAAGTCTATGACAAATTGTCTGGTCTTCGCTACGAAATGGATTTGGAAACAGCACGTGCAAATTATCCAAACAGACTAGAGAGGTTAGAAGAAGAACGTCTTATGGACATGCCTTTCGATGTTAGTGAACCTCAAGTTGAAGGACACGACGGCTTTGCCAGATTCTACTGGAAACATGACGAACAATTGCATCCTTTGAGAAGGAAAAAAGGTAGTGCAGAGGATGGTCATGCTCCCATGGAAAGAACAAGATATGCATATGAAAAGTATCGTGAAGTTAGAAGTCAAATTACATCTGGTCGAACCTTTACAGTAAACTTTGACGAAGGAAAGAACAAAGAAGGCTTCATGGGTGTACTTGCTGCAATTCAAGACGGAAATAAGAAAGGACACAATCTCAGATTGACCATAACAGATTTGGATGGTCACATTTACTATGCACATGGCAATGAACAAACAGCCGCAAAACTTCTTGACGCTTTCAAGACTACAAAGAGAGAACAAATGGTTGACTCCGACTCAGACATTTTGAATGCAAATGAAGGAATTGCAAGTGTCAAGTTCGAATGGTACCAACCTAACCCTCAAGCAGTCAGACAACATGCTGGATACTTCCCGTTGGGAAACTTGTTTGTTAGATGAGAAATATGAAATGGCATACCATTTTAAAACAATATATTTTTACATATATTAAATGCTTCAGGTTGAAAAACAAAGAACAAAAGTAGCAGATACAAAACCGTTAGACTATATCTTTACAAATGCTGGTAGGACTATTTCAGATGAAGAAATTTCATCCCGAGCATACAGGTTTGACTATCCAGTTCGTTGGCTTCAAAGTCCTTCAGATGCAAAGGCAATAGGATTTAGAAGAGTTTTGTTTTCAAATAGAACTAACGCGTTTATGTTCGCAGTATATTTTCATGGGCAGTATAAAGGTTCTGATGGTCTAATAGACAAATTTGATGAAATGAGAATCTTTACAGTTCGTTCAGACGAAAGTCTTGAGAAAACTCTAAATGACTTTCAAACTCAAATGAACAAATACTATTGGGAATTTCAAGAAAAATACGACTCTTTACTAAATGGAACATACTATCTGAAACTAGAATATGACAAGATGAACTCCACCGTTTCATTTCAAAAGATTGAAATTAACCCTCCAAGAGATACAGAGTTTTTATTTTGGAAAGTAGACAAACGTTCTTGGGCACAATTTCTTCGGTTACTAAACCAGAACGAACCATTACCACCAGATGGTCCATTTAAATTTATACTTCCACCAGCAGATTTGACAGTTTATAGAAACGTGTTTGACCCTCAAAATGTTATGTGCCATGCAAGTTTCAGTTCAAGCAACAATGGTTTTCTATGTATCGGTAAGGACTTTTATGACTTTGCTTCTAAATTCTACGAACCACCTAGTAACAGTTTCTCTGACTTTCAAGTTTGGTTCACAACAAATGGTGTGCAACATATAATACCATTGTACTATGACTTTTATCTCGAATTGTCTTTCATATACAACTACGGAAAAGTGCTGAAAAAGTGAGTTTATGTTAGCATGTTAGATCTCACCTCTTTTCTCACCTCTTTTTTCACCCGTTGAATTTTCATGAATTTCCTTAAGATAGAAAAAAAGTATTGAAAAATATATTTTAGGGTAGCATGTTAGATCTAACACGTTTTCTAACATTTTTTCTAACATCGTAGAAAACTCATGAAAACAATTTATTTTTGACCTAAAGACGCAAAGCGGTGGGACATAGCCCAAAAAATATATTTTAGGGTAGCATGTTAGATCTCACCTCTTTTTTCACCTCTTTTTTCACCCGTTGAATTTTCATGAATTTCCTTAAGATAGAAAAAAAGTGAGTTAAAATGAGATGTTTACTGTAGGTGCTACCATGTTACCATGTGCTACCAGGTAAACTAACTTCTCTGAAAAAATGAGACAACATGACATTTTGACAACAGTCGGGAAAATGTCAAGACTTCTTCATCGTAACGAGTGTAAATGAACCAAAAATATATTTTAGGGTAGCATGTTAGATCTAACACGTTTTCTAACCACTTTTTTCACCCTCTTGAATTTTCATGAATTTCCTTAAGATAGAAAAAAGTGAGTTAGTATTTTTAAAAAAATATTTTTTATTTTTATTGTAAGAACATGTTAGCAACAACTTCACCAAACTCTTTAGTTATGAACCCAACTTCAATGTTAGTAGAGATGAAAAGCTTCATTCCTTCTTCATATACTTTTGAGACAGAAATCCAGAAGATAAAGCAAGAACTTCTCCAAGGAGATTTAGATTGCACTGCAAAAGATGAAACAAATGAAGAATATCTTTATGAAATGGAGGACCTGGTGGAACATTTACCTAAACTTCCTGAAATACAACAACAAAAGCTTACTATTCCAGAATTCGATGAAATAGAAGTGAAACCAACTGACTCAGTAGAAATTAAGAAGTTCATACGTAAGGTTAACTATGAGTTTCTTGGATTTCATTGCAACCACAAAGTCATGGACAAAGACTGCGATATGGTATATTTCATTGACATATATAAATCTGAAGAATTTAAGACCTACGACAACTTTGTTTCGTTAGTTGCAAAATGTGTATGGCAGATAAGAGATAAAGATAGAAGAGGTAAAGTATGGAATGGACAAATAAAACCAGCAGCCTTTGAGTTAAAGAAAACCATTGACGCTATAGTTGTACTTGCAGGACAAATTTCAATGTACAATGCTAAAATGAACCCACAATGTTCTAAATGTAAAGCAGCAATGAGGAAATATAACTACTCCGTCAAAGAGATAGAACGTATGCGAAACGACTATGCTGACTTAAAGAAAGAAGCAGAGAAACCAGCAGAAAATAAAATGGACATGTTAGAATTTCTGAACAAAAACTATCCAACAGCTGACGATTTCCTTCTATCTGATGTCAAGAAGAAGTATAAAGAAACATTCGGCATTGTGAAAACATTCGATGTACTAAAAGAAGAAATCGAAGCCACAAAATTGTTTAGAATTTCAAATATACATCGTACAATTCATGTAAAACGCTTATAAAATAACTGGGGTGAGAAAAGAGGTGAGATCTAACCATCTACCCTAAAATATATTTTTGGTTCATTTACACTCATGTTTGACAAAACATTTACACTCATTTCGATGAAATCATGACAAAACATATACGATGAAGTTTATTTCCTGGACTGTTGTCAAAATGTCATGTTGTCACCATTTTCAAAAAGATGTTAGTTGACCGAGTGACCGAGTGACCTGGTGACACCTAAAAACCACTTCACCTAAAATATATTTTTGTCTGATTTACGCTCATTACGATGAAATCATGACAAAACATTTACACTCATTTCGATGAAATCATGACAAAACATATACGATGAAGTTTATTTCCTGGACTGTTGTCAAAATGTCATGTTGTCACCATTTTCAAAAAGATGTTAGTTGACCGAGTGACCGAGTGACCTGGTGACACCTAAAAACCACTTCACCTAAAATATATTTTTGTCTGATTTACACTCATTTCGATGAAATCATGACAAAACATATACGATGAAGTTTATTTCCTGGACTGTTGTCAAAATGTCATGTTGTCACCATTTTCAAAAAGATGTTAGTTGACCGAGTGACCGAGTGACCTGGTGACACCTAAAAACCACTTCACCTAAAATATATTTTTGTCTGATTTACACTCATTTCGATGAAATCATGACAAAACATATACGATGAAGTTTATTTCCTGGACTGTTGTCAAAATGTCATGTTGTCACCATTTTCAAAAAGATGTTAGTTGACCGAGTGACCGAGTGACCTGGTGACCCTCATGAAAATTCAAGAGGTGAAAAAAGAGGTGAGAAAAGAGGTGAGATCTAACCATCTACCCTAAAATATATTTTTGCTGAAAAAAATGACCAAATTTCATGAATTTCCTCATATGTTTGCTACCCGAGGAAAACCGAGGATAGAGATTCCGTACGAAAATCGTAAAAAATTGCGAGTACGTACAAAAACGTAGTCGCCTAAAACTCATGAAAATCGTAAAAAAATGACCAAATTTCATGAATTTCCTCATATGTTTGCTACCCGAGGAAAACCGAGGATAGAGATTCCGTACGAAAATCGTAAAAAATTGCGAGTACGTACAAAAACGTAGTCGCCTAAAACTCATGAAAATCGTAAAAAAATGACCAAATTTCATTATATAACTGTTATTTTTTTACGAAGAGAACTTTTGCACTTCGTCAAAAAAATCCCTGAAATCGTAAAAAAATGACCAAATTTCATTATATAACTGTTATTTTTTTACGAAGAGAACTTTGACACTTCGTCAAAAAAATCCCTGAAATCGTAAAAAAATGACCAAATTTCATTATATAACTGTTATTTTTTTACGAAGAGAACTTTGACACTTCGTCAAAAAAATCCCTGAAATCGTGAAAAAATGACCAAATTTCATTATATAACTGTTATTTTTTTACGAAGAGAACTTTGACACTTCGTCAAAAAAATCCCTGAAATCATATCTTTTATACAAGATAGAAAAAATAAAGTTAGTTTTTTGTAAAATATTTTTTTTATTTTGTATGTAAAGACAGAAAATGACAAACATTGAGTTTGAAACAGTTAGAAAGATAGACAATGACACCAAAGTGGTTAGAATAGGTGATTTAAACGTAAGATACTCAAAGAAATACAACAAATATTCTTTGTCAGACATTATATCTCCATTTGGAAAGAAAGCAAAGGACTGGGTTAAAAATGCTTCTACTCAGAATATTTTGACAAGAAATCCTGAGCTTATGATATCGGTAAGATTCTATGGAACTGCAGCATATCTCATCGACAAAAGTCTTATACCAATAGTTTTGTTATGGTTAGACCCAGTTGTTGGATATAACTTCATAACATATGGTTCATTCGATACGGAACGTTGCAGTGAAGGCTTACTTTACATCGTTCAGAAACCGAAGGACTTCAATACAAAGAGATATAAGATAGGAAGAACATATAATATAACTCTAAGATATGACAGTACAGTCAATAGAGTCAAGGTTGCGTTTGTTAATGATATGAGAGCTGCTGAAACAGAACTACTTGAAAAGTTTGAGAAAATGTATGGTGCTCCCACGAAAGGTAAAGAAACGTTTGAAGTAGATGAGATAGGTAAAGCTATAAAATTATTTGACGAAGTTGCTGAAAAATACATGTAAAGCGTTTATTTTTGGTCTTTTGTGAAAGTCAGGAAATAACGCTAGTTTTTTATAAAATATTTTTTTTATTTTGTATGTAAAGACAGATATGACAACAACAGAGAACACAACAACTGCTATCGTTCATGAAGCCATAAATGAAGAATACGAGTGGGTTCAGTTTAACAAACAACTCCGTCTCATTCGTTCGGTCAAAGACGATATGTACCAAATGCAAAGTATTTTGACAGCATGTTTTGCTCCAGATACTAAGCTTCCTAAAGACTGGTTTAGGAACCAAAGCACACAAGAACTTTTGAGCGAAGCACAGCGAGACAGACTTTTTTCGGGGTCGCCAAAACTCTATGAAAACAGTGAAGAACAGCGAGTAGGTACAAAACCCCAGTCGCCTAAAACTCATGAAAATCGTGAAAATTTGCCAAATGGTTTGAGAGGCTGGTATGTACATAGACTTCTTGTAAATGCTGTTGCAATGTGGGCTTCGCCTCGTTATGCTTGGTATATTTACAGACTTCTTGACGAAATTCATAGACAAGAACGTGAAGAGATGGAAAAGAAACTTCATGCAAAAGATGAAGTCATTGAAGCAAAAGACAAAAGCCTTCAGAAAAGAATACCACGTTCGGTACCAAAAGGAAAGGAAAAGAACTATAAGTATATGATTTATACTGAAGAGATGGAAAATGAAGAAGACAGAGATATGGTTATGTTGCATTTAGTCAGAAGAAACAACAAAAGCTTTTACGACCTTGCTAAGATTTACAAATCTGACAGAAATTGGTTCTATCGCGAAAACTTACCGATTTCAATGACACCGAATGAAGATGTGAAACAAATAGTTCAAGATACGTTACCTCAAACACACTATGATATTAAAGGTTGTACAATACTTACCTTCAAAGAAGATTTGCCGCTACTGAAAGAAAAAATAACAGAGTATTTTGACAACTTCAAACAAGCAGAGTAAATGAACCATTTATTTTTCAAGCTTGACTTCAGATGGCTCAGGTAGCTCTATAAGGTCAATTGTCTTGTCAAATCCTTCTGGCATTCCGAGTCCTTCCTTCTGGCATTCCGAGTCCTTCCTTCTGGCAGGAAAAAATTTTCCTTCCGACAGGAAAAAAATTTCCTTCCAACAGGAAAAATTTTTCCAGTTGTCCGTCCGTAAACCATTCAAATTTTCGAAAATTGAGAACTTTTTGGTCGAACTTCAGAAAAAGTTTTTCCTTCCGACAGAAAAAGTTTTTCCTTCCGACAGAAAAAATTTTTCCTTCCGACAGGAAAAGTTCTTCCATCCAACAGGAAAAGTTTTTCCTTCCGACAGGACACAAACGAATGTCCGACGTACCACCAACCGAGTCCATTCCAAAGCCAGAAGAACCGAAAGCTGCAGCACCACAACAGACTAAGACTCAACACTTACATTTTTTACGCTTGACTTTTTACAATTTGAACTTTGTTTGCGTAGATATGAATTCTGAAAGAAGTATGAGGGTCTTGTATGACTTTGTACTTCTCCCATAGTTCATGTCTGTCAAACTTACCTGCCATGGACTCTTTCATAAGTTCCATGAAATCGTCTTCGGACAATCCGGGGAAAAGTACAATGTCAGTAAGTATTCTCTTTACATCCTTACTTAAACTCTTGGCTGTCTGTACACAAATGACAACAGAGATGTTGAAGTGTCTGAGCTTCTTAAGAATTCGACACATGTCTTGTTCTCTGTTCTTTAACAAAGGATGAGAAGCAAAGTCATCTAAGATAAGAAGACATCTATGAGGGTAAGTCTTCCAATCGTAAGATTGCAATTTCTTCGAAATGTATTCTATCTCTTTCTGTTTGTTTCTGAAGTGTTTCTTCTCTAATATTCTCTGCATTTCCTCATTTGGGTCTTTAAACTTCGAATTGACATACTCATTTATAGCATTGTACTTCAAAACTCTTCTTTGGTACTTCTTTATCCAATCTAACAACTCAGAGTCTTTTATACATACTAACTTAGACTTTTTTATAATATCTTTGAACGAATTGACGGTTTGGTCAAATTGACCCGAAGTACTACAAATGACAACTAACTCATAGAATGGGTTCTTCTCATCTAGTTCTTGTTGTTGTGCAGCCATTTTAAGATAAGTGAAAGTCTTACCCGACCCAGGCGGTGCAATTAGACCTGTTATACCATTCTGAGCAAATAAGAACTTGTCATGTATGGGTTTTATCTGAGCATTTTCCAACTTCCTCTTGTTCTTATTTAAAACATTCTCAAATTTTTTGTCAATGTCAGCAAACTTTTTTTCTAACATATTTTTAGAAAAATTAAAATTTTTATCTTTTAGAAAATGTCTAGCGATTTCGCTATCTATATTCGAGACAAGCTTTTCGACAGCAAAACATCTGTCGACCATAAAATCTTACATAGTGTAAACAAGAAAGGTGAATTTGTTCTAAAGTTCTGTTTCTGGGAATATGACAAGAACCATAAAACATTAAGCAGAGAAGTCTTAAAATTTGTCAATGACAGACTTGTTGACAGAGATGACGCCTCTTGGAGAGATGAAGTCCAACAAAACTTCTTAGAATGCAAAGAAGACACATGCGCTGTTCTTGAAGATGAAATAGAAAACAGAATAGAAGAGCTATTAAAGGACAAAGAACTTTTACAAAAATATGGTTCTGAGAAGTTTGACATAACTCCACCAGAAAAGAAGAAGAAAGAAAAGAAAAAAAAGAAAGTAGAAGAAGAGAAGAAAGAACCTGAACCAGAGAAGAAGAAATTTGACATGTAAAAATAAAATTTTATTTTTAGAACATTTCTGGGTCAATGTCAATGTTCTCTTCCTCTTTAGGAGTAAACACTGGCTTAGACTCTAAAATCTTTTTACCCAATTTACCTTGAACTTCTACAACTTTAGACTCATAATATTCATAGTCGTCTGCTTTCTTTGGTTCATAAGGTATAACAAGTTTGTATGCTTTGCCTTCTTTAAGGTTTGAGAACCTTCTGTCAAAACTTTCTTTGACTGTTAACAAACCTTCTATGTCTAAGTCTTCAAATTTCGCACCATTTTTAGTCACAATAGCAAACTTAACTGGTTCGATGTTCCAAACTTTGCTGAATGAAGACTTTTCAAAATGGTAGAAGTAAACATTCAAATATGTGAATGGGTCTAGTTCTTCTTTAAGTCCTGACATGTACTTGTTTACTGAGATGAATTTTGTCATCTTTTCTATCGGATAAAAAAAATATTTTTTTTTAAATTTACTCAGAAAAATTTTTCTTTGTATATACACCATTCTGTACGTCTAAAAGACTTTTGACATTTGCCAAGAATGTTCGTTTAGACGCTGTCATATAACCATACTCTTGACAATATTGTTTATACGAATCGTACAATGACCTTTCATCTAAACACTCAAAGTCAGTTTCATCTATGAACAGTTCATATACACTCTTGTTTGCTTCTAACAATGTTTGTCTCTCTTCGGTATGTGGAATTTGTCTTGGATTGAACTTAGAAATATCTAATGTCATGAAATATGAGAACAAGTGGTTGTAAAAGTCAGATGTCAAAGTTTCTGACAAAGCGTCAAAATATTCTGTATCTTGCATATGAGCTTCTGACGTTCTGACAACTACATATCTTCTGTCAGAACTTTCTAACTTCATCGGAACAGCATTGTTTGAAACCATAATGAAATTTGCAACATTTTCACAAACTCTTTGGTCTTTATATTTTCTTTCAACAACTCCAACTTTGTCTGTTATAAGACTCTTCAAAGCATCTGAGTTCAAAACTTTTGTTGTATCTATACTTTGAAGTTCGTTACATACTATAAGTTTCATATTCTCTATTGAAGAGTTAAACTTGCCACAGATGTTTTCTAAGTTTGTCATATTCGGGTTCGAATAGCCCTCTAACAGTTTGCATAAGATATCTGTAAAGAAAGTGTTCTTACCTGTTCCTTGTTTTCCAATTATAATGAGAGCAGTTTCATTTTTAGCACTTGGATGTTGTAAGATGTTTGCAAACCAACATAAGATATACTCATAGACTCTTTCGTTTCCATTGCATATAATTTCTTTGACATGGTCTAACCAAGCTTCTATAATATTTTCTTTCCATTCTACTTGTTCATATTTATATCCAGTGAAGATAGAATAGAAGTTTGGAGAAGGTGTATAAAACTTTATACCACGAACTGAAAAATCTTCAAGTTTTGACAATAAGATATCCCAAGCATCTAACATCTTCATGCCAACTTGTACGACTTTTATTTTCTTAAGTTTCTGTCTACATTCTTGTTCTGAAACTATTGTTGCTCTTGGTTTGTTAAAGACAACATCCCATTCTTTCATAACATAAAATTCTGGGGCAGAGTCGACATAAATGACTAAACGTTTCAAATTCTCGACTGCTTTGTTATAGTCTCGAAATGGACACATATTTCTGAATGTTTGGAAGTCATAAAAATCTGAAACATCTATTCTGTACATTTTTATAAAAATAAAAAAAATATTTTTTTTATTCTTGAGCTATTTGTTGTTGAAGTTGTTCTTGAGCTATTTGTTGTTGAAGTTGTTCTTGTAATACAATACTTTCACCAGTTGCATCTTCCAATTCGAAACTTTCTGCCGTCATTGACAAATACATAGGACATAAAAGTTTTACAGGAACAAAGTTTGCGTCAACTAAGGTTAAGTTTATGTTTGCTAAAGTGTTTGAGTTTACTAAAGCTGAAAACTCTGCATTCGAATGAACAATAGGCAAACCAGCAGAGAATGTGTTATTTATACGCATAAGTATCTTTTGGTCATAGTAGTTTCTGTCGACATTCGAATAACACTTTGAACCTAAGTTTGAAACAATATATAAAATAGGTGTACTTAAAGTCAATGGAATAGACATTCCTTGTATGACACCTTTTCCTGTTATAGGAAACTGTTGGTAGTAAAAACCAGATATAAGTTTTGTATTATAGCTCATATTGTTTATAGTAAACTCAGTCGGACATCCAAACATAATGAAACCTGCTCTAGTTGCAGCACATTTTACACCCGTACTTAAAGTATTAAATAAGTCAACAAAACCTGTTGGTGGTATATCTGAGTAAGTATCTTCAAAGGAGTATTTTTTACCATTCACAACAATAAAATCTTCTGGTGTCAAAAGAGCAAAACAGGCTTTAGTCGTCATTGTGTTTAAAGTTAGTTTACAATATCGTCCTTGAGGACTTTGTAAGTTTGTTGTTATAGAATTATATGACTCAGGGTTTTTAGTCGTAATAGTATAAACCACTATGTCTTCTGCCATTTACATATATTTAAAAGTTTTTCTGAAAGTGGAGAAGAACTTCATCTAAACTTTCACATGGCGTTTCTTGAAGTTCTCTGTCTAAGAAGTTCAAATATTTTGTAAAGACATAGAACTTTCCTTTGTCTACACGAACAAACAAAACAGGGTCTTTCATATCGTTCAAAAGTGTGTAAAGTCCTTTACATGAAATAAAGTCTATATTATTTTTCTTCAAACATCTTTCAAGAAGTTTTGACATTTTTACTTAGCAAATAAATTTTAATGAAATGTTGTGGTCGTCAAATATTTTTATAACGTCTGGGAAACTATATTTTAAGTTCAACGTTTCACCTCCTTTCATAACGTATATCTTGTCAATGACATTATATGAAACACCACAGCAACTAACGTCGGGTTCTATTTCTTTGATGTTTATATCGTCTGCCTCTGTCAAAAGTTTCAATAGTTCTTTCAAAACTTCATGAGGTGCAATGACATATGAGTTCACTTTTACAGGGTTGTGTTCGACCAAGTTTAACATTATACCGAAAGCTTGACAAATCTTCTCCTGAGTTTGAAGTTTGTCTTTCAGTTGTTGGTAGTCGTTTCGAATATCTGCAACAGAACTTAAGTCTCTGCTAACTTCAGGGTATGTTGGTTGTTCTTTTACAGGAACTATTGTTATACCATCTTCGTCTTCGTATGGTTTCCCCACTTCAACATCTCTGTCTTTGACATTGACAACAACACTTTGACTGTTTGTTTGAGTTGGTGAATTTAACTTCACATCTGCCACCGCCATTAAACCTTTTGAAACACTTACGCTTCTATTTTTCGGAAATGACATTTTACTTAGAATAAAAAGATGGACGTATTTGAGTATCTCTTCGAATTGAAGCAGAACAAAGTTTACACACACAAACAATACAAATACATCGACAGAATAGTTCTTTATACAAACAATGGTAAATGTTATAGAATAGCAGTCTTTGCTGAACCAAAATATTTTCATAAAGCAAAGAAAGTTGGTATAACTGAAATGGTGAAAGTTCTTGAAGCAGACAAAAATATAACAACAAAACTGACGATATTTCTAAAGGAAAGTTTATAATACAATATTATGTCAAAACTGGCGTACTGTCAATATTTGACGGAGAGAAGTCAGTTCAAGAACAACTTACTGACCTGCTGCCAAAATCTGCTCGATGGAAGCTGTCGTTATGCCAATCTGAGGAGCCCCAGCAGGTTTCATCGAACGAATCTTCAAAAGAGCATCTTCCGTGAAAAGTGCTATTGGTTTTGTAAACTTCTTTGCTTTCAATTCATCTGGACCGTCTCTGTCACCAGTATATTGTATTTGTACAGTACCAACAGTTGAAATACCACCCATAAAGTCTTCTGAGTCAGCAAATGGAATGCCAAGCCAAAAGTTTGAACGGTCTCCATTTGTATATTGAGTTTTTTGACCTCCTGTATGAGTCCATACTTTCACATATGGCATAATAGAACTTTGCATTTCAGGGTTAATGGTTGTTGTGAAGTTGTTGTTAAAGTTCATAGCATCTAATGTCAAGTTGTATGACCTCATATCCTCAACTGTAGAATATTCTTCTCTTGGATAATATTTGCCATCTATGTTTATATGATATTTAATACCGGGTTGTAGAAACAAGAATAGTCATTTATAGTTCGTCTGAAAAGAACAAACATAGTATCTGCATGTTTCATTGCAGTTGTTAAGGCAATATCTGTTCTTGCACCTGGGTCAGCACTTTGGTTTCCAACTTCACCTGCAAAGTCTTTGACAGATATTTGGTGTATAGGGAACATAAGTGGAACTGCAATATATTTGGCAGCTAAAGCATTTGAAATATCTGGGTCCAACATATAGACTGCAAGTCTGCTTTCTATTCTCTTGCATTCAAATTTTTCGCATGTGAACTTAACTGGGTCCCAAGCAGTTCCAGCAGCATTGAAATAATAGTTTACTTCAGTGTTGAGGTTTGAGAAACCAAAGTCTAAGTCAACTTTGTCTTTGCAAAATTCGGCGAATGACGTTTTATTTGTTCCCTCTACGTCTGTAATAGTGAATGGGTCTTGTGTTGGTGCAATGACTAAGTTATTTTTGCTTGGAGTAAGTTCAATAGAAATTTTTCCTGCCCAGTTGGCAAGTATCTTAAAAACCTGAAGATGAGGAAAGATGACAAAGGAACTCTAAGTTTCAGTTTTACTTTGGTTACTGCTGCTGCAGTTTGTCCAGAAAGGTTAACATAAACTCCTGGAACGTTAGGGTCAAGTCTTCTTATTTTCTCAATAGTTGCATATTGGTCTGTTTGTTCTCTAGCTTGTGGTTGTACTGAGTTTCTCAAAGCGAACCATTCATAGTTTGCCCATGTTACTGTTTGAACTAAGTCAGAGTTAGAATATATCTTATATCCCATGAAAACTTCTGGAGCATATTGGTATCCGACATAGAAAATTCCATTGCAACCTTTCTTGTCAGACAACTTGGCAGAAGGTTTTATTTCAATGTCTTGTTCCACGTATAAGAATGAGTTGTCAATAGAAATTATATGAAACCTGTCGCAAGCAATATCTACTGTTGTTGAAGAACCTTCTCCAAACTCACCTACATTTCCATAAGAAACAGCAGTTGTATATTCGTAAGTTCCAGGAACTATTTCTGACCTTCTAATGGCATTGTCGCATTCGTTATACCATTCGGAAACATTTCCATTCATGGCATCCAAAACTGTTGGCGTTATATTCTGAGCGGCGTACATTTCATATGGGTAAAAATATAGAATAGTTGGATTTATATGTCATAATAGAACCCACGTGGACCAAGCTTTACTTTCTTCCTGGCTGAGTTTTTAACTCTTCTTTTTCCTTCATTGCCACTACTTTCACTAGATGAAGTTACTTCTTCACTACTTTCACTTTGTTCTACTCTTCTCTTCTTCTTTGGTGTCGCTTTTGGTAACTTGCCCTCTGCTTCAAGTTGTTGCATCTTTGCCTCATGTTCACCTAGTATGTTGTAAATTTCCCATGTCCTTTTTGCCTTTGGGCTCTGGTCGCCCATCTCAGGTAACCTATATCCTAGAAAGAGTTTGTCATAGTTTGTATTTGAGTCTTCGCGTATTGTTTGCATGACTCTTTCCTGAGTTTCCGGTTCAAGCTCTTCAAACAGAGCTTGTCCATATGGAATAAGCTCGTTTCCAAATATATGTTTTTGTAGCCATTCTGGTTTTCTTTCCATGTTACCAATTATATCTTTTGTGAATGGGAAAGCTTTTACCCAATGTTTCAGTCTTTCGTCATTTATTTCTGTAGTTGGTTTTATTTTGTCAAGGAACATGTTTTTCAATACTAACATTTCATTTGGTACTGTCCATTTGAGTTTTCTTAAATATTCATCCCTTCTCGGTTCATCGTCTGCAAAGTAAGTTTTTATGACATTTTGCAAACTTTCGTTTGCAAGGTCATGTACAATAGGTTCTCTTCCTTCGCTCTCCCTAACTTTCTTTCTAAACTCTTCACCAAATATACCATCTCTATGGTTCTGTGTAGTTCTTTGAGATAAATGTTCTAGAACGTCAGGTGTTATATTTCCATCAGCCATGTTCATTTCATACTGGTCCAAAATATCTGCATCTTTCATATCTTTCAATGGCATTAAAGCCGCGCTGAAAATACCAGCTATATCTGGTTCACCATTGACTTCCATTGCGTCTACAACTTCTTGGAATTGTGGTTGTAAGTTTATGAACCACCTATCCGGGTTAGCTTTATGACCCCATCTCATTGTAGTTCCATAGTCTGCAGAAACAAAAGTAGGTTTGTTTCCATATTGGTTAGGTTCTGAATGAACTTTAAACAATGTTTCATTTTTATATGTTTTGTTGAAATTTAACCTTTTATTTTCACCGAGTTCAGCCAAAGATTGAACGTTATATGGTCGTAAGTAAAAAGGGTTGTTGTATTTGTGTACATTTTCTTTCAGTACTTCCATTCTATGCTGAATATTTTCATCTGGTGTTGGAGTCTTTTGTATGTCGGCAAACATTTTTCGATATTCTTCTACTATGTCAGCCGAATTTTTCTTAGACTCTTGGAAAGATTCCATATTCTCCGCATACACTTGTTGAGGGTTAAGATTTTTCGGCTGTTCCAAATCTTCATCTAGTTCTGTGAAGTTAGTTTCCAAAGGAGGGACTTGTTCGTTTCCTTCAGGCTCTTCTAGCTGTTGTTGCTGAACTATTTCTTCCATGTCTGGTTGTATCTGAACTTCTTCCTGTGGAGTTTCTTGTACCTCATCTGCTGGCATTTCATATATTCCGAGACCGTTTTTAACAAGTTCCCTATCTAAGTCATCCGGACTCATAAACCTTTCTTCTTTCGTTCCGTCTCTATTTTTTACGCGTTTCATGACGGGAGTTGAATTGTCATTTAGCTCTGACATCAAATATCTCGGAGTAAATTCGTTCATGTCATTTGGATGATATGCTATTAAATCATATCCCTTAGCGAGCTTGTATTTTCCAGGTTTGAAATTATATCCCATTTGGTGCTGAGCCATAAAGCTAAATAGGTTCGGGTCAGTATTTCCTTCCTTGAACTTTCTAATAGCTTCTTTATATCTGTCACTAAAGTCAAGAGTATCTGGGTAACCATAGTCTTCTTTAAGCATTTTTAAGAAATCTTGGTTTCCTTGTTCTCTACTTCTTTTATGTCCTTGCTCTGTTTGTGGTTGTTGTTGTGCAGGGTTTTGAACTGTTGGTTGCTGTGCTGGTTGTGGAGGTGGTTGTTGTGCTGGTTGTTGTTGTGGTGCTGGTTGTTGTGTTGGTTGTTGTTGTTGTGCTGGTTGTTGTTGTTGTGTTGGTTTTGGTGCATGCCTGTGTCTGTGTCCATGTGACGATGTAAATGTTTTAGGTAGTCCTGGTGCAGGTGCTTCTCTTGGAGGGTTTGGTGGTATATAGGTTCCACTAGCTAGTATATAAGTTCCACCAGCTGGTATATAAGTTCCACCAGCTGGCACATATGTTCCATCTGCAGCATAGTGTCCTACCTGACTTTTCGTTTTTAAGAAAGCATTTACTAGGTCTGTTTTGGTCTGTTGTAACTCTTTTTCTTGACTTTCCACAACAGTTGCTCTAACGGCGTCATAGGCACTTTGAACTGCCTGTCTCGTTGCTGCATCTGTTATTTTCGTCATATTTTGTGCTACTTCTCTTAACTCGTTGTCGAAACCTTCAGACTTCAGTTTCTTTCCAGATGAGAAGTCGTTCACTAGTTTCACCTTACTATGAAGAGCTTCGAAGGCGTTCTTAAAGTCAGCATTCATTAAAGCTTCATTTGAACTGTCTTCATCCGCTTGTATTTTTGTCCTTATTGACCCTATAAGTTGGGCTGCTTTAGCGTTGGCTTGGGCATCTAACCAGTCATTGTTAGCTTTTATATATTCTGCGCTTTTCATTGCCTTTTGCATGGCTGCGTCGTTATTTTTACTTTCTTGTGCTAAGTTTTCATACTGTACGGTTTGGTTTTGCAACTGTAAAAGTTTTTCTGCCTTTACATTTGCTTCAACTTCTTTTTTATACTCATCGCTATCCATATATGTCTTCAGGGCTTTTTGTTTTATCTCTTCATCTTTCAGTACTTTATATTGAGTAGTATGGTTTTTCAAATTTATAACATCTTGTTCCATTTTTGCTACTTCTGCTGCTTTTTCTGACACTTTTTTCGCATATTCCTCTGTACTTAGTTCTTTCAGTTGTTCTTCTTTCTTCTTTTTCTCTACGTTTAACTCATTGAGTTTCTTTGTGTGTCTGTCATATTCTAGTTTCTTTTCGTTTTCACTTATTTGCTTCTGTATGTCTATGTTTGACTTTTTGACATCTGCTATTTGATTTTTGAGTGAACTCAAATTCATTTGACTTTGAGGGTTATATGCTGTTCCGTCTGCAGCTCCACCATAGCCTGCCATTTTCGCTAAAAGTGCCGCTCTTAAACCTCCACTCTGTGCACCAATAACTCGGTTTAAAAGCATAGGATTGCTTGACATTTGTTGCAACATAGTGGGGTCATTCAGCATTTGTTGTTGCAACTGTTGTTGTGGTGTCAGTTTTACTATTGGATGTTTCAATGCTCTCTTCCTCTTACGTATATTCTTACGTAGCTTACGTGGCATTTTAAGTGAAGTAAAAAACGGTTTTTGACAGATGTTTATATGACACTTTCTCCGGTTTATAGGACCTCTCTCATATTCTATCTTGTCATATCTAAACTCATAGTCATGTATGTCCTCTAACCATCTCATAACGGTTTCCAAACCACTTTTATCGGATGTAAAGTAAAAGCATGGATGGTTATGTAAAACGTCTAAAGTTTCTAAAGAGTCTCTCAAAGTATACTTCCTTGGAACGCCCGTAACTTTTCCTGTAGCGACGATAGACCCTTACTTGTCCGGACAAAGTTATACTATTTTGAGTGCTCTACAAAAAAGTCAACGACGACGACTCTCAAAAATTTTTTATGGGCTAGAGGGCGCAACGCGCCTGGAAGCCCCCAGTACCCAAAAAACTTCATTTATACTAAACATCTTCAGGGCTAGAGGGCACGAAGTGCCTGGAAGCCCCACTACCTTTTTTTTTTTTTAATTCTAAGTAGATTTTGTAAAAAATCAAGAAAGAAAAATTTTAACGTGCTTTATTTTTTCTTTTTTATAATAATACATATTATTATATAATTAACATATTCATAATGTTTCACCCTTTCAAAAATATAATCCTCCTCCTCTCAAATAAACGTACATACGGGTGGCCTCTTTTTTCAAAAAATTAAAATTTGAAATTTTGGGCTCAAATATTAGAGATTTTTTCAACCTTCAACGATATATGTTGTCTATATCAGACCTCCTTTCTTTTTGATACTTAACATTGTTCCTAAATCTTAGCCGTTAAGGCTGTTCTGAAAATATTTTTTTTCGAAAAAATTCGAAAAAAATTCTTAAAATTCAAAAATCCCTTAATTCCTGAGGATTTTGGAAAAAAAGTTTTTACATGAACATGTGTATATTATATGAAGTATATTGATAAGGTAAAAATCAAATTTTATTGCATATTCATCGAGAAAATAAACTAACGAATCCCTCAAAATTGAGAGGGTAATCCTCCTCCTCTCAAATAAACGTACATACGGGTGCACCCTTAAAATTTATGCTATCAACATTTTTTAAAAAAATCATAAAATTTAATCCTCTTTGCAAACGCATATGAATTCATAGTTTTGCGCTCCAATTGTCCTTTCAAATTATTCTGAGCGAATCCGTATTCAATTTTTAATGGGAAAATGTGCTCTAATAAATTTTTGCGATAACTTTGATGAGAAATTTGTTGATGGCAGCAGTCCTTTGGACTGGGCAAATTACTTATTCATCAATGATCCTAAAATTGATAAATCACTGATCAGCTTACATTTCCTAACTAGTATCTAAGAATTGCAGTGCTTTGTTTACATGACATTTTCCACGTAAATACCATATTTATGATTTATTCCTTCAATATTATATTTATTCTAACATCATGATCCAACTTTCTCTTTTTAAGCATCACGCCCATGAAATTCATGATATAAACCCGATTTATGATGTAACTATAAATTCTCAGTTGATGAAATTAATTCCATTTAAATCCACATAAGTGCATTCTCACTTTATATTGATCACTCATATAAAAAAGTACTGGAAAGTGATAAAAAATGAGAGATAAGGCAATAAATTTTTTATAATTCAAACAATAATATTCTGTATTATATTTTCTATTCTCCGAATAGATCTTCATATACAAATGGTGCCAATTCATCATCAGGATCATCATCTATATATTCTTCCATCTTTTCTTTGATTCCTATGTTGACTAATGCTTCTATGAAAGGTTGTGAATCAATATTCTCAATTCTCATGAAAGAAGCGATGCATTCGAGTCCAAGAAAGAATGACTGTGTCCTAGACTGTTTATATAATATGAATTTATCAATTGCATTCGGTAAATTCACGTCATTCGGGTCGTTGGTCGTCCACCAAATTTCTTTTGCAAATAATTGTGGAAATCTTTGCATAATGAACGACAAGAGTTTTCCTGCATGCTTAAACTCATTTGCTGTACCATTATTTATTATTTTTATAATGTCTTGTATGTATTCTATTGAATCATCGCAAAGAAAAATTGAACTAAATCTATTTGAATCTTTTTCTAAGAGTTTTGTCATTAATCTCATTGCAGATATTCTAATATTATCTGTTTTTTCGGTAATTTCGTTTGCCAATGCTTCAAATGCTTGTATTATTAAATCATCATACAAATTATCGAAATTTTCTGTAGCATTTACTATATCAAAGATGTTTTTAAGATTAGGATTTTCAAATTGAATAACATTATTGAATGCGTTTTGAATTTCTATGTTTCCTTTGTCAATTAATTCTCCTTGAACAATTAAAAGAAGCAAATGAGTACGTTCTTGCGTGTAATGTATTTTTGAATCATGTTTAATTATTGCTAATGAAGCAGATACAACGTCGTTGCATAAATTATTGAAAATTTCGGTTTTATCTCCAGCTTCTATAGCTGATAGGATTTTTACTGATTGGGTGAGAATGGATAATATGTATTTTGATGATCTTATTAGAAGTGGGTGCAAAAAGAATAATGGCAATACAGAATAAAATCTATCATCAATTTCTCTGAGTAAATCATAGGAAGTGACAAATGAATTGATTAGTATTAAGTGTCCTTTAATATATTCAACAAGTTCTGGTATGATCTCGTTGATTGAAACGAAGGATTCGGTCGTATATGAAATAAATGCATGATCGATAAAAGATGGAAATGCAATGTAGTATACCCCAAGTGAAATCATACCTTGCGCTTTGATGCCTATGTTATCGGTTGAAATAATGGAGTTTATGAATAATTCTGAAAAATTGTAGTCCTTTAAGGATGATCTAATGTTCTCATTGATTGTTCTGCATACGTTATATATGAAAAAATAGCTATTTAGTAAATTTTGATTGAAATTATTATAGAACGAATCGATTTGAGCAATTATTCTTGTTTCTTTATCTTCGTCTTCTGTATTTTCGAGAGTTTGTACTAACGGTATTCTTTCCGCTTCATTTTCTTCGATTTCATTTTTATAATCACCATCCATTAAAATCACCTATATCAAAATGGGTGAATTCTAATGGGTCCTTTATGTCAATTGCCAACATATCAAGGATATTAAGTTTTGAAGGCATTCTATGAATAAAAATTAATCTCATATAATTAACTCCGAGACTTGTGAATGATTATCAGTCTAACATAAAAGCTTTCGATATGCCAAATAAGATATTTATAGTTACAAGAAACCATTTTGTAAAAGAAAAATTGTTGTAAAAACAGGATTAATTTTTTAAAGTTCAATAGCACACAATAAACATAATAGTTATAAACAAGTGATTTGTGACCTTAAAAGGGTCTATTCTTCTTTCTTCTCTTCTTCTTTTTTATCTTCATCTTTCTTTTCTTCTTTTTGTTCTTCTTCCTTTTTTTCCTCTTCTTTCTTCTCCTCCTCCTTTGGCTCTTCTTTCTTTTCTTCTTCTTTTGGTTCCTCTTCTTTCTTCTCTTCTTCTTTTTGTTCTTCTTCCTTCTTTTCTTCTTCTACTTTCTCTTTTTCTGGGAAAGTGACATCTTTAAGTATATCCAAGATAGCAGATCTGTTTGTTCGATCCAAAAACTTCCATGCTGTTGCAATTTTAACTCCAACAAATTTTTCGATAATTTCGTTTATTTTTGCTTTATGCTCTTCATCAAGTAATTCCTCATCAAAATTGTCTGGTAATGTTAGTTCTGGTATGAAAGATACTGAAGCTGGTGCGTTCAAGATATGAGCGCTTAATTTATCTGAACCATCTTGAACACTAAAGTACCATTCTTCTTCTGGGCATGTACACTTCTCAGCAAGCATTTTGTCGACTTCAGCAATCATGTCATCCGCTGACATTCCAATAATACTAGAATCTCCGTTAAACATTTTTGCATTTTTAGCAACCAGTCTAATATCATCTATAAAGGCATCGACTGTTTCGTATTGATTTTGAGCTAATTTCTTTTTCATTGTTGAAAAATCCATTGGATGTTTGATAATTGAGTAATATGTTGGGCAAGAATCGGCAACTGGATCGACAGGATTCAAGAATGGCTTGCACATTGGTTGCTTTTTGAAATGGCTGAGCATTTTGTTGCAGTAATTATGATCATATGTGTTCATAATTGTTTTATATGTCACTTTTATTATCAAAATATCGCACCAAAAATATCCAATCAATTTTAGAGCAAAAAAATATGAAATTTATATATAATGATCCCAATTCATCTTTAATAAAAAAAATATTACAATTTAAAGGAAATCCTTCTATTCAATCATATCAAACAATTTCATATATATCCTGGGCTTCAACTTGTAGAAAATTTGCTGTCCATCGTATTCATCCTTTTGATATGAAATTGGATGGACGTGAATAAGTAAATTTTAATGAATTTCAAGGATATAATGATCCAACAATGCAGGTTATCTGTATATCTGATGGTTCATACGCTCTACCAATTGTAGCAGATGAACAAATTTATTTATGGAATTTTATCAATTATAACACTCTAAATAGAGCTTACTAAGTCCAGTTTTCCCCATCGATTAGAAAGATATATTATAATAAAAGTATTAAGTTTAGAATACCAAGCAATTTTTATAAGCATAGTGTTATATGTTGTGAATAGAGCTGAACTAAATCCTATAACTGATTCTTACTCTATATGTGTAATAAATAGATACAATTCATGTTAAAAAGCTTTCCGTATCCGAAAATTTGTCCTTGTGTCAGATCAAAATAATTCTCCTATTTCATGTGTAATAAAGATTTAGCAAAGAATCAAACATTCGTCGATCTGATCCTCAGAAAAAAATTGAAGATATCAGAAAAATTCAATACAATTCAGTTGAATAAAATGTTCTTCCTCTTATTGGGACTCATATTCTCAGGTTCATACTGCTTCATATGTGAAGAATTTGGAGATGACTTCCTTAAGTTAGCCCGTTCTGGAGCATCATATCCAAGAGTTTTTAATGCAACCATGGGATGGTGCTCAGAATTTAGAGAACCTATTGTTCCATTATGCAGAAGCTATATGTCAAAGAACTTAAAGACTATGTACTATGTAGCAAAGGGTTATCCTTTGTGTGATAAGGAATGTTTCTGCGAAAAAATAGGCTTTTGTTAAGCATAGCTACTGCAATCGATTAAAAGGTATTATTATTAATTTATCCGATATGAAAGCAAAAAATAATTCTTTTACGAAATGATATTTTTCTTGAATGAGCCTCGTATAGAGAGATTGTTTGGTTCGTGTGTTAGATTTTTTATGAACACAAGTATGCTATTAAAAATAAATAGTCTCAAATCAAAATCATCAGTTTGTCATATTTGGGGCTCCACTTCATATCGGCATCGAGACGTAAACCATTCAATTTTCATTTCTATATCGCCCAAAATATCCAATCATTATTAGAGCAAATTAAAATAATGATATTCATATGTGGATAACGCAACGCAATTCATCGCAAATAAAAAAGCATCCAAAATTTGTTATCAAACATTAAAATATTTATTAATATGAAATAGAAGGTAGAATTTTTTGAATTCTTAAGGTATAATGATTATTGCTTTTCTATGGTTTGAGATGTAACTCTGAGTAAGATCTTATGTTGCTTGACTGGGAGCTTAAGTTTCAATAAGCCTGATGGGTTGATGAGCTTCTTCTGTTGATCAGGTCTGGCTTCAATGATAGTTCCAATTTCCAAAGTTGCTTGTTTACATTTATATTTCCATTCTTCAATTTCAGTTCTGGGAATATTATCGCTCATATCCTTGAATAGTCTTGCAAGTTCAGAGGCAATAATATATGGAAGTTGTCTTTGATCTGAATACACGTTTTGGTAGTTTTTCCAAATTAAGTTCATATCTTCTTTCCATTTTTCAACAGATTGATATTCATTCTTTTTTATTCTGTGTAAAACGATAGATAAGTCCATTGGTTTCTTTAGCTTTTCATAATATTCTTTTGTTTCGACTGGATCACGAAATTCAGCTGCAATAGGAAGGTCATAAATATTATTAGTGATCTGAAGAATATACTTCTTCTGAATCTGTGTCATTTCTTGAGTAACAGTGAATTGGTTTCTTGTATTCTTCATAGCATTTGACATTTTGATATTTCAATAATTTACATGGCAAAAAAAACATTGGACGCAGTTCTCTATTTAAACCTAATATATGCAAACAAATTTTAGAATACAAATAAAACAAGAATATAAACAAAGATAAAGCTCTATGGTTTGTATTTTTGTAAAATTTCTTGGGCTTTTTCAATAACTTTCTTGGCTGCTTTAGTGAATGTATTTGTGTCAGGCGAATTATCTATAACTGACTGAAATACTTTGATCACATCATTCGAAAATTCTTCATAAGAATGATAAGTATTCTTAATTAGATTTTTATAAACCTTAGATAATGAATACTCTGAACCCAGCTCTTGTTGTGGTACTTTCCAAAACAAATCAGCTTTGGAATAATTCAAAAGTGCGGCGAAAGCAGCAGACATATTTTTATCTTCGACAACACGATTTGGCCTTTGGTCAACCATAAAACCTTCAATTCTGGTAAAAGGAAATTCCGTTACTCTGTTAATTTTACTCATACCGAGCTCTTTTTCGATTGTATTAAGCATTGCATCAAGAGCTGCATGTATCATTGTGTAATCTATTTGAGGATTAATCTTGCATGTTAGTAAAGTTGCATTTACGTAATCTTTTAAGTATCCTTTCCATTCAGAAGACTGTAAGCCAGTATGTTTTGAGAATCCATGTCTGTGAAAGAAAACTAATGCTGTATCATCGCCATATGTAAAAATATTAAGAATTCCAACTGTCTGTAAGTAAGTTTTAAAAAGTGCCATCATGTATGAGCCAAAACCATTGATATGAAACTTGTTTCCGACTGCACAAAATGCTATTTCTGCAAATTTTTCGAATTCTCTAAAACAAATTCCGCCAACAACGACGCCTTGATAAATAATGATAAGAGTTTTATGATAACGATTGAAAACAAGCTCAGATATGTAATCTTGTGACATGTTTGATAGCTGGCACATGAAAATATTTCTTGCTTCTAGTAACCACATCAATGATTGAGAGCAATTATCATTTCGTATGATTCTAAATTGTAATTCATCTTTTAATTCTTCCATTTTACTTGCTTTTGAATCAGTTTCAAAATTTGTAATGATATCTGAGACATTTAACTTCTTATAACCTATTATTTTTGAATTTGTATCTTCTTCGATCCATGGATTCTTGAATGATGATGATTTCCCCATTGAAGGTTTTGGTGGGGAAAATAATTTCTTCATCCAATGTGAAGATATGATCCAGTAAGCATAATTCTAACTCCCATTATAGATAATTAATCATATGATATTAGGAATAACCGCTTAATATCCAAATATTAAATTCTAGAGAATTCAAAAACAGCAAATACTTGATTTCAATGAAGTATAATACTATATTCATTGAGAAAATGTTAACCTAAACTATGTTTATGGGATTTGATTGGTTTCAAAAAAAAATTGTCATAAATCTGATCCAAAATTGGCCAATTATAAGATAAATATATTTATCTTTGTAAGGTAGAAATAATTTATTTGATTTGTGATGTAATGAAAAAAGCGAAATCTACGTCACTTTCCAAAAAAAAATATTTCTATAAAGTAAAAAAAATGAGTGCGAATACTGTTTTCGTTACAGATTTAACTTTTTCGGAAGCGGATATCGCAAAAGCTAATACACCCATTAATGAAGAGAAGCAATGTGTTTTTCCAGCTAAAAATTCTGAATCTGGAGAAAGGTATTTTGTTACATTTATCAAGGATGGGTTACCAGAAAACACAAAGATCTGGGCGTATCTTACATCTCTAATGAACATTGATTTCATTTCGTTGCTCCCAATTGTTGGTTTTTCACATCCTGAAACATCAAATTTCACTTACCCAGCAATATTCCAGAAAAATCAAGGATTTCCAACACTTCTCGATATCCTTCAGAAAGGTGAAGTTAAATTTACCCCAGAGCAAAAGAGATCCATCGCGGTCTCAACAGCCTCAGCTATTCGCTTCCTCCATAACTCCAAAATCGTTCATAACAACTTATACTTAGACAACGTGTTAGTTACTCCAGAAGGAACTTCCTTTGTATCAGGCTACGGCATTCCTTACTCGCAAAACACCGTAACTACGATCAGACCAGAGTTCTGGAACCCACCAGAGCAAGCACCAAGCAATGAAGGCGATATTTTCGATCTCGGCTTGATCTTCAAGGCCATATTTACAGAAAAAGTTCCAACAGATATTTCGATTCCAGAGGACGCTCCAGAAGCATTAAAAGCCATCCTTGAAGGATGCTTCACAGAAATCAAAGGAAATCGTATTACAGAGGACTCTCTTATCACAGCTTTGTTTTCCGAAAACGAAATCTTCGGACCAAAGGATTACGCCAACAGAGACAAGCTTACTCCATTCGCCGCAAAGCAAATCAACATCAACGTCTACGCTGTACCATCAAAAGTCCGTTTCTTCCAACTTTGTAAATTTGCCGAATCCGGAAACGCGGCAGCGATGAACAAAGTTGGTCTACAATTCGAGAAGGGCATAGACTGTGATCGTGACGATGCTCAATCCCTCAATTTCTTCAACATGGCCGCAGATAAAGGATCAATCGAAGCTTTGTGCAACTTAGGCAGAATCTACTTCGAAGGAAACAATCGCTTTGCACCACAGAGTATACCAAACGCCATTTCTTTCTACGATTGCGCTGGTGCTCACGGTGAAATGAACCGCGATAACAAAGAAATGGTCGAAAAAGCCGGTAACGCTCTTCTCCGTGCCGCAGAGATCATGAATACCAACGCTGCTCTAGATGACATCAACGACAGCGCGATCCAATTTTATGAACGCGCTGCATCACTCGGAAACACCGAAGCAGCACTCAAAGTTGGTCGATTCCTGTTCAAGCATATCAATGATATGGCGCAGAGACAAAGAACAGGCGATTTCCTCCGTCGCGCTGCAGAAGCCGGTTCCGCACCCGCCCAAAACGAATACGCGAGATATCTCGAGAAAATCCTCAAAGACGAAGACGACGCACTCAGGTTCTACATGTTGGCAGCTGACCAGGGCCATGAATTGGCACTTTTCAACGCTGGCAGAATTCTGATGAAGAAAAAAGGTGACACTGATGCTATTTCCCGTGGTATTGAGTACATGCGACTTGCTGCAGAGAAGAACAACTCATTAGCCATGTTGAAGCTCGGCCAACTACTTCTCAGCGGCAAACTCGTTGAGAGAAATGCAGAAGAAGGTTTCCAACTGATCAAAAGTTCCGTTGAACTGAAAAACGCTTTGGCACTGAATGATCTCGGTGAATGCTATCTCTACGGCAACGGCTGCCAGCAGAACATCACTGAGGCAAGGCGTTACTTCGAACAGGCCGCCAACTGCAGGATTCCTCGCGGCTGCACAAACTACGGACACATGCTGATCCAGGAAGGTCCAATGAGATACAAAGAGGCATTCGCTGTCTACAGATTGGCCGCAGAAATGAATGATCCAATCGGAATGATCTGCTGCGGACAATTACTCGAGTCTGGTTTCGGTGGTGCTGAAGAACCAAGATACGCACAGGCTTCTTCTTACTACCAGAGAGCTGCAGCACTCGGAAACAGCTACGCATACTCAAACCTCGGAAGAATGTATCAGAATGGAAAAGGCGTAACTCAGGATTCTAAACTTGCTGTGAAAATGTTCAGAAGAGCCATCGAATTAGGAAACACAAACGCAATGTTTAACTTAGGCGCGATGTACGAGAATGGTGCAGGAGTTCCTCAATCACAGGCAGACGCAAACAAGTACTACTTCATGGCTGCTGAACAAGGAAATCCTCAGGCTTTGTACAAATGCGCAACAATTCTCGAGAAAACAGAGGAAACAGCTGATAGAATTAGAGCGGCAAAGATGAGAAGATTCGCTGAAATCAAGATGAGGTTGTTCAGCCTCCTTCCTGATAACATATCAATAGAAGAAGCAATGGGACCTTTCACTGAATAAGTCTATTTTGTATATTTATTATTTATAGCTATATTATTTATATAAATTCTTTTTTGAATCAGTATATAAAAAAACAAAATAAAAATTGATTTATATATATTTTTTTCGTGCTTTTTGTGTTCATTAAAATAGTTATTTATTGGTTGTTGAATAGAGTGAGTATTGGAGTTGAAGAAATAATATCCATAACAATTAACACGTAAGAAACTGTCAGACTGACATAAATAAAATTTTTATTAAAATGAAATATTAATAATGAATATCTCTGATAATTAAACTATAATTTCATATATGGTGGGATCGACGTTCTTTTAGGATGTTTTGTTGAACCTGGTTTTTTCTTTTGCCATGGATGTTCAACAACATGTAACTCTTCGAGATTGAGTTCTTCGGGTGTTTTATCTGATCGATAAAGATATTGACCCGTCTCATAAACAATCTTAGGCATAGAATAGTATTTGTCTCTTGGAATCCATGGATCTGTGAATAAGAAAAACTTCGAATATGTTGTTCCACAACCAAATTCTTTGATAGAATCAATGACTTCTTGACTCGCATTATGTTGGATTGCATATCCTAAAATGATTCCTTTGAATATATATTCAATCATGTTTGCATTGATTCTATAAATCACTTTAAGATCACTACGATAATATAGGGTGTCCAAAGGTGCGTTTAGCACAGCGCTCTATATGAGACTATTAAAGGAGATATATGCTGATTATAAATATATAATAAAAAATATGAATATATGTATATGATGAGTAAGTTGTATTTTGGCTCCATGCCGGGATATAAAATGAATTTTGAGACAAGAGGCGGTTTCGCGGGAAATTTTGGCGGGATTTTTTTCATTTTTTTAATGAATCATAAAGAAAACATCCTCGCTCTTGCAAAAAAATGCAAAGACTGTAAAAAAATCTACGAGACATTGGTAAAATGCTTCGGTATGGATGCTCCTAGCTATTCCACTGTAACGTATCATGTTAGGATGTATCACTTCATGAACAAAAAGGCGCCCATCATAAAAATTGACAAAAAATCGCCGGATCAAAGAAAAATCAAAGCAATTCTTCAAGCGCTAGATGAAGACCCAAGAGCATCACTCAGAAGGATAGAGGAGATGACAAAGATACCACGTACAACAGTCAGTTATTATCTGCACAATTATTTGAACTACAAACTAGCGTATACACGTTGGGTTCCGCACAACCTTAATTCAGTTCAAAAAAAATCTAGAGTCCAATCTTCGAAAGAGCTCCTCTCTATATTGGGTGCGTATCAATCCAAGAAGTTTCGCTTTTTAGTAACAGGGGACGAGTCTTGGTTTCAATATGCAACAGAAGCCAAAATCATGTGGATCCCGAAGGATGAAAATCCGCAAACATTCCCGAAGAAAAAAATTGACACACCAATGATGATGTTGTCGGTTTTTTGGGGCGTGAATGGCATCATCGCAATTGATATTCTTCAAAAACCTAATACGATGAATGCTCAGTATCTAATTGACAATGTTCTTACTCAAATTATCAATTCTGATGAGTTTGAGAAATCCAAACAACAAAAACAAAAGTTTGCAATTCATTTTGATAATTCAAGAGTTCACAAAAGTCATAAGGTAATGAATTACTTGGTGGAAAACAATGTCAAAGTTGTTCCAAACCCAATTTATTCACCTGATATTGCACCCTCTGACTTTTATTTATTCGGCACGCTAAAAAAGAGAGCTGAAGGACGCGAATTCGCGAGTCCAGATGATCTTGAAAATTTTGTAAGAGAGCAATTTGAGCAATTTTCTCATGATGATTTAAAGCGTGTCTTTCAAGCCTGGATCGATCGCTGCGAACGCGTGATTGAATCCAATGGTGATTATATTTAAATAAACTTTATATATATGTAACTTGTTTATTTCTATTCGCAGTATTCAGGTTTGTGCTAAACACACCTTTGGACACCCTATACTTTTCTAAAAATTTTTTCATTGCAAACTGTCCATAAACTGTAATATCTTCTTCATTTAAGGTATAAAATCTGTTGAAACGTAATAGATTTTCAATAGCTGATAGAAATCTCCCTTTGTACTCGATATATGATTTTGTATCTTTGGTTTGACTTTCAAAATAATTGATGATTTTTGGATCAGGTGTGATATTTAAGGTATGACCAGGTTCGTGAGGTCCTATTGCGAAATCATTAACTTTGATCCAGCTTGGATAAACTTTTTCCTTTCGACCAGCAAATCTAGATTTCATTTTTTCGAAAATCCATGAAAATGGTGCATTGAAAATACTATAAATGAGTGTAATAATTGATATGATGATTTTTAATGTACTTTTGATTAACCATACCAATATCATGAGAGAGCAAGAATGTAAACAAAAATTTATAATTTCAATTGAATAAAAAAAAATTAAATGTTGTAAATATATTATATTCTTTAATGCAAGAATTGTATAAAGTTAGAATTGATCTTTTTGATCGTATTAAAAAGAATGTCCCGGAATTAAGTTTTAATTTTGATCATATGAGCCTGGGACGAACTTTAAATTGAATGGTCAATTTAAAGCAAGTATTCAATTTTTTGGTCAATTTAAAGCAATGAATGAGAAAAACTTTGAGCTTAGGGCTAATGAAGGTTTTTACAACGTAGAAAGATAGACAAATGTATATGTCATCATTCCTATGAGTATGGTAGATTTCTATAAAAAGTGAGTGGAATATCACATTGCATTTCGAAACATGAGAGAAATAAGCATATATATACGTTATTACATATATATCTATATGCTATTCTATATTATTACAATGTTAAAATAAGAAAATCTCTAAGAGTCTCATTTGAAATATAATCTATGTTATTTTTATATAACAATTATCAATGAGAATGTAAATTATATTTGATTAGACGATAAATGATGGAGAGACTTAATTATTTATGATTAGACATGTGTGAATAGAAAAATTTGTTAACATTTATGAAGATAATGTGTTTTGATTGAGATTACATTTGTGCTTAGTGTGATATTGCTATTATATTGCATTTATATGTGTAAATTAGGAAAACTCGCACTTTTTCACTTGAATGTGATTCATTGAATTTCAATTCAAGAAAGGAGTTTACAAATGCAGAGTATTGTTCCTTTACCCTGCATTTGTAAACTCCTTTCTCGAATAGCTTGCACTTTTTCACTTGAATGTGATTCATTGAATTTCAATTCAAGAAAGGAGTTTACAAATGCAGAGTATTGTTCCTTTACCCTGCATTTGTAAACTCCTTTCTTGAATATCTTCATTTCTTTTAATTATAAAGATCACATTCTGTATAAAACTCCTCAAATATCCTCATTTTCCCATTACAATAATAAATAAAAATTTTCTATATTTCTTAAATTTCTCTAATCCTTAATTTTCTTATCAAATTTGTTATTTTTTCAATAATTTTTAAAATTTTCTAATATTTTTTGGAAATTTTTATTTAATTTTGTGAGAAATTTATTCAATTCTTATTATATAATAATATCATTCAAAAATATTGTTGTAATTTTTCAATAATTACGATAATTTTTAATTCAATTTTTAATCGAATGTTTTGATGGGACGAGCTTACTGAGCATTGGCTCATCCCATCAAAACATTCCATTCAAAACTCTGGCCTTCATTGAGGCCAGAGCTCACAATTCATCTCCTCAGAGCCAAGTTCCTCGACGGTCGTCCTCATTAGGCACGATCCGAGAGGAACTTGGCTCTTCATTAAAATCACAAGCTCTGGTCATTGCTAAGGCCAGAGCTTCGCAAACTATCCTCGGGGCCGGTTTCCTCAAAGACCGCCCTGATTCAGGGCGGCCGGAGAGGAATCCAGCTCCGAGAGAGTGCCCATACGAAGCTCTGGCCTTAGCAGTGACCAGAGCTTTCAAAAACAATCCTCAGGGCCGAGTTTTGCGATGATCGTCGATCATGTCGACAGTCTCGCAAGAACTCGGCCCCTGAAAGACATACAGATACAGGCTCTGGCCCCAGCAAAGGCCAGGCTCGTTTTAAATACCCAGGGCCGGCTTTCTCAAATGCAGCCCTTATCCCGGGCGGCAGGAGCGGAATCCGGCCTTGGGATACTTACCAAACGAAGCTCTGACCCTAGCAAAGGCCAGAGCCTACAAATGCAATCCTCAGGGCCGATTTTGAGGGAGATCGTCCACATCATTGACGATCTCCTCTCATTTCGGCCCTGAAAGAAAGAAATACACAGGCCCTGACCATAGCAAAGGCCAGGGCTTCGCTTTAAATCCATAGGGCCGGCTTTCTCAAATGCCGCCCTTATCCCGGGTGGCAGGAGCGAAAACCGGCCCTGGGAATCCTACAATACCAAGCTCTGGCTCCTACTGAGGCCAGAGCCTGCAAAATTCATCCTCAGGGCCGAGTTTTGCGATGATCATCCACATGATAGACATTCTCGCAGAAACTCGGCCCTGAAAGACGTAATATCACAGGCTCTGGCCTCAGTAGAGGCCAGAGCCTCGCTTACATTACTCAGGGCCGGCTTCTCAAATGCCGTCCTGATCTATGGCGAGGAGAGAAATCCGGCCCTGGGAAGCATGAAATACGAAGATCTGGCCTTATAAGAGGCCAGAATCTGCAAATACTCCCTTCTCTACAGATTATGATCCAATGTAACACAGAAAGCCCAGAAGGAAGCCCTTTCTCAAGGTTAAGACTTCCTTTCTGGCTTTCTGATACTGGATGGAGTGGGGTTTGGCTTCCATTGCAACTCCTTCCAGGAAGATCAAATGATTACACAAAAGTCATGGCAATTGTATTCTAACACTATAAATACAATTGCCATGGCCTACAATTGCGAGTGCCTGCTGCTTCAGCAGAGATTTGCAGCAGACACTCGCAATGTTAACCAAAATTCGTCTGAAAGTTAGAAGATGGGCTTTTTCTCAAGGTCAAAGTCCATTTCCTAACCTTCTTATATTAAAATGAGCATTTTGACAGATTATTATTTTTTATCCCGGCATCATCAGCTTGTCATTCTAAGCTTATCATTTTCAACTTATACTTATAAATTCTAAAACAGTGATTATTGAATTCACGAAATAGAACACCACATTAAGAAATATTATTTACTAACTTTTTCAATAATTAAAAAATATCAATGATACTTAAGTGTCATCACATACAACACATTCTTATGATCATCATAATATATATTATAGAATATTGCATAATAATCCAAATTCAATTTCAATATTAAAGTGTACTATCCATTATCTCTTAACATCATAACATACTCAACGAGTACTGATCATATGTTATTGATCAAGCCTTTAAAACAAACTACATATATGATTGCTTTAAATTGACCAAAAAATTGAATACTTGCTTTAAATTGACCGTTCAATTTAAAGTTCGTCCCATATGAGCCTTTTTACTATCCTTTTTTCTCAGGGCTAACCCCATGCGAAATTAAAACTTCAATCACTTCTTGGTGATTAATTTCAACAGCGATTTCAAGTGGAGTTTCCCCAAAATTATCTTTTGTATTCACATCAGCTCCATTTGAAATAAGAAATTGGGAAGTTTCTCTATCGTTATTATATTCTGTAATATGAAGAAATGTTTTTCTGTTTTGGTTCTTGCAATTGATTGTAACACCATTTGAAACGAGATCTTATGAAATATCTATTCATGAATTTCCAAAAGCAATATGAAGTGGACTGTTATTAAAATTATCATATACGTAAATGTAATAAACAGAAATTCATCAAAAGTGACAGCTCTCAATTTTTTGACATTTGTAAATTCTAAATTGAATGAGAAAAATGAAATAATACTAAGCATAATACAATATTCTAAATTTAATTATAATTAGGAAAAAGTTAGTTTTGAGAGTACTTTTCATAGGCATATAGAATGAAATCTTCTGAAAAAGAATATCACATAAACTCATATTATTTCTAATATATAACTATTTTATATAAAAATCAAATTCAATGATCTTAAAAGCGAAGGATAAACCTCAAAATTTACGAATATAATGAGTGGGAATATTTCATATGGTTTTATGATAGATAAGCATTATATTCCACTCATTATTTCGTAAATTTTGAGGTTTATCCTTCGCTTTTAAGATCATTGAATTTGTTTATATAAAATAGTTATATATTAGAAAATAATATGAGTTTATGTGATATTATTTTTCAGAAGATTTTGTGTTCTTCTTCAAAATTTTATTTTTTTTATTAAAAAGAATCTTTACAAAATATACATTTACTTAAATTAATATTTAAAAACATGCTCTATCAAAAGTTCCAAAAATTCAATATTTTAGCTTTTCTGAGGTGTCACTTTTGATGAATTTCTGTTTACAACATTAGCTGCATTAATATCAGCAACATGAGATAAAAGAACTTTTATTATAAGTTGTTGTTTTACCGAATTCACAATCAACTTATAATGATTCAATATGAAGTGCAGTTTTTCCCAGCTAATTTCTTGAAATTATATTTACACTTTGTGCTAGAAAATGCTCAACTAAAGAATTTCCAAAGCAAGAATAATAAACAAAGCATTTTTTCGATATTATTTGATCTAGAATGTTATTTATTTGCAGTAGTAGGATAGGAAGGGTTGTGTGACTTTTTTTGTTACGTCTATATATAGATGAAGGTATATTTTCACATCTTCTATATATAGATGATATAAAAATTTTTTCTTACGTTTTTTAAGTCATGAATTTGTAAGAAAGTGCGACATTATTAAATAAATTAGTAATAAATATTATATACTAAACACATTTTAAAAAATTAACATTAATTTTAAAATAATTTATTTTTTATCTTTTATAAAAGAAGCTATATATAGATGATGTCAGATATTCCGCGATTAATTAAACATTGTTTAAATCCTGAATGGGTTAAACTTCAATTTAAAAATGAAGATTGTGAATTATTAAATGAATATGAAAGCCAAAATAAGCTAATGAGGTATAAATATAATGATAAAGAATATTTAATTTCATGGAATCAATGGAGTCATAATCAAAGACCTCATAAACGAGAAGAAGAAATTGAAAATAATGAAATGGAAATCATTGATGACATTAAAGAGGATGGAATTCCTAAATTTTGTAGAAAAACCTTTAGAACTAAGTTAGGAGCATATAAACGTAGAGTATTAAATCCTGAATACATAAAACATTTATTTAAAAAGGAAGACTGTGAATTATTAAACGCTAATGAATATGAAAACGCTAAATCAAAACTGAGATATAAATATATTGGAAGTGATGAAAGGTGTAAAGATAAAGATAAAGTTTATTCAGTTTCATATAATAACTGGCACACGTTAGGGATAAGAAAACATTTAGGAGATTATGGTAAAAGTTCTGAAATTCTTCAAATCTAGTATGTACGAGAGAGTAAAAGAAATTAGAAATAATTATTTTCATGAATAAAAGATTCACTACCATAATGAAATACAAAATGAAATAAAAAATAAAAAAATAAACTTTAAAAATTCATGTCTCAGAATCAACATTGAACTTTAAGAAACTAATGATTATTTGAATTTATGAAATCAATTATTTGATTCATTCTTTCTTCAATCTCTTCTATTCTTTTTGTTAAATCATCAATTTTCATTAATGAGGTGATTCTTGATTGAGGAATAGATTTCAAACTAACCCCCTTTATTTTTGAAATTTTGAATCCATCAACTTTAAACATTTTATTCAATTTACACGTTGTCAATTCTTCAAATAATTTTTTATTATTAGCATAATAGTCATTAAATTCTTCAACAGATGAAAAAATTTTTATTTCAGTAATTGGTTTAACAACGTTTATTTTTTGTTGAACATTTTACTTTCATTTATTTCTTCCTCCTCTGTTTCATTTATTTTTAAAATCGGTTTCATTTATCATTAAATAAAAATTAGAATATAAGTGATGAAATATATTTTTTAATTAATATTAAATCAGAAATGGCGGCAGGATTCTTTAAAAAATTATGGGATGGAATTAAGAAAGCTGCGGGTTGGGTTCATAAAAAGATTATTAAACCCTTGCAAACTTTTTGGCACCAGTAGCGAAAACGGCAGGAACTATCATAGGTGGAGTATTAGGTACTAAAGCAGGTAATCCGGCGATGGGAGCACAAGCAGGTAACGCAATTGGTGGAATAGCTGAAGGAATACTTAATAAAATAGGAGGTAGATAGTGGAAAAATAAATATTATTTTTATCTTAGTATCGGTTGAAGTCTTTGATAAACTTTTTCTCCTTTATTTAAATTTCTCTTATTGGGGCAGCTTTTGGTGTTATTGATTCAGCAACGTCACTAATTGCTTCTTTATTCTTAAATATCCAATTTGCTCCTTCTTCATTGTTTCCCAAACTTTATGCGCTCCTCTTTTTACTTTATCCCACAGTTTCTTAAATATACCTGCAGCCATAGTTGATTATTTCATTAAAATTAAAAATTCATTTTCATCTTTTAATTTTGATTTTTTATTTATAATAAATGACGACTAACTATTTGGTGCCAAACACTAAACCGATTAATGGAAATGTGTTTCATTCATTCGAAAAGATAAATGAAATATTCGCAAAGAATGACGGTAGAAGATATTATAGAGAACTTGAAAGTTCATGCTATGACTCTGATGCTCCATATTTTGATGATAAACAAACTCATTTAAGAATTACAAATCCGGCTCATGATGTGAACCAATTAGGTGACACATATATTAAACGCAAAGTTAAAGCAACTCTAGTTTCAAATAAAGCTTTCACATGTGATGCCGCTTTTAAATGCATGCGTTTATTCGTTGGTTACAAATCATCAAATCAAAGCTTTAAACAATTAGAAGTAGAAACCGAAAGAGGTGATGCCGGTTATCTTCAATGGATTGCGCCCGTGAATCTTTCGCATTTGCAACATATAAACCAAAATCAGAAAGGAAAGTTAAAAAGTTTGTTCATTCGTTATATAATAATGTTCAAAAATATGATAACTCAGTATGTGGTAAATATATTGACCCTTCAGAAGTTTTCAAGAACGCAAATGAAGAAGTTGATATCACTTTTGATATGATTATTCCGGTAAATGATTTGTTAGCATTTCAGGCGTTCGATGATTATCCTAAATCATTTGGTGAAATCATTCTTAAATATTATGTTTTCAGGGATACTTTAGTATTTTGTCAGGTTGACCCGTTAAGAGTTGCTGATTTACAAAATTACGTTTATGAAAAGATAACTGATGAAAATTATGAAAAGATTATGAATCATGTTTATAAATATGATCGCAAATTCCAACAAATCGGACTTCCTGCCAAATTAATTACAAGCTTAGCCGCTACATCTGCTGACGCAACAGTTGATGACGTTATTATTTCATGCACAAAGATGGAAGTTTTAGAGGATAAATGCATTACACCAGGATACGGTTTAATTGAAGAATCAGTTAAAGCAATACCACGTTTATTCAGTAAGGAAGATCCATTCATGATTCCAGCTCAACATATTGACGTTCGTTCACTAAATGGAGGTTGCATCACTCCTGAAGGTATCAGCTCAGATTTCTCATACGCTCTTCATAATGTTACAGATGTTGTGTTAACATTTCCGAAGAATGCAATGCAAAGAACAGTTTTAGAAAATCCAATGCTTCGAGGTCTTCAGGTCACTATAGATTCCAGAAACTTCCCCGATCAAGCGATGACCACAGTGGGTGACATATTCTTTACACGTATGCTTCAAGCTTCTGATTTAGATGGAGTGAATGAATGCACAGAAGAATACGAGGACTCATTAACTAGACCACTGAATGATGATAATGGCACGCCATTAGCTAGAACATGGAAAGACCAAACTTCATTCTTATGCACTATTCCAGTTCAACGTGATGGAGCGGGTATATTCTTTGATGGATTAGAAACTTTCAACTCACAAGTTACAGTACAAGTGAAAGCTTATCCAATCATTCAGGGTGAAAATGACACTTACTGTTCAAAGGTGACAAATCCTCCTCAGGTTTGGTTTACTAGGACTACGTATTGGACATGGACACCGGATGAAGGTTTGAAATATCATCCAACAGGTACACCACCACAGTATAGAAGTTCATATGATGAAATATTGATGAATAGAAATGTTTAAAATTATAAATTTATTTTTGATTAAATGGATTTAAATTCATCCACCCCTTATGAAGAATTAGCGGAGTATATAATACATACGTAGATGATATGATTAATGAAGCATTGAGTGATAATAGAAATGCTCTATCTAAGGAAAAATTAATGAAAATTCCATATTCTGAATGTTACTTAAATTCAATCACTGCAGCAATTGGTAAACAAAATAAAGGTAAAACATTAACGATATTAAAACAAATTATCATTATTGCTAACACTTCCCCCATTCACATGTGTTAATTTATATCAACCGTTCAGGTTCACCTTCAGATGATACATTTGAATCTTTAAAGCATTTAATCAAAATTCCAATTATTTATTTATCACAAGAAGAAGCAGAAGATTATTTAAAAAACTTTTTAATGTATAAAGAATTATATAATACAATCAAGAAGCAAGGATTAGAGGATAAAATTATTGATAAACAACGGGATGAATTATTTGAAACACTTTCTATTTCAAATTTTGATAGAGAATTTTTGCATTCACTCATTTTTCTAGATGATGCAGTGAAATCAAAACTAATAACAAATGAGAAATCATATTTTAATCAGTTATTAACTCAATGTCGACACATTCAGTGTTCATTCTTTATGGCTGTTCAATATTTCAAAGCATTAAGCACAAACATTAAATCAAATCTATCAACCCTTTTCATTTTCAGTGGGTTTAGTCGTCAACAGTTGAACGTTATGCTTTATCAAGTGAATTTACCAATGAGCATTAATGAACTTTACACACAATATCAGCAATTAGGTGAACATGGAAAAATAATAGTTGATTTAAATAAAGGAAGTGTTAAATTTGATTAACTTTTTATAATTAATTTTTATTTTTTATTTATAATTAAACATGACAGAAATGGCAAATCTTCTACAGGTTCCATTAAAACAAGGAACAAACAAAAAGGGTGCATATAATAGAACTATGAAAGTTCCTGATGGAATGAAAGAATTAGTTCATATTGTTGCTGGTCTTCAAAAAGATGTTAAACAAATGAGAAACGTTTTAACATTACCAGAAGCTCAAGCATATGCCAAACGTCAAGGTCCAAATTGGGAAGCACACGAAGCAGACATTACGGGTCCAAATGGAAAACCTGATGGTATAAATGAAGTTTTCGTTACTGATGGTCAAGGTAATATTAAAGTCATAAATGGTTATAAATTAACTATAACTGATTATCCTAAACGTAAAGCATATAATGAACGTTATCCTATGCAATTTGATGAAAATGGAAAAGCTGTTAAACAATACATTGGAGAAGGTGAAAATGGTCCAATTAATTCATACCGTCATAATCCATATTCTTATTTCAATGAAGAATTAAATGCTATTGAAGAGGGACCGGATGGATTACCACGATATTCTAACCAGTTTGATGGTCAATATGCAAATATTAGACCTGAAATTTCAGCTAAGAAATTCTTTAAAGTTGCTTTATTCGATCCAGTTTTCGCAAATGTTAAAGATGAACTTAAACAGCAATTCCAACCAATTATAGTAGCAAGAATTGCATCAGGTGCTTTATCTCAAGCATTCAAAGATTTAATTAAGAAACCATTATATCAGCAACGAGGTTTAACTTATGATTTAGTTAAGGAATCAGATAAAAGAAAATTTGAGAAATCAGATGATTATAAGAATGCAATTAATGAATATATTCGGTCTATTAATTTCGATGAAAATGCTAAAAATCAACTTCATGAACAAATACAGGGAATAATAGATTCAAAAGTTCCAGCAAAATAAAAGTTTAAATATATTTTTTTTATTCGATTATAAATGAGAAGACGTTTCACTAGTCAAAAGAACACTAACGCAAAAGCAGAGATTACGGTTGGTTATAACGTAAATGATGATAAATCACGAATTATTCAAAATGTTAAAGTTAATGTTAGCCCGAATTAACAAGGTCAGCAACTCAACCAAATTTATTAACTCGTGACTTACCGAAAAAGGAGGAGAATGAAGAAAACCATGAGAATGGAGACCCAATCATTTTATCTGAACCTGGTAAAGAACCTGTTGAAATTCCCACTTATCCAACATACCCCCACCACTTTCATCAAACATCGAGAACCCATATAAAATAGACATTAATTCTGAATTAATGAAAATTTACCGTGATATAATAATTAATAATTATGATTCAATAATAAATTTAATTGACCAATCCGGTTTAATTATTTTACCTTATGAATCATTAATTCACATTATCGCCATTCTTTGTGATGTTCAAGATTCAGACGTTAAGATTCAATTTTTCATAGATGATGAGGTTTCATGCTGCGGAACAGTTGCAAAAATAAATCCTATAAAGGATATTAGCACAATTAAGATATCAAAGAACGGAACAACAACTGAACTTCATTTAACATATAATGATATTTATAATAAAATAGTTGATGAATATAAAATATCACTTGAAAAATTCTTTGTTAAGGCTATTTAATATTCAAGCATTAACATTATCGAATAATAATCCTTTGAATCATAATCAATAATAATTGACCTTTCACCAGTTTCTATCGTTTGTTTTATTTCTTTTTGTTCCCCACTATCCGGATCGGTCATTGTAATTGTTTTTGTTATAGTATCAGCTTTATCTTTAACTTCAATCTTTTTTCCATCGGGATATTTAAACCAAAATTCCAAAAATTCGATATTGTCAATCTGTTCATATTTTAATCTATCAATTACATTTTTAATACCATCTGAAAATCTTATGAAATGGTCATTATATGGGTTTGATTGAACTAAATTTGAATGAAGTGAAATATAACCTGTTGATGAATATGACATTGACTCATATTTTCTGAAAACACTAAAATTTATAACATGAATGAATTTCTTATTCGTTGAATTTATGAATTCTTGAGGTAATCTTATTCTAGTTTTATTTATCACTGGAAAATAACGCTTTACCATATTTTTAATCGTAATAAAAATGTCAATTATCAATATTATTTCGAATAATAACTGTGAATTAAATTTAACAGTTAGCGGAATTTATAATGTTACTCTCGTTTCTGTGAGTGGTAAATTTAATCCCATTCTTTTAGACCCTTCAGATTATATATCATTTATTAAAGATGACCTTGAAAAAACGTATGATATGTATATAAATAATGTGATAGCGAAATGGGATATTAACATGATTTTAAGTTATTTAAATGAATCATTTATCGTATGGTATGAAGAAAATTTTAAATCAAAACCTGATAAACTTTTTGAACTTGATGAAATAAATAACCTTATTAAATTTCCGCTGAAAATTAAATTTTGTACTCCTCATCTTCGTTCATTGTTGGGAATATTAAATTTTGAAAAAGATGTTGGGGATGTTTTGTATTCTGACACGGTTCCAATTTCATTTTAATCAAATGTGATAAAGTTAATACCCCAATGAGATTTTCACATCAAACATTAGACCCTAACTCTTACCCATCAATACAAAACATTTTATCCATCAACTTAAACACATTTTCTTTATCATATCCGTTTCAATTATCTGGGAATTCATTTATTCTTCATTCAAAAGATTTATCAAATATTAAATTTAGAATAACTGACCTATTTGATTGTGATTTAGAATTTATGAATGAAATATTATGGCAATTTCAAATAGAGAAAATAGCTGATGAGATAACGGATTAAATATTTATTTTTAAATCGTAATAAATGATTAAACAACAGCAACCACAACAACTTAAGGCACAAAACACCCAGGTCCTTCAGACCATTACATACGCCATATATGCATATAATTCAAAGACGGCAGAACAAACGCAAAGGTTGAAATATGGAGATTTGGAGATAGTATTGAAAAATGAACATTTCGAATTCGTTTGCAAAGGTGGTGCAGTGATATCAAATATAAAAGAAATTTTATTTATGAATTCAAAAATTAAAGGAATAACGGATGATATAACATCAATTCCACCAGAAGAACAGAGATATTACGCATTAAATGCATTTCCTAAAGTTTTGAAGATTGGAAGATTTAATTTAAATGAGGAATTCATAGAAGGTTTCCTAAACGACATAATGAAGAAGGTGGATAGGAATATGTGGATAGTGATTAAATAAGAAGGCAAATTTGGTTTATGTTGATGAAAAAGATAATGAAATTAAAGAAAAGGTTGAATGGTATCATGAATGGACATTTGAGACTTTTAAAGTTAAAGCTGATACAGAATGGGTTTCAGGATGTTTAGACCTTAAAGCAGATAAAACATATGTTGATGATTAGAAAGAAGTGACAAAAAGATGTGATTCAAACATTAAAGAAATGAAATACTTCAAACATTATATCCTGTTGGTTCTATTTATACGTCAATGAACTCAACAAATCCTTCAGAAGTTTTAGGTTTTGTTATGTGGAAGCAGATTGTGGATAAATTCTTATACCGTGCTAGATATTCAAAGCAAACAGGAGGTTCGAAGAAAATTAAAGAAGCAAACTTACCCCCACACACTCATACAGGAACTACAAACTTTTCTGGCGACCATAGCCACTCATTAAGAGACCACCCATTATACAACTCAGAATATGAAGCTGGCTATGATGTTTTATCTCCAGATTATAACCATTCAGCAAAAAAGATTTTTCGACCAACTGAACTAGGAGGAAATCATGTCCATACTTTCACAACAAATCCAACAGGTTCGGGTAAAGATTATATGCCACCATTTGTGACTGTATTCGCATGGTACCGCGTTCATTGAATGTGCTTGAGACTTGACCCAAAGGGTTTAGGCTTACCGAATGAACTAAATATATTTTATGTCTGTAATTAATTAGGTAATGAACTGCGGAAATAAATGTTTACGTTAATGTTTTCATTAATGTTTTCAGGTTATTCAATAATTAATTATTTTTGAAGAACTGAAGGTGTCACTACGTCACCATGTGCCACTCGGTTAATTAACTTCTCTGAAAAAATGAGACAACATGACATTTTGACAACAGTCCTGGAAATAAATGTTTACGTTAATGTTTACGTTAATGGTTTCAGGTTATTCAATAATGAATTATTTTTGAAGAACTGAAGGTGTCACTACGTCACCATGTGCTACCAGGTTAATTAACTTCTCTGAAAAAATGAGACAACATGACATTTTGACAACAGTCCCGGAAATGATTTGTCATGACTTCATCGTAATGAGTGTAAATGACCCAAAAATATATTTTAGGTGAAGAGGTGAGATCTCACCTGTTTTCTCACCTCCTTTTTCACCCTCACCGCTTAGCGGCTCAGATTGCTTTTGCTTTCTCGTGAATTTTCACGAATTTCCTTAAGATAGAAAAAATAAAGTTAGTTTTATTTTTATTTATTTTTTATTTTGTATAAAAGATATGATTTCAACAATCGGCACAACAACAATTCAAGCCACGAACGGCGGGACTCTGTCCACAACTACGGCACCAAACTCGCTAGTCATGAATCCTACGTCAATGTTGGTAGAGATGAAAAACTTCATTCCTTCTTCATATACTTTTGAAACAGAAATACAAAGAATAAAGCAAGAACTTTTAACAAGTAATTTAGACTGTAGTGCGAAAGATGAAACAAATGGAGAGGAGCTATATGAAATGCAAGATATCATAGACCATTTGCCTAAATTACCGGAAGTTCAGCAACAAAAACTAACTATTCCTGAATTCGATGAAATTGAAGTTAAAGTTACTGATTCAGTAGAAATAAAGAAGTTCATACGTAAAGTAAATTATGAATTCCTTGGTTTTCATTGCAACCATAAAGTTATGAACAAAGATTGCGACATGGTATATAAGAACATCTCTGACATATATAAATCTGAGGAGTTTAAGACTTACGATAACTTTGTTTCATTAGTTGCTGAATGTGTATGGCAGATAAGAGATAAAGATAAAAGATGTAAAATATGGAATGGACAAATAAAACCAACAACTTTTGAGTTAAAGAAAACCATTGACGCCTTAGTTGTTCTAGCAGGTCAAATTTCAATGTATAACGCAAAAATGAATCCGCAATGTTCAAAATGTAAAGCAGCAATGAGGAAATATAACTACTCCGTCAAAGAGATAGAACGTATGAGAAACGACTATGCTGACTTAAAGAAAGAAGTAGAGAAACCAGCAGAAGATAAAATGGACATGTTAGCATTTCTGAACAAAAACTATCCAACAGCTGACGATTTCCTTCTATCTGATGTCAAGAAGAAATATAAAGAAACCTTCGGCATTGTTAAAACTTTTGACATACTGACAGAAGAAATAGAAGCTACGAAATTGTTTAGAATTTCAAATATACATCGTACAATTCATGTAAAACGCTTATAAAATAACTGGGGTGAAAAATTAGGTGAGAAAACTGGTGAAATCTCACCTCTTCACCTAAAATATATTTTTATTGAATTCAGCAACAAAAATAATGAATTTCATTAGTTAGAAAAATAACGCTAATTTTTTCTAAGAAAATTTTTTATTTTGTATGTAAAGACAGTAATGACAAACATTGAGTTTGAAACAGTTAGAAAGATAGACAATGACACCAAAGTGGTTAGAATAGGTGATTTAAACGTAAGATACTCAAAGAAATACAACAAATATTCTTTGTCAGACATTATAACACCATCTGGAAAGAAAACAAAGGACTGGGTTAGAATTGCTTCTACTCAGAAAATTTTGACAAGAAATCCTGAGCTTATGATATCAGTAGCATTTCATGGAACAAGAGCATATCTTATAGACAAAAGTCTTATACCAATAGTTTTGTTATGGTTAGACCCAGTTGTTGGATATAACTTCATAACTTATGGTTCATTCGACTCAGAACGTTGCAGTGAAGGCTTACTTTACATCGTTCAGAAACCGAAGGACTTCAATACAAAGAGATATAAGATAGGAAGAACATATAATATAACTCAAAGATATGACAGTACAGTCAATAGAGTCAAGGTTGTGTTCGTTAATGATATGAGAGCTGCTGAAACAGAACTGCTTGAAGTTTTTGAGAAAATGTATGGTGCTCCCATGAAAGGTAAAGAAACGTTTGAAGTAGATGAGATAGATAAAGCTATAAAATTATTTGACGAAGTTGCTGAAAAATACATGTAAAGCGTTTATTTTTGGTCTTTTGTGAAGGTCAGAAAAAATAAAGTTAGTTTTAAAATTATTTTTATTTTGTATGAAATGACAGTAATGTCAACATCAGAGAACACAACAACTGCTATCGTTCATGAAGCCATTAATGAAGAATATGAATACATACAATATAACAAACAATTGAGACTCATTCGTTCTGTCAAAGATGATATGTACCAAATGCAAAGTATAATGAATGCTCTTCGTTCTACAAAGCAAGCATATCATTGGTTTGAAAACCAACAGACAAAAGAACTTTTAGAAGAATTTCCTCATATGATTGCTTCCCTCGGAAAACCGAGAGAAGAGATTCCGTATGAAAATCGCAAGAGGGTAGAAAAGAGGTTAGAAATGAGGTTAGATCTACCCTTCTACCCTAAAATATATTTTGGGTCATTTACACTCATTACGATGAAATCATGACAAAACGTCTACCCTGTCAAAATTGAAGTTGGAGACAGAAGATACGTAGTTTTAAGGGTTAATGGTAAATTCAAGGGTCAATTTGATTACTTCAAGAATTTGATGAATTCATGCACAAAGGAATTTTATGATAACCTTTTAACATATTTTATCAATTACGACCTTTCATCATTTAATGTACGAATCATACCGATGACTGAAGCCAAACAAGATTTAATTGAATTATCAACAAATCCTTTAGATGTATGGATAAATACACATTATGATGAATTGTGTGCAGGTATGACGTGTAAAAATGCTCTATTCTGCAAACCATCAGACATGAAAGACAAGAATTTCCAAATGAGCATTAAGGATAAATGTGATAAGAAACAGAGAAGAATAGATGGTAAACAAACATGGTGTTATGTTTTGAAAGAAGAAATGAAAGGATTATATAAACAAATTGAACCAAACGATAATGAGGATTCATTTACTGACGATGAAATACCTGTAAATGAAGCTTTATAAAGTATGATTGGAATTTATTTTTGCATTAATCCTGCCGTGTTGTCAAAATGTCATGTTGTCTCATTTTTTCAGAGAAGTTAATTAACCGAGTGACACATGGTGACGTAGTGACACCTTCAGTTATTCAAAAATAATTCATTATTGAATAACCGGAAACCATTAACGATAAAATATATTTTTGGTCGTTTATGACAAAAATAAATGGTTCATTTACTCACAATATTTTTTGTACAAACGACCCAAACTTTTAACTTCTTTTCTGCAGCTTCTAATGCTATCTTAGCGAGTTCATATTCTCTAAATTCTCTCTTTAAATTTTCTTGTTCCCATTGGTCTAGTTCGTATGGAGAATCTCTATAACCATAACATATCTCACGTTCATGTTCTAATTGTTTTTCGCACATTTTTTAACTTCTTGTTCGAACAAAGGTTTAGCATTCTCTACTGTATCTTCGAGTTCTTCTTCATCTAATTTCTCATGAACTTTCTTGTCTATGGAGTCCATAATTTTTCCAACTGCTATGCAATATTTTGGAGAAGCCCACATTGCTATATAGTTTATAAGTCTTGGGTCTACATACGTTCCTCTAACCTGTTTGATTCATCAGGAATTCTGCATGAATTTTGTATAAAAAGCAACCGCCGGAATTAAGACGGTTGCTATATTCTTCAAAAATGCCTTATATACTTCCCAGGACTTATTTTCCAACAACTTTCTAAAGTCTTTCCTAAACTGCTGACACATATTTGTTGCATTAATGTAACCATCCTTGTCTCTACGTAAGACTTCAATACCATTAATAAGTGCCTTTTGTGAATGTTTCGCCATTAGATTTGTTCGCGAATGTTTTTGCTTCGACTGACATTTCTGTTCTTACATACAAAATAAAAAAAATAAAAATAATTCATAAGTGCCTTCCTCATTAATCCTGCTTGTGTTTCAAAATGTCATGTTGTCTCATTTTTTCAGAGAAGTTAATTAACCGAGTGACAATGGTGACGTAGTGACACCTTCAGTTCTTCAAAAATAATTCATAAGTGCTTCTCATTAATCCTGCTGTTTGTCAAAATGTCATGTTGTCTCATTTTTTCAGAGAAGTTAATTAACCGAGTGACACATGGTGACGTAGTGACACTTCAGTTATTCAAAATAATTCATTATTGAATAACCGGAAACCATTAACGATAAAATAACTGATAACAAAATTTTTATTTTTATATAAATGGATACCCCAAAGCTCAAAATTTACCACGAAAACCGAGAAGAACCTAGAAGGGTTCGGGAAGAGGAATAAAAATTAAATTTGGATTGGGTTTAAAAATTCATCTTTATTAAATTCATCTCTTCCAATCAATTTATTTATTCTATTAAATTCTTTTATTTTTGCTTCACTCAGTTTAAGGATTGAACGGTAAGTTTCTAATTTTTCGATTATTTCTTTCCTCTCTTTATCGTTTTCAACCCCACCGCATTGTGGCTTCTTTTTGTAATAGCATATTTTTGATTTAATTCTGTTTAGTTTCTTTTTATATTCATTGTCACTCATTTCTTACGAAATAAAAAAAATTAAATATTATTTAAATATAATGGAGTAATAAAATAAATCGGAATTTCTATTAATTTATTGTCAACTTCAACTAATGCATTGCCGTTAATATATCTAACAAATTCAGCTATTGTGTCAAATCTTCGTCTTCTTTTTGTCATTGATTTATCAGTTTTTTCCATAATCGAGATGAATCAAAACTTTATCCCCTTGTTTAAAATTCATGAGCCCGAATTAAATTTGTTCACGTTTAACATCATTCAACCTTTCCATTTGCTTTCTAATATATTCCCATTCTTTTGAAATATCATTTTTCATTTCCACTGGTTTCATGTTTATAGTTCTATGCCATGTATTATTATAATAATATACTAACTGTTGTATGATGGAGTCATGATTTCCATCCCAGTATATCTGACGTTAACCCCTAACGCATCTCTAAGAGTTCTCATTACCGCATCAACTATTTTTATGAAACGTATATGGAGAGGATGAAAAGAAAAAATTAATTTGTGGGAAATAATGAGCCATAGCTGCCTGAAATCCTTTATCACCATCACCCCTGATATTATCTACTCTTTCATGATCTAGTAAGTATTGAATAGCTCTTCTTGTTTCCTGTTCTGTTTTCCCTTTCACCGGAATGCAATATAAATATCTAGTGTTAATGTTAATGGCGAATAAATAAGTAACGTTTCCTTTTGAATATTTTAAATGATCGATTTCGTATGAATATGGATATGGTGCAAATGAAGGGCGACTAAATTTTTCCTTTAACGGTTGAATTTTTGGGTCAATTGGTTTATTTAATATCTTGAAATCCTTTTTAAAATCTTTTTGCTTCTTTAATGTTTGAAATGGATATAATAAAGTGAATGATGAAGGATTAACTGAAGGAGGAGGTACTGTCGTTGGAGGTTTTGGTGTTGCAAGTGGTTTAATTTTATCTGCTTTGATTTTGGATTTCATTCCTTCCTTCATTAATTCTGGATGTATTCTATTCATTTGTTTTAAATATGCTGTATATAAAGGTTTGATATACTTTCCCGCTTCGAGTTTATGTTGAAGGATGAATTCCAAAAGTTGATCTTCATTTAAAAGTCGGGCTGAATATGATTTAACTAATGAATCATAAATTAAAGCTTGTGCTTCATTTATGGTCTGAAGGACCTGGGTGTTTTGCACCTTTTGTTTTTGTTCCTTTGGCTGTTGAACATTTGCTACTTTAGACCTCGGCTTTGGCTTTTGCGGCTCAGGATTATATAATTTATATAATTCATCAATATCTTCTTCTGTTAATACTTTATTTTTGAAATCTTTCAACTGTTTAAGTTGTGATTTAGTTTTTCCCTTTGAATATTCATTATTTTTAATTTTGTCTTTAATTTCAGAAATTATTTTATTATGATATTTCAAAATTTCATTTTTATAATATGGATAATAATATTCCATATCATCACCCGTTATATTATTATTATGTTTTTGGAGATATGATTTTAATTCATAATAATTAAGAAAATTTTGATTAAGTACTAAATCATCAATTAAAATTTTTAAATCTGTGTTATCCATTTATATAAAAATAAAATAAGTGTTTTAAGGGTGCCCACCTCTTTGAATCATAGTATCAAAACCATCATTACGGTTCCTTTTGTCTCTTCTGTGGCATTTCATTAAGAATAAAATTTTAAATTGTATTAAATAAATGGCATACAACATCCATTTTCACAACATACAGCCTTAGTGTGTGCTCCTGTTAATGCAGTCTTACCGATTGTTAAGCGAGTCATTGACCCGTTTTTAAGTTGTAAATTAATATTTTGACCATCAAATATCACTTTATCATTTATTATATCCAAATATTTTTTAGGTGTTAATTGCTTATTTTGTCTTAAACTAACACCCTTCATTTTTTTGTGCAATCTTTTTAAAATCACCCCCATCAATTGAACCGTTGAATGATGTATAACACTTAGGACATAAAGCAATGTTATCACCTTGTTTCTCAATTGCTAAACCCAATAATTTCTTCTCATGTGCTTTTTCTTCAGCTTTATTCTTTAATTTAGGTTTAAATTTTCATCAAAACAGAAGAAATCAAATGGTGCGAATTTGAAAATGTTTTTATCATAAAATTGTTTATCGGTAACAATTGCTTGAAATGCTTGAGTGTTAGGAAGACTTGGATCGCCAGCAATAGCCCAATAAGATGAATCAGTATCACCTTCAATGAAATGAAAACGATTAACATCCATGCATTTATACATAAAATCATAAATGAAAACTAAATACCAGTATTTAGCATTATCTAAAGTAAAAATGCTCTTGTAAACATGTATCACATCTATAAAATCTATCTTTAAGCATCACTTGATATGTATCCTCACCTATTTCTCTTATGTTTTTAAACTTATTTGACATACATGCAACGCGTGCCTTCTGTGCATTCATTATTTTAGTCTTTGCGTAATTTTGTGTATTCATTGCATCGTAACCATATGATCCATTAAGTGAAATTTTGCAAAATAAACTTTTTCCTTTATTTCCTTCTAATTCAGCCTTTTGTCTTTCATTCATAAATTTGTTCGCAAATTCATTAAAACAAGTGTTTTTCGTAAATGTTAAAATTGATTGAATGTCATCAATGATAAAATGAAATCTGTCTATTAGATACCAAAGATAATAAGATGAAAATGGTTGATATTGGTTGTATGTTGATGCTAACTGAGTTAATTTCCTCTGTTTCTGGTCAACTGGTAAATTGTTTGATTTCATGTAATTATACATAAAACTGCCAATTGTTTTTTCATCTGTGATAATATCTAAGTTTCTTATTATCGGTAAAAAGTTTATGTAATCATTAATGTATTTTTCATCAATGTGACCCTTTACTTCAGCCACGAATAAAGTATTTTTCTTCTTAATTATTCCCAATGCTTTTGCTTTCTTTGTTGCTGTATCACAAATGATAACACCATTCAATCTTCCCGGCATACACATTTTATGGTCAGTATATTGAATGAAATCATGAGGATTAGATGAAAATGATGAAGGATATAATGAATTAAAATCAACTCCAACGAAATGAGTCATAATGTTGGTGGTGTCCTCATTTGATACAGTTTTAGTTTCTGGATTATATGAAAGTTTATTAATGTGCGTGATTCCTTTAAGATTTACTCTATGTTGAACATTTGATAGACCACCAGTAATTCCATTACGGAGAATGTGATAAGCTTCAACTGAATCTAAAGTCATTGGTAAATTATTTTTTAATGCATAATTTCTTAAATTGATTCTTAAACGTTGAACATCTTCATCTTTATATTTGATTTCACGACATTGCAATAACAAACATTAACTGACAATTTTCTTTAGTATGTGGTTTTTCATTATCGATTCTATCCAATGTTGGTTTATTAGCATATGTAAACGCTTTACCACACATTTTGCATTTAGATGAAAGGATTAAATCGTGATAGTATTGAAAATCATCCATTGAAACATTATTTTTAGTATCCCTTTCTGCTTTTTCATCTTGTTTCTTATATGATTCAATTTTATATTTCCAATACTTTTTCGTTAATTCAAAACTTGATTCTATCTCTTCCTCAGGATATTTTTCATTAGGATTAAAGTCTTTATATGCTAAAGCGTAACGAATCATTGAAGCATTCGATGATAAAGAAAGATTATGAAGCATGTCAATTTTATAAACAAATGTTTCTTCAATAATTTTATCGATTGGGTCAATCATAATTTCAACATCTTTATTGCAATATCTGATATAGTTTCTTGGGTTAATGCTGAATAAAATGAATCTTGAGTGAATGGTTCCTCTTTATATAATTCTTCTTCGTAATTTTCCCATGTGATGAATTGATAAGGGAAAAAGGATTTAACACGTGATTTATTGTTTCCGAAATCTTGAGTGAATTGGTCTAATGTCCCACCCGCTATATAATTTCTGATGTCAATAAATCTCAATTCATATGGAACGTTTGTTTTCTTTACAATGATTTGCTTAAATTGTGAAGATGAACCCAGCATTGATTTTATTTTCCATTTTGCAGTGTTTAAATCACGAAGAATTAAATTTAAATCAAACTTTCCCGAATTAAAACCTATGATATTCACTTTATTGAATTCCTCATCTAGAAGTTCTTTAAATGCTTCCTTCTGTTTTTCATTTAATGTATGAGACAAAGTCCCGCCGTTTGGTCCGTTTGCGACTTCATTAATTCTTCATATTGTTCAATATTTGATTTAGCAACTAATGAACAGGTTGAAAAAAACTCAATCCAATCAGAAATAAAAGAATCACTCGAAGTTAAGCAAAAATTCCTCGTATATGTTTTATCATTTAATTTAACCGTTGATGATACCATGAATGGTTTTAAGTAAGCGTTCAAAGTTGCACACTCAGAAAGTTGTAATTCTTCTTTAGTCTCTAATGTTTCGAAGTCAAAAGTAATATAATATCTTGTCGGTTGATAATATTCCTGCAAATTATGAGCTAATAACCAGATATATCTTGTTTCGTAATATGTGGTGCATATGGTTGCTGGGTCTTTTGCAATTGAACGTCTTGAATTAATCTTCCATTATTTTCTTTACATTTCTCACAATGCTTTAAAAATCTTCTTTGGTTTTTCCTTTCTGGATCATCACGGATAGAATAAACTTCTTCTTTACAATATGGACAAACTTTATAGCCGGTGAGTGCTTCAACGTCTGTTATTCTGTCAGCGTGAAGTTTTCCACATGGACTCTGTGTTAATAAAATATTTACTGTTTCAAATTCTGGATCTATCATTATTGATTCCACTAATGGAAAGTCTACCTTATTTATGTCCACGTCTTCTGGTTGAGGATCACAATAATAGAAATCAATATTAACATTTAACATTCTCGCTAATCTCTCACTTTCTGATGAAATGTCAAACCCTTCATATGCATCTATTGCTTCATTTAAATAGCTTCTACGAGTTTTAGGATTAACACCATCAGGAATGTTATAGAAGCGTTTAAATAACCTTCTACCTTCTGCTCTAATTTGATTATCATTCATTTTAGCGGTTCCGTTTTTGTTCATTTATGTAAGAATAAAAAAATTAAAAAATAAAGTTTATTTTTTAAAGCCCATAAAATGAATTAAGAACACATAAATTTTTATCATCCGCGACGTGACGAATACATTTTAATTTACTCAAGAATGCATATCCTGACACATTAAATCTAATTCCTGTCTTATTTAATTTCACAACTTTGAAAAGGAATGTATGAATAGCTATAAAATGATGAGAAGATGTTTTATGGGTTGCTTCCATTTTTTCTGAAATAAATGAATAAATATAATGTTTATAAGTTTTCATATCTTTTATGTTCTTAATAACGAATGGTATAGACCTTTCAACTTCGTCTTCCTTCGGTGCTGTTCTTTCATATGAAACATTATTGGTATCTTCAACAATGAAACCACAATCACACAAAATTTTATAGGTTCCAATGGTTTCTTTTGATATTTTATCTAATAAATCAAAAACTTTATCAACACCTGTGCATTTATTTAAATAATATTTGTGTAAATATCATGATCTTCTTTCTTAATCGTATTAGTTGCATATGTCACGTTTTTAAGAGCTTTTTTGAATTTTTCGGAATCTAAAGGCGGTGAAAGTAGGATACAGGGTATTCTTCATTATCAATAAATTGTAACTTATGTTTACGAATAAATTTAGTACCTTCTTCTGAAAGTGTTTCGTCTATTTCACCATCTAATAAATTTTGTGTTGATTCTGAGACATAATTTTTATATCTTTCTTCATGAGATTTCTGAACTTCTGATTCTGAAGCTGGGATATTCATTAAACCTCTACTTCATTTTCATTATATTTTTCAACTTCTCTAATTCCTTAATTTTTTCATCTATTTCATCTTATTTTTTCCAGTTTTTCAATTTCATCGTATTCATCATCTTTAATTCGTTCTTCATAATATTCAGGGAAAACATCAGGTTCTTTAGGTTTTTCTTCTTCAGATGTGGGATATAAGAAATTTATAACATCATCTTTATTCATTTTTCCATCATAATCTAAATCATTTAATAACTCAGCAAATTTTTGACAATTTCTTAAATAATATTTACTAACTTCATAACACATCTCATCTAATATATCCTTTATTTCCTCATTTGTGAATCCCAATTTTTTAACGTCGTTAGTCTTGACGCTCATTTCATACAAAATAAAAATAAATTATTCATAAATGTAAGACATGAATTTTTAAAGTTTATTTTTTAAAAATTTTTTTATTTCATTATGGTAGTGAATCTTTCATTCATTTAATAATTATTTCTAATTTCTTTTACTCGTTTATGAGGTCTTTGATTATGACTCCATTGATTCCATTCAGGATTTAAGGGTATAGTAAACTCAAAATTCTAGAGTTTTGAGAGTGCCAATAAACTCTATAGGCCTATATATATCTATATTTTAAAGGAGAGGTTACGCCATAATATTTGATATTATAAATTATTAATTCAAACTAAAAGTAGAAAATGAAACTAATTTTATTCTAACCTATATAAATATATCAATAATCTAAAATGATTATAGTCTGAACTATATTTTACCAGATTATCAAATATAAGAGAAATGAAATAAGGCATAAAAATATCATAGCATAATTATTGGATAAATGCATTAATAAATTATTTATATCATAATGAGAAAAAATCAAAATAAGAAAATGAGCATAATAATAATTTGAGGATGTTTTATTGTCGTCTGGAAAAAGTGACAAAATTATTATTGTCGTCTAAAAAGGTGACAAATTATTATTGTCGTCTGGTAAAGTGACAAAATTATCATTGTCGTCTAAAAAATAGATTTTTCAAGCATGTTTCGGTACCTAAATAAAGGAAGAACATCAATTCCATCTATGTATATAGTATGCAAACACGCATGATATATGGAGTAGCTCTTTATCTGGCTAAAAATCCTATTATTTGAAAATTCGCATTGTCGTCTAAAACCGCCAGACGACAATAATAATACCCCTAATAATTTAATTAAAAACAAAAACAATAAATAAAATGTAATTTTCGTTAATCAAAGTCATCAATGTCTTCGTCTTCTGATTCCCATTCGGACTTGAAAACTTGATAATCTCCTCCTGGTACACTCTGAATGGATTTTTTGTATTTGTTCTGTTTTTTAGAACCTTTTGTAACAGTTTTTTTGTTTCAATATCATTTTGGAGTAACAATTCTCTTCAAATGATTTGACACAATCTTCTGGAAGTGGGGGAAGATGTAATGCTTTTTGTATATCTCCGAGAAAATGCTCTGGATCATTCCATTCTAAGATTGCAACGTTAACTCTAATGTTAATGTTCTTCCAGGCTCTTGATTTGTCCAAATAGCATGCAATTTTGGAGTTAAACGCTTCATTCATGCAGGTAGATCCAATGGAAGAAACTTTGGAAACTATGGGTGTCCATTTGTGAACCCAGTCATAGAGCATGAATTGAAGTTGGATCGAATTGACACCTTTTTGCCATTCAAAGCATTTGTAATTGTGCGGTTCGCAAAAAGAATGATTGCCTACGTAATGGTAGACACAATTCTCCCACATTTTCGTACGTTTGTCAATATTTTCTTCGGCAAAACATGACCAAAGCCACATACTTAGGCTTGCATTCAGACCCCAGAAAGGTCTCTCTATTTTTTCAATCTTCTGAGTCTTGTCGTTGAAAACTTCAACTGTCTTATGAGAAGCTGAGAACTTTGTAAAATCTTTTGAGATATTTTTTGATACATGACCTGGATCGAATCTTTCAAGATGAGAGACGCCAAATTCTTTAAAGACAGAGACACTTTTGTTATCTCGGTCTTTAATAATCTCTTTAACATCTTTCAAGATATTGTATTTCTTTAATTGCTTCAAGATGATTCGAGTTCCAGCACTTTCCATATTGTTGGAAGCTCCGGAATACTGAGCATGCTGTCTGTTTCCACCAATATGGTTGATGTTCACGCATGCAAGAACTCTTTTTGTGACAGCATCGAGCGCAGTTACTGTACAACTTGGCGAGTTTCGCCTGTGCGTCCATCTTGCATCAATGGATAAGTAACCACTGAAGGACTTTCTCGACAGCATTAGGGAAATACTTTTAAGTCTTCTAATCTTATCGTCACAAAATCTCTGTTGTCTCATGACACCACTCTTCACAGGGGGCTTAGTTCCACAAAGAGAAAGAAAGCGAGCACCTTTTGTATATGGCATTCCGGTCATTATGCAAGCACCAAGCATCTGTCGCGCTGAGAGTCGACGACGTTCGTGGAGTAAAATGTTATGCATTGCCTTTGTTTTCCGTTTTGGGTGAACAATATGGCCCATACAACAACAAAAAAATGAAATCCCGCCAAAAGTGAAAATTGAATAAAAAGTAATAATTAATAAATATATACTATATCATTAGATGAATATTTTGGAATAACATTTTTAAATCGAGGTTTTTCAATGGATAACGGTTCAATCAAAAATTTGACCCCATTTTAGAATCTACATTAAAAATGGAACATTTCTGTCGTTTCAAAATTCCAAAATAACGTTTCTATTCCTCTCAAAAGTAAAAATAAACTTTATTGGGGAAAAATATTTTTATTTTCCAAAAAAAAAATGAAAAGCTTAAATGCAAATCTAATTTTGATGCTTTTGTTTGTGATTTTTTGGATTTCGAAAAAAATTTGAAATTTCAGACAAGTTACCATTAACACTAATACGTTTCAGCGAGTCGGTCCCATCAGAGAAATTTTCATAAATCGGCGATAAAATTTATTTTTTCAGCAAAATATTCTCAGATCCAACTAGAATAAGGTCAAATTATACAAATTTAGCAAAGGCTAGTTATCCTACCTATTCAATTAACTTTAATTTTAAATAATTCAAGACAATTCTCAAAATTACCTTAATAATCGCGTTCTCTTCGCAAAATGACGATTCATCATTCACTACCAGCATAACTGAGGGCTTGTGCTCACAGAATAATACAGATAATTTACTTTTTAATGCAAATTTAGTAAAAAGGTAATCATAGAAGATACAAAAAGTTTCTTTATTTTGATTGCTGATTTTATTTCTTCTAAAATTTACCAAATCTAAAAAATCCAAAATTGAATGCTATTGAATTTCATGTTTATGTAACATATACTATTTATTATATAAGGAATAAAAATTTTATAGTTTTAATCAAAATAAAGGTGTACTAAATGCATACAAAACAAGGTATTTTTTACTCATCCAAAAATATGTTAACAGTGCTATTTATATAATCAATATCCGAATTTCGAAATCATTTTGATGAAATCTTTATTTTAAAATTGAGTTGACTGTTAAAATCACCCGAGAAGAGGGATTATCTCAATGAAAAGTACATAAAATAGCAAACGCACAAGATGGCACTATGCAGCTTGATATTGTTATACAGGATGAACATATAAAATGTTTGGAAAACACTTACTTCGTTCTACAAATGTGTATCTCTTTATATCAAAGATTCTTCTCAAATTATTGAGAGACTTCTCTCAAAAAAAGGGAAATTTGATAACTAAAAAAAATTATGGCATAACCTCTCGTTTTGCATAGATATATATTTACATGGTCACAGAGCTTATTTTCATTGTCAAAACTTAAAAATTTTTAGTGGACTATACCCTTAAACAATGTTTAATTAATCGCGGAATATCTGACATCATCTATATATAGCTTCTTTTATAAAAGATAAAAAATAAATTATTTTAAAATTAATGTTAATTTTTTAATGTGTTTAGTATATAATATTTATTACTAATTTATTTAATAATGTCGCACTTTCTTACGAATTCATGACTTAAAAAACGTAAGATTAAAATCGCATTTACCAACCCAAGAGAGCTTTACTACTACAACATTTCGGGATTATACCCAACAGAACTCCTCGAAAATGACTTCAATGCCGATGAATTCTACAGAATTACGAAAGATCTCTTCGAAAGAGCTGTTAACGGCGAAATTGTTCCAGAATACCAGAGCGAAGATATTCCAGAATACGATGAAGTATTCCAGAAAGTTGTAGGAAAGAATTATCTCGATTTTATTTCAAATACAACTTCCGAATCTTTGATTTTGTACATGAAACCAACATGCCCGCACTGCAGAGCCATCATACCAGTTATTACAGAGTTGGCAACAGCTTTACATGATGCAAAAGCCAACATCAGAGTTGGATACATCGACATTTCGAGAAATGGCTGCTCTGAAGGATTTCCAAGCATGAGAGGTGTTCCAACATTATATTTGTTCAAGGATGGCGGCAAGAACAAGACACAACTCTACTGCCAGAGAACAAAGGACGAATACATCAGAAATCTCAAGATCATTTCCGACCAAAAGATCGATATTGAGACAGTAATGCCTGATTCAACAGAGTTGGCCAACCATCTCTTGACAATCATCATGTCCCTCGATGAAGAAAACCCTGTTCCTGACGAAGAGAAAGAAGCTTTCCAGAACTACTTGGAGAGAGAATCAAACTTGCTGCAATCAATGTCTAACTCAACAGAAACAAATGAAACTCAACAAAATGATGAGAAACAAGAATTATAAAAAATTAATTTTTTAGGCTGCACTTACGCCCATCTGACTTTAATTCAAATTTTTAACAACTGACGTGAAGCGCTTCATTGAAATTTAACCTTAAACATCTGAATTGAATGCCCTGTCATAGGGGTGTAAGTGCACCCTTAATTAATTAATTAATCAACTCTTTTTAATGAATTAAAGTTCCTCGCATATTACCTATAAATTTTGATAACAAAATATTAGGAGACTTTGGGCCTCTCTATCTTGCCATCAAAAGACTTTAAGAGGAAACTGTATATAGCAATATGCACTCACATAGATTGGTTCGTATTGCGAATATAGTTTTATTGAATGAATGCAATTATCTATCCTTGTACAAAGTAATTTTTGAGCCCACAATACTTGTTCATGTGGAACTTAAAGAGTATTTTTCTTCTTGAACAAATGCTTACACGATGAAGTATATATATAGAAAATGACAATTTCTCATTCAAATAGATAAGAAATTGATATTTGATATTTCTTCTTTTTCATTCATATTGATCAAAAATTATCTTAGTGTTCATGAAATTAGAGTAAGTTTTGCAATAATCACAAAACAAAATTAAATAAAATATTCAATTTTTAAATATTTTGAGAAAAGAATAGAAAAAGAAAGTAAAATTGTATACAAGTAGAGAATTTAAATGAACTAATTATAGATTCAATTGAATCCATTTCTATATTTATGTTGGAAATTTACTCTTTATCTTCTTCGTTGATGTGGAAGACTTTGTGGTGTGGGAATCCGTTGAAGAATGATGTTGGAGAGTAAGTGTAAGCGCCGAACTTCTCGATTGTAAGGTAATCACCAACTTCGAGTCTTGGCCATAAGAGTTCTTCGTAGACGAGGTCAGCGGAGTCGCATGTTTGTCCCCAAAGTGTTGTCTTGACTCTTTCGCCGTCAGCAGCTCCTTCTGTTCTGATTAAGAAGTGTGGCTCAGCGTGGTCGTAGTTGAGAGCGTTGAAAGCGCCGTAGATACCTTCTGCCATGAAGACAGACTGTTCTTCACCATCTTCGTGGTGGTCCTTGACGGAGATGACTGGAATAACAAGATCCATGAAATCAGAAGCAATGAAGCGGCCTGGCTCAGCGAGGAACTCGATCTCATCACCATCGAATAGTTCGTCGATAGCTGTATTGATAGCTTCAGCGATTTCGGCAAATGTGTATTTGGCTTTGACTGATGGTGGAAGGAAGCCGCCGCCGATATCAACGAATGAAACGTTAAGGCCGATCTGTTCAGCCTTAGCCTTCAATTCGGCTACGTATTCAAGAGCGACGCGGAAAGTTGTGATATCATCGCAAAGTGAGCCAACGTGGAATGAGAAGCCGATGAAGTTAGCGCCTAACTCTGATGCGAGCTGCATGAGTTTCGGAACGTCCTTTGGATCAGCGCCGAACTTGTTGGAGAGCTGAATCTTGGCGTGTGTGAAACGTGGCTTGATACGAAGGAAGACTTCAGCTTCTGGGTAGTAGCGTAAGATCTTACGAAGCTCTTCTTCAGAGTCGTAAACTAAACGAGTAACTCCGTGCTCCTTAGCGTATTTGATTGATGCGATGCTCTTGATTGGGTGAGCGAAGACAATACGGTTTGCATCAACGCCTAATGCAAGAATTCTCTGGACTTCATCTTGGGAAGCGCAATCGTAGCCAACACCACGGTCAGCAAGGAATTTGAGAAGCTCTGGCTCATCGCAGCACTTCATAGCGTAGTGGATGTGAACTCTGTTTAAGTTTTCTTCCCATAAGGCAAGGCAATGACGAACGCGATTGAAATCAGCGACCCAAAATGACTAATCATTGTCGATCTGGTCCATGCACTTCTAAATAACTTCATTCTCATTCTTGATGATGGTGAAGTTGTCGTGTGGTGCGACGTGATGCATTTTTGTGTTAAAGGTCTGACTATTTTTCTAAGAGTTTTTCTGAATATCAAAAATCTTCGCAAAATTTCTTGATAAATATGATATAATGTCATGTGTGCGTAAGAATTTCCAATTTGGCTCTAAAAAAGACGATGAAAAGACGATGCATGTAAAGTTGTAAACTTTGATTGGATTTTTTCAATAGCTTTTTCACGATAGGAACATCGTTTTTTATACAATTCAATCCTGTGAGATTTCGGAAAATTAGAGCAAAGCTGATGGTTGAGATTTGAATTGTATAAAAGGCTATCATTTGATGGTTATTACTATATAGATTTGATCAAATATCTTCAATTAATTTATTAATTTCAATCTCAAAATATTGATAATTTGTTAAAAAAACTAACTCAAATAAAAATAATATAACTTATATTTATAAATATATAAAATCATAAAAAATTAATGTTTTCTATTTCGGGATCTTGTGTTTCTTGTTTCATTGAATCCCGTGTTTTGCTGCTGGTTAGGCATTCCAAACTGATTCTGTTGCTGCTGATTTGGTACACCAAATTGGTTCTGCTGTGGAATTAGTTGCTGTTGATTTAGCATTCCAAATTGGTTTGACATTTCAAGCTGGTTTTGTTGCGGAATCTGTTGCTGCTGGTTTTGCATTCCAAATTGGTTTGGAATTGCATATTGTTGTTGAATTGGAGTTCCATATTGATATGTTGATTGCGCAGGATATTGCGTTGGATTTTGGACTTGCATTGCAAGTTGTGACATATTATTCATCATCATCATAAATTGTATCTGCATATCAGGAGGGAGCTGGCTTAATTGTTGAATTATAGAGTAAAACGGGTTAAATCCTTGCTGCTGTGCAGGAGACATTTTCATTCCTTGTTGTTGTTGCTGAGGAAGCATTTGCATTCCTTGTTGTTGTTGCTGAGGAGGAGGCATTTGCATTCCTTGTTGTTGTTGCTGAGGAGGAGGCATTTGCATTCCTTGTTGTTGTTGCTGAGGAGGAGGCATTTGCATTCCTTGTTGTTGTTGCTGAGGAGGAGGCATTTGCATTCCTTGTTGTTGTTGCTGAGGAAGCATTTGCATTCCTTGTTGTTGTTGCTGAGGAAGCATTTGCATTCCTTGTTGTTGTTGCTGAGGAAGCATTTGCATTCCTTGTTGTTGTTGCTGAGGAAGCATTTGCATTTCTTGTTGTTGTTGCTGAGGAGGAGGCATTTGCATTTCTTGTTGTTGCTGCTGAGGAGGAGGCATTTGCATTCCTTGTTGTTGTTGCTGAGGAGGCATTTGCATTCCTTGTTGTTGTTGCTGAGGAGGAGGCATTTGCATTTCTTGTTGTTGCTGCTGAGGAGGAGGCATTTGCATTCCTTGTTGTTGTTGCTGAGGAGGCATTTGCATTCCTTGTTGTTGTTGCTGAGGAAGCATTTGCATTCCTTGTTGTTGTTGCTGAGGAAGCATTTGCATTTCTTGTTGTTGTTGCTGAGGAGGAGGCATTTGCATTTCTTGTTGTTGCTGCTGAGGAGGAGGCATTTGCATTTCTTGTTGTTGTTGCTGAGGAGGAGGCATTTGCATTCCTTGTTGTTGTTGCTGAGGAAGCATTTGCATTCCTTGTTGTTGTTGCTGAGGAGGAAGCATTTGCATTCCTTGTTGTTGTTGCTGAGGAAGCATTTGCATTCCTTGTTGTTGTTGCTGAGGAGGAGGCATTTGCATTCCTTGTTGTTGTTGCTGAGGAAGCATTTGCATTTCTTGTTGTTGCTGCTGAGGAGGAGGCATTTGCATTCCTTGTTGTTGTTGCTGAGGAGGCATTTGCATTCCTTGTTGTTGTTGCTGAGGAAGCATTTGCATTCCTTGTTGTTGTTGCTGAGGAAGCATTTGCATTTCTTGTTGTTGTTGCTGAGGAGGAAGCATTTGCATTTCTTGTTGTTGTTGCTGAGGAAGCATTTGCATTTCTTGTTGTTGTTGCTGAGGAAGCATTTGCATTCCTTGTTGTTGTTGCTGAGGAAGCATTTGCATTCCTTGTTGTTGTTGCTGAGGAAGCATTTGCATTTCTTGTTGTTGTTGCTGAGGAGGAGGCATTTGCATTTCTTGTTGTTGTTGCTGAGGAGGAGGCATTTGCATTCCTTGTTGTTGTTGCTGAGGAGGAGGCATTTGCATTCCTTGTTGTTGTTGCTGAGGAAGCATTTGCATTCCTTGTTGTTGTTGCTGAGGAAGCATTTGCATTCCTTGTTGTTGTTGCTGAGGAGGCATTTGCATTCTTGTTGTTGTTGCTGAGGAGGAGGCATTTGAATTCCTTGTTGTTGCTGCTGAGGAAGCATTTGAATTCCTTGTTGTTGTTGCTGAGGAGGCATTTGAATTCCTTGTTGTTGTTGCTGAGGAAGCATTTGCATTCCTTGTTGTTGTTGCTGAGGAAGCATTTGCATTCCTTGTTGTTGTTGCTGAGGAAGCATTTGCATTCTTGTTGTTGCTGCTGAGGAGGAGGCATTTGCATTCCTTGTTGTTGTTGCTGAGGAGGAAGCATTTGCATTCCTTGTTGTTGTTGCTGAGGAGCATTTGCATTCCTTGTTGTTGTTGCTGAGGAAGCATTTGCATTCCTTGTTGTTGTTGCTGAGGAAGCATTTGAATTCCTTGTTGTTGTTGCTGAGGAGGAAGCATTTGCATTTCTTGTTGTTGCTGCTGAGGAGGAGGCATTTGCATTCCTTGTTGTTGTTGCTGAGGAGGCATTTGCATTCCTTGTTGTTGTTGCTGAGGAAGCATTTGCATTCCTTGTTGTTGCTGCTGAGGAGGAGGCATTTGTATTCCTTGCATTCCTTGTTGCTGCTGGTTTGATTGAACAAAATACTGATTTGCAGTTTGTATATTAGCAGGTGCTGGTGGAATTGATTCCATATTTATCATTCGTGTCATCTTTTGTTCTTTGACTTTTTGTTCAATAGCTTTTATATCATTACGGTGAGAGTTAATTTCATCTTTGAACTTGTTCAATCCTTCTTCAGTAGTTTGAGTTTCGCTGACAACCTCAACAGGTGTGCTTTCTTGTGATTTTTCTTCATATTCGACCACTCCTGAAACAACTCTTTCTTTCTTTCTGCCTGATTTTTCATTCGGAATGCTCTTTGGTTGATCATTGATTTCCAATGAAATTTGTTCTCTCTTCTTTCTCTTTGGTAACTTTGCATCTGCTGCAAGAGTAATTTCTTTCACTTTTGATGTATTAAATGAAGCAACAGCAGTATCAACAATACTTGTTATCAAATCAGATACTGTTTGTCTTAGTTCTTGACCTGCATTGGCAAATGTTTCCTCAATTGACTTGAAATTCGAGCCACCTGCTTCTTCATAAATTCTCTTGAACTCTTTCATTCCTTGTTTAGCATTCCAATGAGTGTAGATGAAGCAAACATCAATTTTCTCTTCTGCAATTCTTCTGATTAATCTTTCGACTTTCGGACCTTCAGTGCGGTCAATTTCTTTATCTTCATCATCTCTATCCGGTTTAGAATTAAATTTCTCTCCATGACCTCCAGCATCAGTAATCATAATCATAATCTTCTTTGCTTGGGGTTTCCAATGGAATTTGAACATTCCTTCGAAAGCTTGAACCCAATCTTCTGGACCATCTCCTGCGCCTCCATTTGTTTCGACTTTGTCGAATTCAACTGGGTTTATGCTTCCACCATGTTCCTTGAAATCAAATGGTGTTGCAACATTGTAGTCAACTGTTCCATGACCTTGCTTCTTATGCCTATATAATTGTTCGGCCATGGCTGCATCTCTGAAGAAATTGGCAGAATATCTAACATTTAGATCGCTATATTTCTTCTTAGTGTATTCCATTAGTTTCTTGAAGATGCTCTTTGCACCTGTAATCATTGATCTTTCGTTTGCTTTTTCTTCGAATTCGTGAACCTTACCTCTTTCATTGTTCATTGATTTTGTTCCATCAACAACAAAACAAATATCAATATCTTGTCCACTTGAGAATGTATTGTATTGAACTTTAGATTTGTCAACATCTTTGATATTGAAATCGAACTTTTTTGCCTTCCATGTTGTTGCTCTCTTATAGTCATGAAGATTTCTTTCACGGCGTTCAACAGACAACAGCCAAACTGCGATGTTTCGGACAAATCTAAGGGTTCCTTCTTCATGAAGTTCGTTGAAGAATCGAGTGAAAGAACCATCGAGTATTATATCTCCAGCATCACTATTTAGTGGTGCCATGTAATACAAATTTGCATAGTTTCCACCTCTAGAGATAATGAATGGCTGGAATGGAGATATATCTGCATCTCCTGGGGCACATGAAATTGTTGTTCCTTCGTAAAGAGTCTTAACATTGAATCCGTATAGAGGGCGCTCACTTCCAGGAACTTTGATCATTGATCTTTTATCAAATAGTTGTGCATCATCACTGTCAATATCGCCAAATCTCAGCATGTTTTTACCAGGTTCATCCACACAAATCTAAATTGTGGTTTCTTTCCATCAAGTTCTACTTTCTCTAAGAACTTGTTTAATTCGAATGTCAATGGATTGTTATCTCCAGCGATAAGGAGTGCGCCACCATTCTTGTTAAACTCAATTAGACAATCTATGAATTGGTCAATTAAATATGATGTTCCATCATTATTTAATTCATTTGGTTTCTTGTTTTCGCCACGACCACAGATAACCCAAGCTTGAGAATATTCTCCTGACATCAAGGCTTCGATTGAATCCTTGTAGTTCTGAACAATTGTGCACTTCATTCCCAGATCAGAAACAGCTTTGATAATGCCTTTAGGACCTTCAAGTGTTTTCTTTGAGATATATTCACTCTCTCCTTTTGTATTAGATGGCATCATGCAGTAATCCCAGAACTGGCAAATGAGAATTGTCTGCGCCCAGATCTTTCCTTTACCAAGATCTTTGATTTCATCTTGGTTTGCCAATTTCGATCTAATAGGAGCTGTATATTTCTTTGATGGAGCTGTATAAGATGAACCACCCTGAGTGGCTGTCGTTGCTGCTGTTGTTGTTGTTGATGATGATGCCTGTGAACCTTCAGTTGTTGATCCATCCACATCTTCTGTTTCGATAATTCTGGTGGAAGCAGCTTCTTGGTTATAATAGGCTGAATAAGTTTCTTGTAATCTAATGATTTCATCGAGCTTCTTATAAATATCGGTATAGACATAGTTTCTATTGTTATCTTGAATTATATCTGTAAGTTTGTTGAAATCTTCTTCGAGAACTTTATCATCTATAAATGGAATGATCTTTTCAGGGGAGAAGATACCTCTGAAAGCTTTCATAATTGCAATAGGAATAACAATTGGATTCATTGACCAGAAAGAGTACTTGAATCCAATAGCAATTTTGCTAGGATCTAAGCCAATTCCAATTGAATAGACTGGTGTCTTTCTGCTTTCTAGCTGAGTTATAATTGTGCCAAGTGCTTTAAGTTCTTGTGAATTTAACATACAGTCAGTAAAGCAGAGACAAAGGGATTGCTTTGATTGCTGCTTAGCTCTGATATCATCAACACATGCAAGAGTTGAAATGATATCGGAGTTCATTGATGGTGAAGTGCAAATATTAACAATTGCACTCCAAACTGGGGAGCTTTCAACGAAAAGATCCGTATTAGAAACCTCATGACATATTTCGATTGTTTCGTTTCCTCTACTAATGAGAATTGTAACTGTATCAAAATCAACAATTCTAAGTGAGTTTAATGTGCAAATGATTGTCTGCAATGATTGATTGCAAGCATGTTCATTGAAACAGCTAATACTTGCGTCAATAACAACGAAAAGAGATTGAGAAAGAACGAAACCTGCGTTCTTTTCCAAATAAATCCTTTGTTCCTGTCCTTGCGTAACTAAGAATTGGATATAACCTTTGATGGATATGTTGCTTCCCTTAGTACTCTGAGAGAATTGAGTTGGCTTATTTGGTTCAAATGAATTCAAAATCTGGTTCTGAACTTTCTTTATTTGGCTCAATCCATCAAATGAAATTTCTTTTTGTTTCTTGCATCTGGTGATGAACTGAGTATCTTCAATTTGAGGGATATCAAAGATTTCATCTGGACTAAATTCAAGAGCTTCGTTGTATCTTGAACTGTATTTCTTCGAAGAAACATCAATATCTTTGAATTCAAAGTTTGCTTCATCACAAATTGTACATGTCTTGAAATCTGTAGTATGGTGGTGCGAAACTTTGTTATCGATCAATAATCCTTTGTTGATGATATCTGCTAAATCACCTGAACTTTTGAATGCTTTTTCAAGTCCTTTGATATAGCTTGCAAACATCATTGCATTCTTCTCATTGATCAATTTGAGAGAATTATCGATGTAATTCTTCATTGTTTCAAAATCTTCATCTTTTAAGACGGATAGAACAAGAAAATTAATTTTGATTCGCCTGTCTTTTAGAAGGTCTTGATATCCTTGAGTATCATGAAGATTGTAGAGAAGTCCATCAGTGATAACAAAAACTGTTGAAACATCATGGTTCTTAATCTTGGAAATTGCATCTCCAACATTTGAAATCTTTCTGAACACACTGAATGCATCAAGTGCAACTTGGATGTGCTCTCTCTTAAGGAGTTGTTTACTTGATTTCACAAAGAATTGGAATCTTGTATCACAGAAAACATAGAGATTTGTTGGGATATGGAGATTTTCAAATGCAATAGCCATCGAAACAAACATTGTGAAAACAGAATTCCTATGATTTGCTTCATTGATTGTACTGCTTGAATCTAACAAGATAGCAACTTCTTTGTTTCCAAGAGAGATCCCTGAGTTAATGAATTTGCGCATGATTGCAGATGCAAGAGGAAGAGCACATTTGATAATGCATTCTACTTTTGAAATATCCAGGTTTTGTCCGACTGTTTGAGATGTAGAATCTTCTCCTAACTCGTTTTCTGTCAGTCTTAGTTTAATCTCATTTGATGAAAATTTCATTGATTCAATTATATTCTTTTGGATATCATCTGTTGTAATATCAACCATAATTTTGGAAACAACTTTTCCAGTGTGAGAATCTTTTGTTTCAGAAAATTTTGTAGGTTTTTCTATGAAGACTTCTTTTTCTTCTTGAATCTTAGGTTTATCCGTTGTTTCAAGTTTTTCATCCTTCTTTTCAACATCCCATTTTGTATATACATTTGGTGGAATAGCAGTTGGAATAATGAAATAAGAGTTCGCGTTATTTTCGTTATTATACATAGAATTCTTAAGTTTTTGGAAGTATTCCATATACAATTTAGCAAGCTTTATTAACGGATTATTATGCATAGCTGATATAGATGTGCACCAATCATTTACATATACCAATTCATTAAAAAGTCGATCAGCATCATCTTTCTTTTCTTTTTCGAGTCCTTTTTCAATTATTTCACTTAAGAAAAATGGAAGATTTTGAGACAATATCATTGCGCTCTGAATCATTTCTATAAAAGACCCAATAGTTTTCATTCCAGGCGTTTAACATCTTTAATCTCTCTTTCAATCAAAGAATTAAATTCAGAGTTGTTTTTAACAGGAGCACCTTTGTATTTGGTAATGATAGAGTCAACAACATTAGTCTTTTCATCATCAACCGATATAATCAATGATTTCGATTTGATGAAGTCTAAAACCTTTTTCATCAATATGTTTAATGGTGAATATTTGAAAACATTTTGCAATAGATATTGGTAGTCTTTTTCAGTTTTATCCTGTTTCGAGTATACAGGACTGTCTTTTAATATTTCACTCATTACACGAATGAATGAATTTCGTCTCTCAGGTGTGAATCCATTTACGATTCTTTGGAGATCCCTCTTAAATAGCTCATCGGTTGTGTTTAGTATTTCATTAATGGGATTCAAAGGTATATCTATTTGGCAGGATTTCCTGGTTTCAAAGATTAATTTAATATCGACATCAGTCCTGAGATGACCTTTTTGTTTGTTAAGAGCTTCCAAACGATGGTAAAATATGTCAACTATGTAATTCAATATATTTTTGGCTGCCAATGATTCATCGTAAGGCAACCTAATAAATTCCAAAATACTTTTCGTCATATATATCATATGATATATATTCTTTTGATGATTTGAGAAAAGTTGCTTTATTGCTTCTTTGTCATCAGTAAATGGGAACCAGCAATTTTGCCATTTCTCTTGAACCTTATCTTTGCCTGTGGTTCTGATATCACTCTGACATAACCTACCACATACAATTTGATGGTCTTCTTTGAGGTCATTTTTATGAACTACATAGTATTTACCATTTCGATCAATAACAAAGTAAGAAAAGTTAAGAACATTTTTTTGGTATTGAATTTGATGATTCTCGTTGTAATGAATAGTCGTGTATTGATTTGGTTCATTGAGAGAATACACATTGTAACTGAATGGAGTAACAACATGATATGAGTCCTCTTCTTTCATCTTTGTATGATTATCAATTTCCAAAAATTTTTGTGAATCAAAAATGTAATACTTTCCGTTACAAATGGGAGCAGGAGATCTTTGAGGAACATCAAAATCAAAATTAATTTTAGGATTCCAGACATTAATAGCAGTTTTTGTGAACCTAATATAACACGGGATTACAGTGATTTGTTTTTCAAAGATTAATTCAGCAAATTTAATTTTGATAAATAGCTTTTCAACTTTATCTTCACGATTATTGAAGCAAATGGCAAAAGGAATTTGATGAGCAATTTTATTTTTACCATCAGATTTAATTGAATGAATGTATGTTTTAGTTCCAACTTTATCTCCGGCAAGCTTAAGATTAATGTTATCAGTACTTGTTGTAATTTCAACTTTTATTGAGCCATTTTCATTTGGAAGATATGTCATCAAGCTAAATGCGTAGTTGCAGAGTAAATCACCTGCCCAGATTTCAGTTGAATCATCAAATAACCCTTTGGAAATGTTCCATGTTTTGAAAATTATTGGTCTCTCAATAATTTCTGATCTGAATGGTATAGGAATTGGATTCATATTCGAAATATGAACGTAGACAATCATATCTGCGGAATCAACTTCCTTAAAGTAGAATATGGATTCACAATTTTGTTCATTATATTCATATGTTGGTTTACATTTCTGTTTAGAAGAAGTTCCTTGCTGGAAAGTGAGAGTGTGAGGAATATTGTTTGTATTTCCATCTTCGACAGTAACTGAAATCTTTTCATTCTTAAATGTAACAGATTTAAAGAAGGAAGTAAATCCATCATTAATAAATTTGTTATCACCGGATTTTATGTAAATTGGAATATTACCCAAGGCAAATTTGATTTTGATTGGAATCTGCAAATTCATTACATTCAAAGTTGCTGTTAAAGTTGCATTTGAAACTGGTTTCGCTTTTATAATCAGTGAGTCATTATCATATTTAATCTGTATATCATCTGAATCTGCCAAGAAAATTTCTTCTTTAGGAATTTGTCCAACAATTGGAATTCTAATTGCGAATGGAGTTATAGCGTATTGCGGAACATCAACAATTTCTACATCAATAGTTTTGAATGAACATGTTACTTTATCACCCTGAACTACCAAAATTGGGGTTAGGAGCTGTTCAATTTTCAATTTGTTAAATTGAATTTGTAATTTCTTGATTTCTAATTTAACATGATCGAAATCGCAAGTATATATATTTTTAATTTGTTTTGAACTTAATTCTTCGATACAATTATTGTATTGATCTATATTCCGTGAAGAATTCTGTGAATCTTCCAAAACTCTTTTAATAGAATTATATTGCTCATATGTTGCTTTCATCTCGTAATCTTCTTTATATTTGAGAATTGGCCTTCCGTAATTTATGATCCTTTTATCAAATTCATTAAGTCCCACCTTAGAATATGTTATTAATTCATCTAAGAATTCAGTCTCTGTCTTATTTCCAAAACATACTTCCAAGCTATCTGTTTCAAAAATAAGTTTGTTTGGACTCTTAATTTTGTTGAATTTGATTGCTTTATCTAATACATCTTTAATTTCACAAGCTTGCGCCATTTGAACATCCTTTTCATAGTAAATTGTATATCGTTTAACAATGCATTCATTGATTTCAAATTCAGATTCATTTCTATCTGGATTTAGCCTAAATATCATAAAAGAATTTTGGCAGCTCTTTTTAAGTATTCTTTCATCTCCTTCTATTAGTTTATCTTCGATTTCAAAATAATCGTATTCCGTGTGCATCTTCTTGACGTAAAGGATTGTTATTTTTTCAGCATTTGTGTAAATTGGAGGATTCTCTAACAATTTAAGAAAATTTTGGACACTGAATGGTAACTTTGGGTTCTGAGTATCATTAAGCAATGGAATGTTTATGATCAACGCTTTAACATATTGAGAATATTCTTTCCATGCAATTAATTTTTCTTCATCAATCTTATCTCTATTGAAGGCATCAACAAAATCTTTCTTGTCTTTACTTATTGCATTTGACATAGCAGTATAAAGATTCAATGAATGCATTCGTTTAATTTTTGCATCTTCTTCATAAAGTTCTAATTTGAACTTTTCAATTTCTTCGTTTAAGGCATTGTTGTATTCTTTAACAAACGACCCTAATGGATTCCAAACGAAATCATGGATAATTTGGCTTTGTGGATTGGATGCTACTGTATTAAATTCTTTAATTGCCTTGATAATTCTTTCGAATAAATCTAAATCGAAATCTTTAAATACAAACTTAAAGTAATCGGTAAGGAATTTAACCTCAATTTCATTTGCAGATGCAAACTCTGATATTGCTGTCATACATCCATAAATCACGATTGATTGGTAATTAAAAACCATTTTGGAACCTGGGCTTGCAGTTAATGCAAGAATAAATTCATACAATTTTTTAGTGTAACTAATTGATGATTTCATTAAATCTTTGAAATGCCTTTGAAGATATGAAAGAGTCTCTATATCATTTCCTTGCTGTTCTAAATAGGCTTTTAAAGCATAAGGATTTAAGGATAAACCAACATATTTTTTGATTGCAATTCCAAAATCCTTTCTTATTTGTTCAATGAATATGTTCATTTGATCAATTTGTTGAATACATCCAGAGATAATATCAATACAATCAAACAAACTAGAAAAAGTATTTTGAGGATTTCTTTTATAATAATCTTCAACCTTCATTAAATAATCAAACAAAAACTGAGATGGGCTCTTATACCAATCATTGATAATTTCTCGAAGAAGTCGATGAATGTCATTGGTGATCTTGCTGCTGATTATTAAAAGATTGCTATTTGAGAACAATCTGATAATAATCAATCCAATTATCATGTGAAATGAATCTGTTTCATTTTGTGGGAGGCAAAGATTCATCAATTGTTTCATATCTGGGTTCTTTTGTAAGAAAAGTGTTTGGAAAGGAACGAATTCAAGATCTGTTTTATTGTAATAAAGCATTGCATCGCAGAAAGAGAATTCGCATTGATTCTCATCCAATGATCTGCAAAAAGCTGCAAAAGTATCTTGTTCTCCAAATATTTCTTGAACTTTGTTACTAATGTCAGTGAATGTTGTCGGTGGATTGTTAATAGAATTCTCTCTATACTCCATGAATCTGCATGACTGACTGAGATATTCGAATCCTTTGATACCGATGCTGGAGTATAAAAAGTTTGTTATTGTTGAAGGCGTTTTTGGCGGAAATTCGAAAGGAATTTCAAGAGGAATGAAATTATCAATCTTTTCAAGAACATCTTCCCAATCTGAAGAAACGTAGTTTGATGGATTTATAAGTTTATTGACTTCATCAATAACTTTTGACCTTTTGATGAATTCCTTTTTTTCGCCAAGATGTTGGAATAATTCTCTGGTTATTTCATTTTTATATGAATATAATGATGTTAAATCACCTTCAGTAAAAACTTTTGGCAAACAATTTTTGATATCTTTTGACATTTCAGAAAGAACTTTGAGAGATTTAAGAGATCCATTTTCTGTACTTTCAATTAAATATGATTTGTAGGAATATAAGCAATAATGATAAAACCATGATACATCATCATTATTATTTGAAACAAATAAATCACCAAGTTGTTTGAAGTGATATTGTTTTGGAGTATAGATTTCAATATTTGCTCTATCAATCATCTTCAATAAATCTTTCGGAAGGGTCTTCTCGCTGAAAACGTTTGAATCAATCGCCCATTGTAAGATTTCATAATTTGGTTGTTTCAAATTAATATATTGTTGGATTTCATTCATCACAGACTTTGATGTTCTCTTCTTGTTATTTTTCTTTTTCTCTTTTATTTTAATATTCATTTTCTTTAATTCTCTTATCAAATTATTAAATGTTGCGCATAATTTGAATTTGGTGAAATCAAAAGACATTAATGAATTGTATAAATTACTATCTTTTTCAAGAACATTCTTCCAATTAATTGCTCCAAGAGAGAGAGTTTCATTATTATTCATTGTCGTTGAGATCAATTCCAAAAGATCTGACCATTGCTTGAACATTTGAAGATCTTTGTATTTTACAATCAAATCATAAGAAATTTGATAGCTTTCGGAAGCATAATCTTGGAATATGCCTTTTAATTGTTTCGGAGAATAAAAGATAGAATTATATAACATGTAAATGAACTTCTTTGATAGACTCTTTCTGAATTCTTGGTCTACAGAATTATTTGAAAAAGAAGAATTAGATGTCTTATGTTGACTTGAAATATTAGAAAAGAAAGTTTCAAGATCACCTTCGATTCTAGAAATTGGAATTGTTTTTTGCTCAATGTAAATTTTATCCATGAGCTTGTTCTTAAAGTAAAAGATAACGGTTTTATCAATTACTTCATTTGGTTCCTTTTCAGCTAAAATAATTTTATATCCAAGATTCTTGATCTCTTCAATGCCTTTTGCAACTGAATACATATATGATGTTTGATAAAACATTTCTGGTGATCTGTTTTTCATTGAAAGGAAGAAAAACAATGCTTCATTAATATTATTTGTTGCATTGATTTGGCTTAATAAATAAAGATCAATAGCCTTGAATTCAAGCTCATTGATATCATACTTTTCAATTATGAATAAATATGCTTCAATTCTTGAAACAAATTCATCAAAATTCTGAAATTCGTTCTTGACAATAGTACTTAATGATTGTCCTTCTAATTTCTTCTCTCTTCTAATGATCTTAGCTGATTCCAAGATGAAATTATTAATGAGCACAAAGATATCAATGTATTGATGATCAAAAGTCAAAACTTTCTGAAGTTCTTCATAGTTTTCAAATGGAAGTCTCATGAATGTTTGAAGGAAAATTTGGATGGAGAAATTACAGCTTCTCTTGAATTCAACAAGAGATTTCTTGAGGCGTTCTAATTCAGAACTCTGAATGATAACTGAGTTTTTGAACTTCTTGAGTTTGCTTTCATCAATTGCTTCATTAAATTTACTCTGAATATTATTCTTAAATTCATCATCAATCTCAATTTTACTTGAATAGTTCTTCTCAAGTGAATCGATGATCTTATCTCTATTTAATGGAGCTTTCAAAGCAAATGAATTTGCAATTCTGATTAATGTCCTTCCATCAACATCCTGGTTTTGCTTTTGGCTAAGATGAACATTGATAACTCTTGCAACAAGTTTTTGCACTTCATTTGTATTTGTGAATCCCAAATTCTTAATTTGAGAAATGATTCCGAAAACAACATTGAATGAATCATTGAAATCATTATCAATTTGATCAAGTGTGTAAATGAAGCATCTGTTTAATAAACCCTGAGAAATTCTTTGTCTAGTTGTTACTTCATATGGATTATATGTCATGAAAACGCGGAATTTTGGATGAGCTGTGATTTCATTGTTAATTCCTCTTTCATACAAATCGAGTTTAGGAGATTGACTAAACAATGTAATGATTCTATCAAGAATCATACTTGGACATGCTTCAATTCCGTCAAGAAGAAGCCATTTTCCTTCTTTCATTGCTTTAACAATGATTGATTCGTATTTCTCGATGAGATTATAGAATTGACATTCATTAATAATTTTCTTGATTAAATTATCAATTGGAAGACTTTCTACTGTATTAGGAATTGATGCTTTGATTGTTGTGAGTCGATTAACTATTTCATGAAGTTCAACTGGAACCCAAGAGTTTATTTTGATCTGATTTATGGCAGGGAATGTTCGGCCAACTTCATTCATCATTGTTTGTATTTCTTCTCTTTGCTTTGGACGAAGTTCAGATAATGGTTTGTAACCACCATAAACAATAGAATCACTTGTTTCTGTGTTGAGCTGAAGAGTAATTAAATTCTGTCCCATTGCTTCCGCAAACAAGCTCATTGCATGAGTCTTTCCTGATGCTGTCTTTCCTTGAATAATTACAGGAATGCATTTTTTAGTTGAAGCATTCAGAATTAAGAACAAATTCTTCTGCGATTTTGTCATATTCTGAATAAGAGACTGCTTCCTTTCATCTTGAATATAATTTGTGCACGTTCTATCATTAATTGAGACATAGCCATTTTCAACTCTTATCTCTGTTTCTTCGTCTTCTTCTTTATTTTCTGGGTTTTCTTCATCGAAAACTGTCTTGTAAATTTGATTCTTCAAAAAGGATATTTTAGATGGAAGTTGGGAAGCCAAATTAATGAAATTCTTAAATGTTCTGATAGTAATTGGAATTGGACTTTGTTTCTCTTTGGCTAATTGCTTCCACTGATACAAAACTGATGGAAATTCAGAGATTTCATTGTTATGAGCAAGATTTGAATCCTGAACTATTTGTTGACAAATTTGAACAAATTCATTTTCTGGATACTCGGACTGTTCAATGCAAACAGCATTATTCAAAATATTCTCGTTGTAAAATGGCTTTGAAGATAAGCCAAACATGACATATTCATTCTTCTTTTCTATTGTACCATTAGGAAGTAAAATTTGATCTGATTCTGAATCAAACAATTGATTTAATGAATCAATCAGATTATCTGATGCTTGATCAATCTCTTCGAGAACAATCCAAACTGGTCTTCTATTAGAAGCATTTTCTGTAATCTTCTTTAGAAGAGCAGTCTTGTTGAAGTTGAATGATGCGCCATATTCATCTTGAACCAGTTCGTTCTGGCCATAGATACTTTCAATTGTTGTGGATGGAGAAATTCTGACTGTCATCAAATCAGCATCGAATAATTCTGCCAAATAACTAATTGCTGTTGATTTTCCAGTTCCACATGGACCTTGAACAATTGCGTTGTATTTCATCTTTGCAGCTGTGAACAAAAGATTTATCATTGCATTGACAGATTTTGTCTGAACAAGATTTGTCTTTGGCTTAATTTCATGATCATTAATAACAAATATTTCTCTGGAAACAATTTTACCTGCACGTGTGTTTAATGGTTCATAGAGCATTTCATCTTCTATGATATTCATCATGTACAACGCATTTGCGAAAATCTTTCTGGCTTTTGGTTCTTAAGGGAATTAGAAACTTTTCTTGCAATGTTATTGATCATAAACTTCTTATTTAATGACAAATCATCGAATCTTTTTGCATCAAGAATTTGTAAAACATTTTGTCAAAGATGTACTGATAATCATCTTTGCTATATTCTTTGGTCTTGACAACTGTTAAACGAGAAAGCATAGCTTCAGAAAGTTTTGATTTTTCTTGCATCGTTGTTGTTGCAAAAACTCTAAAATTGTCAACTTTGATTGTTTGATTCTTATGAGGAACAATTGTATTTGTGAAGTCTTCTCTTAAAGTGAGTTCTGGAGTTATTGAGAAAAGTTCATTCAATCTCTCAATTACAGATATTGGTGGATGGGAGAAATTCTTAAGAATAAGAGGCTTCTGTTGCAATATGGCTGATGTAATCAAACCTGGTTTGAATACTGTAGTGTAGTATGAAAATAAAGTTGAAAAATCATTCTTCTGATGGATAAGATTCAGAATATTTGATCTAATTTGTTCAATAACATTAATGATCGAATTATTCTTATTTTCGTGGAGTGATTCAATGAATTTATTGAACTTTACTTCATCGAAAACATCTTCGAAGTATGATCTCTTAATCATAGAGCATTCAGAATATTTTGAATAGTCACTATCAATTCTTGACAAGATATCAAAGAGCATTGATATGACTGACTTTCTATCTGTCAAATTGATTCCTCCTATAAGAGAAGAAGTCGTTGAATCTTTGTTTAAATTGACAGATTTGAAGTTATTTCTCGTTATCTTCTTTGCTAAGAATTCTTTATATCCTGATGGACCAGATATCAAGATTGGTTCATGTGGATGTGTCATTTGGATATCGAAATAAGAATTCCAATATTGCTTCAAATTCCGATCAACATCAATTGGAACATTCTTTATAACTATTTCTCCTTTTGTAAGTGTTTTTGTCTTTGGATCTGCAATGACATTTGAAGTCATGACTTTTGTTAATGCCTCCTTTTCTTCATCTTTAAGTCTGAATGATTCCGAAATAACTCTGTGTATTTCAGCAATAATTTTTTCATCAATATTATCATGTACACCCAGCAACATAAATGCAGCATGATAATATGGTTTGATTGTTGTGTTCTTGTTGAAATGCAATATGCGTCTAAAGAATCTTCTTGCCTCACGGAATGACCATGGTTTGGACTTTAATAATTCTGATTCTCTGATTTGTATCATTAAATCAGTTGTATATCGAGATATTCCATTAATTCGCTATTCATCTCGAAGATAATATCTCTAAGAATGTTCTTTAAATCATCTTTTCCTATCAATGGATATTCAAGCATAACTATTTTTGATGTCAAATCTGTTGGCAATTTCTTTCTTCCTATCATAGAAATGTCATTCTGGCATCCAATGAAGAAATATCTTGGAGAAACAGTAACTGTATCTTCATTGTTTGGTAACTCAATTTCTTCACCTTCTTTTGGTTCAATGGCGATTCTTAGTGATTTGAGGACACTTGATTCTGCGAGATTCAACTCATCAGCAACGAATATGCCTCCAACACTCATTGCTTCTGTAAGAGGACCTCTTTTCTGATTGAAACCGTTTTCACTAATTGTGTAATTGCCAAACAATTCTCCGATTTGTGTTTCATTGTTGAAAGCAACCTTGAAAACAGGAATTTCAAGTATCTCTCCTAAAGCTTCAGCAGCTGATGTTTTGCCATAGCCTGTTTGTGATTGCAAAACAACATGTTTTCCTGCATTGCATAATGCAATTAAAGAAGCCATCAATTTTTTGATTTGTGGTGATTGTTTGAAATGGAAATACTGTGTATCATCATTCTTTTGTGCTTTGATGATAACATCAGCAAAATCATTGCCGACGTCTTCATTTGTTCCAAGGAAAACATTCTTACTGAATGCAATAATTGATTTATCTGAAATCTCCTTGTATAAACCTTTGATTTTAATGTAGAAATTGATGCATTCTATTACTTTGATTTTGAGTTTATACTTCAATAAATCTGATTTAATGAGATTTCTTGCAGAATATGAATCTACATTTGTATCAATGTAATCGCTGAAGACTTGTCTTGTTTCACTTTCATCTTCAAACTGATTATCAATATAAACAATTGCGAAACGATTGATAAGAGCAGGACTCATCAATTTGATTGATTCTCTTCCAGCGGTTGCAATGATTCTGAAGTTTTCGTGAATATGAACAATTTGATTTTCAGGGCGTTCATTTACATGGAATGTTTGATCAGTAAGATAAGCTTTATCTATTAATGTATTAAGCCTTTCTATAACCTGTGAAGGAGCACAATTGATGTTATCAAGAAGAAGAACCGATCCTCCTTCAAGAGCTCTAATAACTGGTCCATCAACCCATGTGTCTTTGATATTTCCTTGCATTTGATTTGATGCATCAATTGTATGCCTTCCAAGAAGATCTGCATTTGTTGTTTCTGGAGTGCAAATGACAGTCATTGGCTGGGATGCAGATGGATGATAGTATCTTGACAGCCAGCGAGCTATAGCTGTCTTTCCGCTGTTGCTTTCACCAATCAAAAGAAGAGGCTGTCTGTTTTTGACTGACAAAATATTGGCTGTTGAAATTGAACGTGAAAGAATTGGATTTCTTATGCAATTCTGAATTTGAACATTGTCAATAGGTATTTGTGGTATTTCTCCCCAGTACTTTTTGAATTCTTTTTCATACTCTTCTCTTGTTGACTTTGGAAAACATAAACAATAAATAATATATATAGCATGATCAATGGGAATATTAGTTGACATGCAATTTAAAACTAGCTTGATGTCTCTAACTGTAAAGCATCTATAAGATTTTCCCTTTGACGCTCTTTTCGCACAAAATTCATGGAATTTGATAAAGTTATTAATAGTACTTTCATTATCTAGACCACTCTTGCTTATAATCTCTTTGAGCTCAAGTTTATCGAAATTGTCGAAATAAATGATTTTGAATTTTGATTGGAATTTTTGCAAAAGTTTGTTTCTGTTCTTGACGTAATCTTCATTGGCTGGATTCATTGTTGCTACAAGCTTAAAGTTATTATTTCGAGGAATTGGCTTATAGTTATTCTGACCAATCGAATTTAGCTCAAGATTGCCAGAATCAAGAGAAGCTTCTATACATTGAAGAATATCTGGAGGTGCAAGATTGATTTCATCAATGATAAGACAGCCTCCATCGCGGAATGCCTTCGTAAATGGGCCTTCTTCGAATTTTGTGACTTCATTTCCAGATTTTTGAAGAATTGTTCTACCAAGTAGCTGTTCACCAGTTGTTTCAGAGCTGCAGCTAAATAATTCTGGATTATTTAACGCAATCTTTGCAGATGTAGTTTTTGCTGATCCTGTTGGACCCATTAAGAGAACAGGAAATCCTAAATCTGTGAATGAACGGATACCATCTATCCTCTTTATAGCTTCGCGTGTAGCTATAAAGCCGTGAGGATATTCATTCATTTTTCTGAAATTTAATTTCCAATTGAATTTTCTCTCAAATTTTGACAACATGTTTTATTTTTTGAATGGCAAACAAGACATGAAAAAATCACGTCTTATCGAATAATGCAGTACATAAAACGTTAACTAAAATTTCATCAAAAAAATTGGTACATATATAAGACATAAGATATCCAATTTTCTCTATTAGTCTTATTTCGATTAAAAAAAATTGTGACTAATTTATTTACGGCAAGATGTAATACTGAGCCCGATGATAATGAATTCAGTGTGGATTTCAAGATTCGAGCATTTATTGAAGCATTGACAAATAGTGGAAGTATGGTATTTTAAAGGATGTGTCCGAAACTATTTTCTGAAGGTTTTTGTATTGATCATAATTTAATAAAAATTAGAATTTGTCATATTTTCCTTGTATAAGCTATATCTTGTCTAATGTGATAAACACTAGGAAATACTACTAATACATAAATCAACTAAAGTTAATGTATTTCTTTACATTTTAAATTCAAATAAATTTATATATGTGTATTGTAACAAGAAACATCATTAAACAATGATTCCAATTATTGGAATTTTAACTGAAAATATCTTGAATTCAATATTAAATATTTGATCCATCAATGAAGAAAATGCAATATCATTTATTATAACATTAACGCCTAGCAAAGAATTGCATGATTTCAATTGCATAATTAATAGCACTGAAAGTATCATCATTCTGATTATGTGAATTAAACAGTATTCCATGAATGAACTTCAAACTATTAATGCACATATGTTTGATTTCTGTGCTTCCTCCTGCATGGTATATCTTTTTGAGTAATGAGAAGTCCAAAGAATTAATAGCTGCCAAAAGTAGAAACTTTGAATGAGAGTCTCTGCAATGATCCATGCTGCAATCAAATCCATTATCAACCAAGTAATTTGCTATATCAAGCTTTCCCAAATGCAGCGCTACATATAATGCACTTTTATAGCTTTTTGCCCTGATATCGACTCCATAGCTTAAAGCAGATTTAACAGCATTTAAATCTTTATATTTGCATGCATATAATAAAATTGTATTGGTTTTTCCGTTTTATATAGTTAAGATCAGCACCTGTACTTAATAATTCTTTAAACAATTCAATGTTCCTTTCTTATATGCCAATGTTACGGGTGTTTGATTATCTATAATCATAATGTTTCTTGGAGGAAAAATATATAACTTTTTCAACAAATTATAAATTTTTTGATTGTATTTATTAATTACGATAAATTTAACTAATGCACAATAAAATGATTGTATGTCAGGCAAATTTCCCTTCTTCAGAATAAACTCTAAAAAGTCGTAATAATCGTTTTTATAACAAAACTTAATTATTTGGTAAAATTGTTTTGAATCTGGAGAGTAAAATGAATAAAAATAATGTAGCCCTGGTAGAAATTTGAGTGATTTGAAGAATTTGTGGAAATCGTATGGTAGAACCAAACCCATTTTCTGCGTAAAAAACGAAAGCTCTGATGTTAAATCTTATATCTGTTTCACTGCTTTGTTGTAAATTATTAAAATTTTCTAAAATCCAATCTGCAATATTATTTAAACGAAATGATATAGAAATATCAAAGCAATCACTAAAAATTACTCCTGCATTGTAAAATAAATGAATCATTTCATAATTTCCCCTTGCAATTATATTGATTTGATGTTATAATCAATATTTGTCTTATTTAAAAGTGAAGGTTGATTTAAAATTACATATTTAACTAAGCCTGGATCGTTGAATTGATTGCATCAAGTAAATCATTATTATTAAAATGATAATTTGGTTCGAAAAGTTTTTCTGTAATTCTTGAATAGTTATTTAGATTTGCATTCTGGACAGATGACATTCAGTTCGAATAAATCCGAAATTTTTGTAAAAAAAATTTGTTTCGTTAATTCTTTCATTTTGTTGTGATTTGAGAGCAGCAATATCAACCAAATATTTTTTGAATCCAATGTCAATATAATCTTTTATTTTAGAAACGTTCTGATCAAAATTTTCGGAATTGAGAGAATAAATGGCTTTTTCAATATCCAGAAGTTTCTGAAGTTGCTGTGGAATCAGCAAATCTGATATTTGTTTAACTCTAAGTTTGTCTGGAAAGATCAATGTAAAAGTCAATTTTGTCACTTTTATATCAAAGTGATGAAATTGTTCGTATAGCAAACTATGCATAGAAAACTTTTTGATTGTAAGAAATTACCTATTTGATTAAAAATCTAAAATAATAAAAATAATTTTTAAAAGGACTGTTCTGATGAAAATTTTCAGTCTTTCTCTGAGAAGTTCTGGTGTTTTGAATGACATAATTTCAATTATATTGAACCATGTGCTAGCATTTGGGAGCGAGAAACTATTTTCATTTTAATAACTTGTTGATTCCTTTGAAACCTCTGGGGTTTAGTTTCCAGTTATAAATCTAATTAATTTCGAAATTTGATCTGGAGAATGTCAGAAAGTAAGTGTGCCCTTTAATGCCATAATTAATTATTTATTTGTGTTCATATTTAGCAATATAAAACATTAATAAATTATTTATTTGTGTTCATATTTAGCAATATAAAAGTTAATTAGAATTAAAATAAATAAAATAATAATTTAATCATTAAATTCTGCTTGGAATGAGAAGCAAATTATCAATTTTTGTCTTAGGAGTTCTGGTGTTTTATATGGCATAATTTCAATTAAATTGAAACATGTGTGAGCAAATGGAAGCGCGAAACTATTTTCATCTTGATAGCTTGTTGATTTATCAGCTAACTTCAAGCAAAAGTCTTTTGCATTCTTTGGAGTTTCGTTTCCAGTTATGAATCCCATTAATTTGGAAAATTCTTGAGAAGTGAATTTGGAAATTGCTTGGGTGAAAACTGGCCAAACAACGCAATTTCTTGATGGTGGACTGAAGTAGGCGATGAATGAATTAAAGTCAAGTTCTTTCTTGACACCGCATGTTAATCCTTCAATGAAGCGGCCGGAGAAGTTTTTAACTTTGTCAAGAGGAATGACTTTCCAGAATCCTTTGCGCATAGCATTAACAATGTTTTTGAGACTGTTGAAATAACTTTCGTCATCACAGTCAACAAGCAGAGAAAGGTCTGAGTTAGTAACAAAACTGTCCCAAATGAATCGTGGAAGATTCCAAGCTTTGTGTGCATTTCGTGTTGCAATAGCACTAGCAATGAGAGAACCAATTGTACTTGCAACTTTGATTGGTAAGTTCGATGCAGGAACTAAGCGATTCTTTTCACAATGAAGAGTGTTTGGTGGCTTGATGAAATATCGGATATTAACATCCATTAATTCATTGACCATATGGAAGAATGAATCTCTGAACATACCACCGACATCTTGGCCAGTTGTTCCTTCGTATTCAGCGACATACATAAGTTTGTTTTCTTTTGCTCTGAATGCGATGATTTTTGATGGGAAATGAGCTTCATCTCTAGCAAGGTAATCAATGATTCTGATAAGGTTTGGAGAATCATAGTTAACACCGTGAGAATGTGTCCTAGTGATATCAATCTTCAAATATCCGATTGTTCCTTCAGCAGCCCAATCTCTGAAATTGTTTAACCATCCAACTTTAATGTTGGCATCATCATTAAAGTAATTGTCAATAGGATTCAGTTCTGGTGTGGAATAATCGAAGTAATCATCACTAACTTCTGTCAATGTAGATAAACCGATGTTTGCAAAGAATAAGACAATTGATGGGTAATCACCGATTTTAGCGTCACAGATCTTATTCTTCAACATGTAATCGACTAAAAGTGGTTTATAAACTCCGGAGAAATCCTTTTCGATGTAATTCTTCCAGTCAGACAAAACTTGTTTGCCATCAGTGCCAAAATGGTATCTGTATCCTTTGTTAGCTTCGCAAGAAGAATATGAATTACTTGTGATGATTTTGGTTGTGCCATTTGGCAACAAAATTTCAACAGGATAGTAATTATTGTTCTTGACAACGCACTTTGAAAATGTTGCACCTTTGTCGGAGAAAAGAAGCAATGGTGGCATTCGTTTCGCTTTGTTAGATACATTTTTGCCAAGAGTGAACAAGTCGCCAATAAGTGACTGTGCACATTTGTTGATCAATGATGAATGTGCTTGTTTAGCGACAATTGTATTTGGATCGCGTTCGAAAACAAAAGTAACTAAGTTGTTGAAATATTCTGTGTAATCCTTTTCAGACATGTTGCTGAAGTAGCCCTCGTATGTTGGATTGTTGAAGAAGTTAAGGATCATCTTTGCTGATTCCAAATCATTTGGAAGATTCTTATTGAATGTTTTAAGAATCATTGGAATGAAACCGAGGCAAACTTTCTTATACTTGAAGAACAATTTAAGGCCTTGTACGAATGTCTTTTCATAGAAAATACCGTGATTCCATGCTTGGAAGATACCGATCTGTGATGCACCGTAAGTGGAATTGTAAAGTTGATTGATATCTCTGCCAGCAGTGAATTTTGGATCTTTTTCACCTTCCATTACAGTATTTTCTAATTTGGCCTTGATATCGTTTTCTTTTCCTTTCATTAGTGCTTTAATTTGGTCCAGTTCTTGCTTTGATGATGTGTCAGACAATTTCGTGATCATATTCAATGCCATTTCGCTATTAATTTCTGGAAGATAATAAGGAAGCATTGTCTTGATCAATGAAATCGAGTAGTTCTTACATGTTTGTAACAAATCATTTAATAATTGTGTTGGATCTCCGATTCTGTTTTCTATTTCTGCGCAAATCATAACGGTGTCAAATGGGGTGTATTGTGTTGTGATTTGATTTGCAGGAACAATGTAAGTTTCTGTTGATCTGTTTTCGAAATTGCAGCCTGTAATAGTATAACCGTAATTAGCTTCCAATCTGGATATATTTACATCAGAATGGTTTTCGATTTTCACTTGCATTCCGAGACAAACTTTGGGGAAAATCATATTGAGGTCAAATCTATGTTGCTTTGTTGGAGGTGCATTAGCTTTAAGTGAAGTGCTCCTTGGTTGTACAAACTTGTATTCGACAAGAGAATCATCGCAAACTGTGATAACAAATGCCCAGCGTTTCTTTGTTTCACCGCTGTCGATTTTGACATTTCCGAAACAAAGGTAGTTATTGTCCATCCACAAAGTTATATTTGACAATGAGCCTGTGTAAGGGACAAACTTCTTATCCATGTAGATATTCCTATCAAGCAAACTGAGGAATGTGCAATCCCAGTTTTCAGAAATGAAACCAATATATTTGAGTTGAGTCTTCATATCTGTGAATGAAATTTCTATAGCATTATTGACATCAATCATTTTCGTATGGACGAAGACTGATGATGTATCAGGACTGCCATTGAACATAGAATCCTTGCATTCACCGCAATGTGTCAAAGGAATAAATTTGTCTTTAATACCATTCTTTTCACAAACTCTTTTCAGCTGCTGTCTGATGAAGTAAGAGTACTTGGAGTTTGTGTAATTTGGAACTACTGTATCTTTGAACTTCTTGCATATTTCCTTCATCTTCGGGAATTTTTCAGCAAATTTGTTCTTGTCAGATACAGCATCAAATAATTTTGATAAAAATGACAAAATAATGCAATTTTTGATTGCCTTTTCTGCAATTTTTTGTGGAGTATCCAATGGTTTTTGTGAATTGTCAGCTGGTTTTTGAGAAGGTGTTGCTTGGATATCAAGATCAACTTTATCGATAAACTCAATCATTTTCGCTGTTAATTTGGCAGTAACATTAAACTTTGGAGGATCAATTTGGAAACAAGCTTGAGAATTCCTTTGAACATCCACGTCATGATTATTTGCAAGCTCTGTCTTTCCTTTGATCTTGATGTATCTTGTAACTTCTGAATCAAATATTTCAGCACCCAATGCAATCATCGCACCCAAGCTAACATTTTCATCGTCGTTAGCTTCGATTTTTTCAAGAATTTTGTCTTTGTGTTCGGTTCTAATTTTGCAGATATTCTCCGAAACCTGCCAGTTCGAATCTGTAAATGTTGCTCTCGCATAAGCTAATTTAAATAGATAATTTTCTTCATCTTTTCCTGGTATAGGTAGCGATAGGGTTGTTAGATTCCCGACGATAGGTGTCTTGGAAGATTTGCCTGGTGTCATCATAGTGTCTTTAAATCAAAAATTTTATTTTGGAGTTAGTTTTATTGATTTTTCAATAAAAAACATTTCTAAAACAAGAAAATGAAACGATAAAATATTTATATTTTATATAAGGATCTTATATTGTAATAAACAGAAATTCATCAAAAGTGACAGCTCTCAATTTTTTGACATTTGTAAATTCTAAATTGAATGAGAAAAATGAAATAATACTAAGCATAATACAATATTCTAGATTTAATTATAATTAGGGAAAAGTTAGTTTTGAGAGTACTTTTCATAGGCATATAGAATGAAATCTTCTGAAAAATAATATCACATAAACTCATATTATTTTCTAATATATAACTATTTTATATAAAAATCAAATTCAATGATCTTAAAAGCGAAGGATAAACCTCAAAATTTACGAATATAATGTGTGGGAATATAATGCTTATCTATCATAAAACCATATGAAATATCAATTTTTGCTTTACGCCTAATTTTTGACGACAATTAGCAAAAAATGTTAAATGTTAACACTCAGTCCATTTGAATATGAAAAATAAAATTGACTTTGATTAAATGTTTTTATTTATCATGCAATTCTTCTTGCGACCAAAGATTTGAATAAAATTTCAAAAAATAAGATAGCTTAAAAAATAATATACGGTAGTGTTTACTAATAGATGAATAGTATATAAATTCTATTAAAATGGATTTGATCCAAAAAAATATAAAACCAAAAATAATTGTTATAATTTAAATGAAGAAGTAATTTAAAACGATTTTATTTATGATCAATTTTATATATTTTTTTGGATCAAATCCATTTTAATAGAATTTATATACTATTCATCTATTAGTAAACACTACCGTATATTATTTTTTAAGCTATCTTATTTTTTGAAATTTTATTCAAATCTTTGGTCGCAAGAAGAATTGCATGATAAATAAAAACATTTAATCAAAGTCAATTTTATTTTTCATATTCAAATGGACTGAGTGTTAACATTTAACATTTTTTGCTAATTGTCGTCAAAAATTAGGCGTAAAGCAAAAATTGATATTTCATATGGTTTTATGATAGATAAGCATTATATTCCCACACATTATATTCGTAAATTTTGAGGTTTATCCTTCGCTTTTAAGATCATTGAATTTGATTTTTATATAAAATAGTTATATATTAGAAAATAATCTGAGTTTATGTGATATTATTTTTCAGAAGATTTTGTGTTCTTCTTCAAAATTTTATTTTTTTATTAAAAAGAATCTTTACAAAATATACATTTACTTTAATTAATATTTAAAAACGTGCTCTATCAAAAGTTCCAAAAATTCAATATTTTAGCTTTTCTGAGGTGTCACTTTTGATGAATTTCTGTTTACAACAATATATTTAAAATAAATATTATTTTATTTTTTTCATTGGTGTCTGTCAAGCCATAATACACTATTCAAAAATTCAATGTGTCTTGCGGTTTCAAAAGACACCTTCAAATTGAACGATAGCACAGACACTATTGAATTTTACCCATTTTATTTAGTTTTCACCCTTTTTATTTTTAAGAATTAATGACTGAAACAGCCGTTTTGCTATGACCTCAATCACTTTTATTTATTTATTATTTTAAATATTATTTAATTTTATTATTTGAATAGGCCAACTTATATTTGAGAAGCTCAATTTGAGACCACTTAATACATTGAAATATCATAAATATTGAAATATTAAAAAGTGTATTTCAAAATATTGAAATTATAAAAATTTATAATACTGAAATTGAGACAAATTAATAAATTCAATGTTTTTTTTTGAAATAACTCTCAAATATTATTTTTTTGTTTATTTAATGTTGAATAAATATGATTGCTTTAGTCAATCATAAAAACTAATTTAAGTTTAAAATAATGAAAGGATAATTTGATCGTTTTTTAAAATACAATTATTTTTGATGATTTGCAAGAATCTTTGAAAAGAATATAATATAGGTTCTATTTTTGTAAAATTTATCCAAATCATGTATTACATAAATTACGATTAAAACGATGAAAGAACCAAAAAGTGTGTTTTGTGTTTTGTTGTTGCGTGTTGGATGCGGGATCCTGTTATTTCCGAAATCGACAAAAAATTTGGAAATTTAATTTCCGAAATCGAAATTATATTAATGTTTTTAATATTCTTATATCAAAAGGATTAAAGTTCATTAAGAGAAAAACAATTCTTCTTCTTTCATCTATTGGCGCATTTATTTCTACACGCCAATAAGGAAGGGAAAATTATAAGACACCATGGTGTCTTCAAAACGCTAATTTTTGATATTTTTAACAACCCTAGGTAGCGATTCATTGCATTCTACAGGATTATTAATTGCTATTCCCATTGTTTTAAGAGTCATTAATGCCAATTTCATATCAACTTGCTCTGTGTTGTGTTCTTCATAACTTTGTGAAATGTTATTGATGAGATTAGCAATTGTCTAATCGTTACCCTCTTTACTAATCAAGTGACAATTGATCACAACTTCATTGAATTTTTGACAGGCTTTTATGATTTTGTGATTTTTTCCTGTTTTTGGGTAGATAATGAAATCTAAATGTTGAACTAAACTTCTCGCAAAAGGAATAGCAAACGATTCTGCTTTCAATTTGCGAAGTTTTTTGAAGAAATTCAAGATTATCAAATTCACTTCATTTGGCAACTCTTCTCTTAATGACTTATTTTTTTCGATCGCAACCAATTCTGTATAATCAAATTCAAAAGAATAAAAAGCAATTATTTTTTCATATCTCGCAGTCTGTGGAGAAGGCTTTGGTTGCTGATTGTCTGCTGGCTGATTGTCTGTTGATTTATTAGCTTGTTGATCGTCTGTTGGATCAAGATAAGCTTTTTCAATTATATAGTATGGAATTTTCGGTTTATTGAATTCAACACTCCACTATATTCCGTAGTGTTCAAAAGATTAATTAATTCTAATTTTATCTTTTGTACCTTTGGTAAGTAAGGTTTGAAAATTGTATCAAACTTTGCTATAGTTGGTTCTGTTTCGAATTCAGTATATTCCTTTAACAAATTGCATGACCAAATGATTGAAAGCATTATTTTAACTGTAAGGACTTCAACGTCAATATTAAATGTCCTCTTTCTAAACATTTTTTGTGTTGTTGCCTTTGCGATGATATGGAAAATACTTTTTGGATTTTGATAATCCCTTTCGGCTGCAGAATAAACATCTCTCAAATTCGTTCTAAAATTAGAGTATTCTTCATTGGGTTTATCGCAATACAGAAGGCTCAATATATCAGCATGAGCTTGCTCCATTTCCGTTAGAGGAATTGATTTTGTTGAGTTTTGAGCGCATTTGATGAATAAATATGGGAATAAAGCATATGTTGGATCTGCTTTTGAAAAATCTTGGGAACAGATTTTCGAGACAATTCCTTCAGAATATATTGAGTACTTTTATTGTTTCCAATGATATCAATGCTCACATTTTGTCCATTGATCTCTGCTGATTCGGATAACAATTCTTCGTAGTTAAAGAAAGCATTTTGATTTACTTGTCCTTTAACAAAATCTTTCTGTGTTACTTTAATCTTTCTGAAAGGAGTTGCAAAATAAGTTTCGATATCTCCACAAACATTTTCAGGAGCGAAAATTGTTGTGTTTAATGAGATTGATGTTGGTTTTTCGATTTGTTGTCTTTCGGTGCTTTCTCCATAATTGATCAAATATTTCAATATTAACTCAGTAAAATTGGAATCTTGCTTGATAAAGTATTTCCAGATAATATCTGTTTTGAAAAGTTTATCCAAGTTTGTGATAACACATTTAACAAGATAAGGTCTCATTGGTATTACTGATAGTACTGAAAGAAGTGCTTTAAGAACTGGTTCATAAAATTCCTTATTTTGCTTATCATACATGTTAAAAACAAAATCAATGAAAGAAATAAATTCTTGGTCGAAGTATTGTTTCGTTGTATCGCTCATGTGTTTAACAATTGTATACAAGTCATAAATTTTTTCAATGATGAATTCAGCGAAAACTTTGGAATTCCGAGCCTTTATGTTTGACCATGGGAAGAAAACACTCTGTGGCAATTTGTATATATCGTTGAGTAACAATTCAGGTTGGTAAAATGCAAAATAATCATTTTCAATTCTTGTTCCAAAATTTGGCCAGTAAATTCCATATTTGACTGCTCTTATCATCATACCATATGTTTCTTGGATTGGAGCAGTTGGTAATTGTTTTCCAAAGAAAGCGACGATTTGCGATTTATCTTTGTCATTGATCATTTTGTTTGATGAATAAATTTGTCTGAGATTCAAGATTAATAATCTGTCTAACATAAGATTTAAGAAATTCATGAGATTTTTGTCGATGCTTGAGTTATTCAATTCCTTGATTATACCAAGAATGAATTCAACGTGCTGAGTGGGATTGTCTGCATAATCACATTGTGCTTTTCCTGTTTTGATGAGTGAAATTAATGAGTTTGTAATTTCCATCAAAATATCATCAATGAAACAGCTATTTGTGATTCTGTTGTGAAGCATGGACGAATGATTGTCAAATAATCTTCGCATTTTCCTTTCGGCCGGATATCAACAAGTATTGTATCTTCGTGAAAACTGATTCCAAAAATTTCTTTTTCAGAAAAGTTAACGGTTGAATAGATGTAATATTGAGGCTTTTCGTCAACGATTATCATGTTTCTTAAATCGAAAATGGTAATGCTATTGGATGCAGTATAGATATGCAATTCATTGTTAATAATATGAATGCATGTTCCTGAAAAAGCTGTTTGACATCCAAATCGATGATTTCGCCCATTCCTGGATCAGTTGGAATTTCACTGTTTCTGTAAACAATAACACTGACTTCATAATTATTAAGGAGAATAAAAGTCAAACAACCATCTATAATGGCAGCACTTGTAATTTTGTATCTGTTATCAATGATACCACTCAAATCTTTAAAATCATTATTATTAATTGCGTATTTTTGAGAGGCAACATTGATAATGCATCTTCCTTGTGAATTATCTAATACAATGTAGGATCCGGGAGACGAATTAATGTAAATGGTTTGGTTTGGAGATTTTTGAATCAGATTCGTAATTTCTTGACTTTTAATCCAGTTTTCGATGGGATGATTGGGTATTTTGCGTAACCTTGTGAAGATTTGAGGTTTTTGGTCCAAATTGTTTTGACTTCTGTCTTCCGAAATAATTTCTTTTTTAACTTCTTCGTCAATATCAAATTTAGTTTGTTTTGAAATGAAGTTTTTATTCGGAAAATTGTTAGTCTTCTGGGTCGAAAACATTATATAATGTGTCACTTTTCACAAATTATATATGTTTTCATGTTTTGTCACTTTTCTGTCACTTTTCGGGTAAAAACATTTTTATTATTATATATAAATGAATTTTACAAAACCACCGTTACCGTTCTTTGGAAATAAGAGTAGATGTAAAGATATTATATTGAGAGAACTTAAGAAACTACCGAATAGTCTAACATTTGTAGATTTGTTCGGTGGAAGTTTCTATATATCCCATTTATGTCATACCGTATTTCCTGACTCAAAGATTATATGCAATGACTTCGACAACTATATGGACCGTCTCAAACATATTCCAGACACAAACAATATATTGAAAGAGTTAAGGATGGGCACTCATAGGCTCCTGACAGCATAAAAATGTTATTATCTCACAATATAAAAGGAATCATAGGAATCTACAACTATATCTATATTGTTGGAAGACTTCTTAATGTATCATGCATATAAGTTATATCAATAACTCCATTATGTTATATGATTGTAATCATATTTTCGTTTCATGTTCAAAAACATTAAAATCATACTAACTATATGAGTATTATATTTAGGAAGCTGATATATAGATATGATAAAATGCTAGGTTTTGTGATTAAGAATATATACTTATCTTTTAGAAAATAATACTTTTATAAAAAATTATATCTTATATAATCTAAAAATTTTGGACAATTAAAAAACATTAATTAAAAATAGAAGGTGAAAGTGTTTATTCAAAGAAGGTGCAAGATTATGATGTTTTGAGGGTGAAATAAATTTAATAATTATTTATGTGATTTAAGAGTAATACGATCATCGGTAGCTTGAAGACCTCTCTTTATAGCTCTTAATGCCGCAAACTTTTTTTGAACTTGCTTTGAATTTTTGAATGCTTTGATTAAATCTTTTGTTGTATCATACATTCTGAAATATCTGTTCATCATTTCTGGCATTGTTGGTAAATTTAACCTGTATCTTATTGCTACAATCGTTTCAAACATACTTTCATTGAAATGCAATATTGTGACTGCCATCCTAATTGGCCAAGAAGCATGCCAATTAATATTTTTATTAGCAAGCATTGCTTTGATATGGTTTATCGATTCAACTACTTGAGTTGAATGAATCTTTTTTACCATATCAAAGATTTTTACGGTATCTTCGAGGAATTTTTTAAGTGTTTTTATAGCAGTTTTATTTTTTGCATATTTCCATGGTTTAATCATCTTGCATTTTTCAGGATCTGGACAAAATTTATGATTTCCGGCATAATGTTTAGCGGAATTCAACCATAAAAACTTCTTTGTTTTAATTGACATATGTGTGTCATTGAGAAGTTGCCTAAGCCAACGCAATAAATTCTTTGAAATGCTAGATAAGATTCTGAATTCTGGCAGTTTGAGCTTTTTCTGTATATTGTTAAGAAAATGTCCAGGATCTCTGTATTCTCTGATACCTTTGAACGTATTTTTGATTGTAGAAACAATTTTGACATCGCCATCATGCACAAAAAAATTTACACGTTTTTCATTATTCCAACGCTTCAGCATTCTTTTTAAGCCTTCAAATTCCATTTCATTTGATTTTCCGTTGAAATTACCTTTGAAATTTTTAAAAGATTTAGATATCACTTCCCAATCTACAATTTTTTTGAGTTTCTCTTCTACAAATTGTACATAGCAAAACATTGCATTTCTTCTCTGACTCCAAGAACCGTCAAACAAAAGTCCCGAACATTTTCTCATTCGAGATTTCCAATAATTAACAGATTCTCTGGCAACTTCTATGATAACACGACCAACCTTTTCTTGGACTCGATGAAATGTAGCTTCTGACGGAACTTTGATGTTATTCAGCATGAATTGAAATTCTGATTGGCAAAATGTAGCGCCGCTCAATAATACAGATAGCACAAATTCAACAGTGTTGACGACATATGGCTCTACCCTATTTTTCGCGCTTTGAACTAAGTTCTTTATACGCTTTGCAACTGCTTTTGTTCGCCGCGGCATGAAAAATGAAGAATAACTTGACGGTTTCTTGAACAAATGGTCGCACATTCAAATATTGTGATGTACGATCAGGATAAAAGAATGTTGTTGCCGTGAATTTAGAAAATAGCAAAATTTCAATTTACGCAATCGAGATATAACTTGATCGTTTGAGCGATAACCATGGCACCCATAGTATTAATGAAAGTACTCATACTTACAATTATTTTCTCCCATAGGAATATTGTTCAATATACTTCACCTATAGAGGAAATCTCGAAATAAAATCGAATTTTTTCAAAAATTACAAAAATCAATTTTTTACAAAGATGTTCGAAAAATAACATTATATACGCATCAAATCAAAGCATTATATGGAGCATTATAATTCTATATATGATTGTCCATCTTGCTGTTGTGCTATTTTTTTTTAAACAATAATTTCATTGTTGAAATTAAATTTGCAATTTCAGTAAAAATTGCGACCCATCATTTTGAATATAATTGAATTAATACATTTATTGTAAGAATATTATATACCAAATATTAGACTTCCACATGAATCCTGGTATGATATTATAAGTATTGCAAAATTAGAAAAAAATATGCTCATGATATACTAAAATTCATGTTTCAAGGTTAACTTATAAATAAAATAAGTTCGAGAAATGCATCACTAAATATTTGAGCTTGTGCACTATAATGCTATATAATAGTCTTCACTGTTTTTAATATATTGACTTTGCTAGACTTGATTTTTTTCATCACCCTAATGAGTGCCCATCCTTAAAAGAAAAGATACCTATAGGTAAGATGGAACGTATACCATTAGATAAGAAAAATATTGTGAGAGAGGTTTTGAAAAAAGCAGAATATATAGACTGGGATAGTATATCTGCTAGACTATTATATAGTGGTGCTGTAAGAGTTCATGACATTGAAACACTTATGTCAAAAGTTTTATATCTTAACTATACAAATGTTTTCAAAGAGGACATAGAAAAATATATTGAGGGTATAGAGTTTGTGAGATGTCATTGGACAGAGTTGTATGAAAAATATAAAGACAAGGAAAATATTTTCTTTATAGTGGACCCGCCGTTCTATAACACATGGGATTTTCAATACCAAGTAGACTGGACTTTGAGAGACTCTTTAGAAACTTTAGACGTTTTACATAACCATCCATGCTTTTACTTTACATCCGATAAAAGTGGTTTGGAAACCGTTATGAGATGGTTAGAGGACATACATGACTATGAGTTTATATATGACAAGATAGAATATGAGAGAGGTCCTATAAACTGGAGAAAGTGTCACAATAAAGAAATTTTATTAGTAAGTAAATGTGGTTTGAAATAGGACTACTTGTTTTAGGTTTTTTCCATTGTGTCATTTATTTATTTGACGTGGCAGAAAAGTACAGAGAATATGAAGATGAACCAATGCCTGCAAATGTTCAGCATATGTACTCGTAAGAGATATTTTTATCTAATATTAAATGGACGCACAGAACTTAGCGAATGCACAGCAACCTGGACAACCAAACCCAGAGAATATTCCAAATGAAGTTAGAATACAAACTGCAATGGCAAACTATGGTCAAGTGCCAACAGATGTACAAATGCAAACTGCCATGTCAAATGACGCTGCGTTAGGTTTGCCACCATGGTATGCAAATATGAGATGGAAAGAGTTTTATACAAACCCTGAAGTGGGATATAAACAACTTTATGCAGATGACGCGAACACAGGAGTTGACCCAGAATATGTTTTCTACCAGAGGAGAAACAGAATGTATGAGCTCCAGTTAAAGAATGCTATGGAACTCAACAGGAAACGCAAAAGACTAGGCGGACATTAGATTTTTACATATAGTAAAATGAGTTTCTTCAGTAAGATAGGAAACTTCTTTCGAAATGTTGGAAGAGGTATATGGAATGGAATAAAATCTGTCGGAAGAGGAGTATGGAACGGTGTCAAAAATATTGGTAAAAGAGTAGGTCAGTTCGTTGGTATTATACCTAAAGACCCTGAACCAGAAGAACAAGCTCCTGTAATACAACAGCCTGAACCTGCACCACAGTCAAGTTGGCAACCACAACCGGTATATTAAAAAGTTATATTTTTATCGTTTGATAGTAGTTGTATATGAAACTAAGTTCTAAGTAAAACGCATGGTATAATGGAATTATTCTTTTTCTTCCATCTGTAGTAAACCATACTTGAAAGTCTGAAATACTTCCACTTGGTGGTTCGTATAACTTTGTAGGTTTTTCGTAAAAGTCATTTGCCAAGCATAAGAAAGAGTTTTGGGCGCCAGAAAATGAAGCATGAACAATAATAGCATCTGGGTCGAAAACATCTTTAAATAAATATGGTTCATCTCTTGCATATCGACTGTAGATATTTGCTAAAGGAGGTTCAACTTTCTGATTTAACATTCTTTGCAAATAATACCATGACATTGCAGTGAATTCTGTATATATTTGTTCGTCTTTATTTGGATTGTCTTCGTAGATTTGAAATGACACTTGTGAATTTTGTTTGTCATATACAATTCTCACATAAAGTGTGCTATCGGTATTCGCATATTCATCAGCATATTTTGCATAACATGAATTTATTTTATCTTCTATATTTTTTAATGCAGTCTGTAGAGAAGATGAGAGGTCAACTTGTATTAGCTCAATTTCTTCCCACATTTTTCGTTGCCCTTCAGATGTATAATCTATATGAAACCTTACAATAAATGGAAAACTTTTATCTTCTACAGACACAAACTTTATTCTTCGAAAGCCAATAGCTTTTGTGACAGATGGGTCTCTTAACCATCTTAATGGGTAGTCAAAACGATAGCCTTCATGCTTTACGGTATCTGTTTCAAACTTTTGACCGACATTAGTAAAAAGTTCATCTAATGGTTTAGATGTAGCAACTCTAGAATTTTCTTTTTCTATTGGAAGCATATTTTATCTATAATAAAAATGTCAAATGAAACAGCGTCTATGAGAGAAATACAACACAACCGACAACTCATTATGCAAGCTCTAAATAAGAACACAACAAACTTTTCAAACTATTCTAAGATATCTGAGTCATTGAAAGGGGGTGACTTAAAACTGACATTAAACCCTATAACAGATGAGTTTCTATTTCAAGACAATAAGAACAATACTGTCTGTATAAATCCAACAAAAGGAACTTTAAACGAGAAACCTATAAATGAACTTCTTTTAAAAGCAGATGTTGACAACAAAGCTGACAAAGAATATGTAGACGATGCAATAGCAAAAGAAGAAGAAAGAGCTAACAAAGCTTATGCAACAAAAGAACATACTCATCCTGAACTAGCAGACAAAACATATGTTGACAATAAAATGTCAAGTGAAGTGACAAGAGCTGAAAACGAATATTCTAAAAAGACTCATATACATTATATTAACCAAATACCAAGTCTTAAGGAAACATTAGAGACAAAAGCAGATAAGACTCATACACATTCTATATCTGATATTACAAACTTACAAGAAACCTTAAACAGGAAAAATGACGTTGGACATACACATACCATTGCAAATATTACAAACTTACAAGAAACCTTAAACAGGAAAAATGACGTTGGACATACACATACCATTGCAAATATTACAAACTTACAAGAAACCTTAAACAGGAAAAGTGACGTTGGACATACACATACATCTTCTGAAATAACAGACTTAAACGTTAGCCTTGAAAATAAAGCAGATAAAACATATGTCAATGAAATATACCAAAGTTTGATAGGAACAACAAAAAATATTGAAACTATTGTTGGTGACTTTTCTGTCAATGAAGAAAATAAATATTTTAGATGGCAGTTTGTACAGTCCTTAAAAAATGGTACACGGTGTAAAATCATTCCGAAAAATAACAATGAAATGTATGTAAGCTATAAAAAGAATGATGGTACACAAGTTAAAGTTCCATTAGACAACAACTGCTACTTAAACTTATATGGAGACGAACAAAAGAAATATTTAAGAGTTTATGAAATGGTGGATATGATATTACCTGACCCAGCTCCGGCACCACATTATTATGACTATGGAGATGACGACAGAACACCACATGTAGATGAACAAAAGCTAACATTATATTTAGATTATTATAGATATAAAAGATATAATGCAATAGAAAAAACGAGAATAGTATATTATTATACAGATGACAGAAATAAATATTATAGTCAAGACTTTACTTACCATGAAAACATAAGATTATATTATAAAAAATATTCTGACACAAACCAGAAGAAACCTGAAATAGTTGCACTATATTTTAAGTTCAAAAGAGACAATCCTATAATATCTCATATGTTTGATTTAATGAACCCAGTAGGTTCTATTTATACATCTATGGATGCAAGAGGTCCTCAAGTAATGTTTGGTGTTGGTGCATGGGAACAAATAGTCGACAGGTTTTTGTATTGTGCAAACTCTTCAAAGGAAACAGGTGGAAGTAAAACGATTTCAGGTGAAAATTTACCTGCACACAGTCATTACATAGATTTAAGTACATCTCAAGCAGGTTGGCATAGTCATAGATATTGGGATTGGTCAAGAATGACAAAAGGTAAAGGATATGATGTTAAAGACGACGTTAAGTTTGCTATAAATTGTTACTGGAATAACACGCAGGGAGAAGGAAACCATACACATTTCGTTTCAGGATATACGCAAACAACGGGACAAAGTAAAGAATACATGCCACCTTACATGACAGTTTGCGCATGGTATAGAATTGCTTAGTCGTCATTTTCAACTTCTTTAGCATATTCGTCAGGAGTTGTCTTATATTTGTTAGGAACTGTCTTTGAAAGTATACCACCTTGAACTTTGACAAGTTTGAAACGAGGTCTGACAATAGTAGTTTTATCTTCTGCTTGCAGTGTGTACATTTTGCCATGTTTGCCTAAAACTTCATAATATTCTCTTGTATACTTTCTTCTATTTTTACGAACACGAATGTGAGTACCTGTCGAGTTCCCATTGTTGTCATAGTCAATAGTATTTTCATATGGGTCGCGTTTAGGTATTTCTATTTTTACTTTGTCACCTTTCTGAAGTTTGAAGCCCGGCATTCTTTCTTGTTTGTCTCTTTTGACTAAATTATTAAATATATAGTCTTTCTCTAAGTCAGGGTTGTTTTTCATTTCTTCGGGGAGTGGGTTTCCCAAACCTTTTTGTTTACGGTTATTGTAAATATTTAAAACTTGTCTCATCTTTGCCTGGGAGAAGTGTCTATATTTGTCGTCATATGACATTTCATTTGCTTCACCACCTTGTGGTTGGTTTAAGTCTCTTAACATTTTTATACATCCGTCAATGACACCAAGAGCAGAATGGTTTTGGTCGACAATGAAATATTGGTTTACATTTTTTGAACGCAGATAGTTTTTAATATCATCTGATTTGAAAGAACTTTCACAGTCAGATGTCAGTTTTGTTGGATGGTATTTGTCAACGAATATTGTCAAAGCTGCTAAGATATCTAAAATAGCTTTGGACTGTAATGGTATGGCTTCACAGTATCTTGTGTTTGACCAACAAATATTAACCAGTATGGAGGTCCATCTGTTTCTAACTCTCGGAATGTTTTCCAAGATATCCATAAACCAAGCATTTGGTGTTGAACTAAAGATTTTTATCATGAGTGCTTTCTTTGTCGCTTTAGAAACATAGGGGTCCTTGTTCGGATTCGTCATTTTTTAACCCATAAGAAATGGGTTTATTTGGCGCATTAGCAGGAAGTCGCATCTAGATTTTTACCCGCAGTGGGAACAATAGCCAGAGGTGTATTTGGAGTTGGAAAGGAAGATTTTGAGTACATTAGGTATACTTAAAGAGAAAGCACAACCTATTATACAAACTGTACAGAAAGGTTGGGATGTAGCACGAGATGCAACAAATCTTATTCCAAATCTTGAAACAAGAGGAAAAGTTCAAGGATGGATGGACAATGTAGGAAGACAAGCAGGAAACTATTATAACAAAGCAAATGACTACTATAACCAAGCAGGACACTATATGGACCAAGGTGAAAGATTCTTTAACAGAGGATATAACCATGCACAACAATGGGTAAGCAATAACAACCGCAACCACCTCAAACTTGGGAAATGTAAGGTTTTAAACTAGGATGAAATGAACAATGCAGCATTGAGACAAATGAGTTCAAGATGGATTTGTCGGCTTCCAGCATTTAAACCGATACCATATAGTCAGGCTCAGCATGTGAAACTGAATGATATTATTAAAGGAACCATCCCACCTCCACAACAACAACCAGTGAAAACAAACCAAACTAAAATTTTTTACTGAGATGAAATGACCGAAGAAGTTGAAACGGTAGATTTGACACCACAAACAAAAAGTTCAGAACCATTGTCAAAACCTGTCAAAGAACTTACAGATGAAGAGAAAAATTCAATAATAGAAAGTGCCAGGTCTGGAAATACAAACCCTAACTATAAAGTCACTTTTCATAGAAATGGAACGGCTAGTATCTCAAAAAAGAAACAGACTCTCACAAATAAAATATTGAAGTCTGAAGGAGCTTTCGAGACAACAGATGGAAAAGTTTACTTCACTGACCAACAGTTCATTATAGAACATCTCATTGACTTAGAGTCGAAATATTCTAAACTTTACAACAAACACAAAAAGTTGAAAGGAAAACAAAAACAAATGGCATATGATATTTATGAAGATGTTGACGACACAACTGTTCCTGCAAGTGAAGTAAAGTCAGAGGAACCGAAAAGTGACGAAAAACCGATAGAAGAAGAGAAACCAAAAACTGAAGATAAACCAAAACCAAAGTTTAGTTTCCAAACTAAACCAAGTCAACCTTCATTAGCTGGTATGGGTTGGCGTCAAAGACTTATGGCAGCAGGCGGTTATGTAAAGTAAAGAAAAAAATATTTTTTTATTTTTATAAAAATGCCCCCATATAGAATGGACAGAAAGTCTGCTAGAATAAAAGCAGAGTTGCAAAGATATGGTTGGAGAGTTTCGAAGAAGTTTAAATATAAGAAAGGAAGACCCATAAAAGTCTATGACAAACTGGCTGGTCTGACCTACGAATTAGATTTGGAAACAGCACGTGCCAATTATCCAAACAGACTAGAGAGGTTAGAAGAAGAACGTCTTATGGACATGCCTTTCGATGTTAGTGAACCTCAAGTTGAAGTATCATAAGACGAAATGGTGGAAGTGAACTCAAAATAAGAGTAATTAGGTTATTTTGCCGACCAAATATATTTACAAGGCAAAATATCATATTACATGTCAACCTATTATCAGTATGTTTTGATAAAAAAAATTTTATCAAATATCATATTAAAATTAACATCTATATCTATATCAATATCTACACTATAAATTTTTTTATTCAATATCATAGATTTCAAAAATTTATTTCAATTTTAAATTAATTTATGGTTTTCATCAAAATTGTTTTTTATTAAAAAGCATGTTTCACAATTTTTACGGTTTCTTTCAAAAATTATAAAAAGAGAGTCAATAAGAAATTTCAACGCTTCAAGAAGGAATCAAAGAAATTGACGAAGTTCCAGAATTTTATTCAACAATTCTTAATCAATTAACAAAAACTATACCGAAACTTATCTTACCATCCAAATCAAATCACATTACATACGGAATAAACATTTAATCTTTTACCATTAAAATTATATTTATACGTTATTTAATTTTTTTACGTCTAAGTTGAATAGGATAATAGCCGAAGATATAAAGTAACTATAGTTTACAAGCTAAGGAACAAATCAGCATTGAAACTAAAAAATGCTGAAATATTATAATAAATTGAAGAAATACTGTGATAGGAATACCTAGTTATACTAGATACTATTATTAATATGAATTCATTTGTATTGAATATCGATTAAAATAAGATGGAACGTCCAATTTGACAGACTCAAGTTTCGAATTAGAGACCAACTTTCATCAGCATAGTATATGTGCCAAACTACTGCATAATGGTATGCTTATCTTTTCATTTTAAAAAATAACGTATTTGAATAATTTCGTAAAAAAATTAGAATTACTCGATATTAAGCATATTGCTTTTCTTCATATATGCTTATATTCTACAATAGTGTTACCAAACATCGGGCAACATCATACGTATAATACAACTTTTTCGTACTTCTTTATCGAATTTAAATAGAACTAAGTTTTTATTTTAAATAAAAGAGAAATAATTCTAATTTATAATCTCATTATTAATTTATTCTGTAATAAACAGAAATTCATCAAAAGTGACAGCTCTCAATTTTTTGACATTTGTAAATTCTAAATTGAATGAGAAAAATGAAATAATACTAAGCATAATACAATATTCTAGATTTAATTATAATTAGGAAAAAGTTAGTTTTGAGAGTACTTTTCATAGGCATATAGAATGAAATCTTCTGAAAAATAATATCACATAAACTCATATTATTTTCTAATAAAAAAAAAAAAAAAAAAAAAGGTAGTGGGGCTTCCAGGCACTTCGTGCCCTCTAGCCCCGAAGATGTTTAGAATATGAGAGAGGTCCTATAAACCGGAGAAAGTGTCATATAAACATCTGTCATTTTACTCAGAATTTTCATGAAATTTACACCAAAAATATATTTTAGGGTAGAAGGGTATATCTAACCTCTTTTCTAACCACTTTTCTACCCTCTTGAATTTTCATGAAATTTACACCAAAAATATATTTTAGGGTAGAAGGGTATATCTAACCTCTTTTCTAACCTCTTTTCTACCCTCTTGAATTTTCATGAAATTTACACCAAAAATATACTACTAGGGTCATTTACGAAGAAATCTCAACAAAGTCTTTACGATGAAGTCTTTGACAAAGTCTTTACGAAGAAGTCTCAACAAAGTCTTTACGAAGAAGTCTCAACAAAGTCTTTACGAAGAAGTCTTAACAAAGTTCTTACGAAGAAATTCATGAAAATTCAAGAGGGTAGAAAAGAGTGTTAGAAAAGAGGTTAGATATACCCTTCTACCCTAAAATATATTTTGGGTCATATTACGAAGAAGTCTCACAAAGTCTTTACGAAGAAGTCTTAACAAAGTCTTTACGAAGAAGTCTTAACAAAGTCTTTACGAAGAAGTCTCAACAAAGTCTTTACGAAGAAGTCTTAACAAAGTCTTTACGAAGAAGTCACAATAAAGTCTTTATGAAGAAGTCTTGACAAAACATTTATGAAGAAATCTCAACAAAGTCTTTACGAAGAAGTCACAACAAAACATCTGTCAAAAACCGCTTTTTAACTTCACTTAAAATGCCACGTAAGCTACGTAAGAATATACGTAAGAGGAAGAGAGCATTGAAACATCCAATAGTAAGACTGACACAACAACAACAGTTGCAACAACAAATGCTGAATGACCCCCACTATGTTGCAACAAATGTCAAGCAATCCTATGCTTTTAACCGAGTTGTTGGTGCACAGAGTGGAGGTTTAAGAGCGGCACTTTTAGCGAAAATGGCAGGCTATGGTGGAGCTGCAGACGGAACAGCCTATAACCCTCAAAGTCAAATGAATTTGAGTTCACTCAAAAATCAAATAACAGATGTCAAAAAGTCAAACATAGACATACAGAAGCAAATAAGTGAAAACGAAAAGAAACTAGAATATGACAGACACACAAAGAAACTCAATGAGTTAAACGTAGAGAAAAGAAGAAAGAAGAACAACTGAAAGACTAAGTACAGAGGAATATGCGAAAAAAGTGTCAGAAAAAGCAGCAGAAGTAGCAAAAATGGAACAAGATGTCATAAATTTGAAAAACCATACTACTCAATATAAAATACTGAAAGATGAAGAGATAAAACAAAAAGCCCTGAAGACATATATGGATAGCGATGAGTATAAAAAAGAAGTTGAAGCAAATGTAAAGGCAGAAAAACTTTTACAGTTGCAAAACCAAACCGTACAGTATGAAAACTTAGCACAAGAAAGTAAAAATAACGACGCGGCTATGCAAAAGGCAATGAAAAGCGCAGAATATATAAAAGCTAACAATGACTGGTTAGATGCCCAAGCCAACGCTAAAGCAGCCCAACTCATAGGGTCAATAAGGACAAAAATACAAGCGGATGAAGACAGTTCAAATGAAGCTTTAACAAATGCTGACTTTAAGAACGCTTTCGAAGCTCTTCATAGTAAGGTGAAACAAGTGAACGACTTCTCATCTGGAAAGAAACTGAAGTCTGAAGGTTTCGACAAAGAGTTAAAAGAAGTAGCACAAAATATGACGAAAATAACAGATGCAGCAACGAGACAGGCAGTTCAAAGTGCCTATGACGCCGTTAGAGCAACTGTTGTGGAAAGTCAAGAAAAAGAGTTACAACAGACCAAAACAGACCTAGTAAATGCTTTCTTAAAAACGAAAAGTCAGGTAGGACATTATGCTGCAGATGGAACATATGTGCCAGTTGGTGGAACTTATATACCACCAAACCCTCCAAGAGAAGCACCTGCACCAGGACTACCTAAAACATTTACATCGTCACATGGACACAGACACAGGCATGCACCAAAACCAACACAACAACCAACAGTTCAAAACCCTGCACAACAACAACAACAACAACAACCAACACAACAACCAACAGTTCAAAATTCAGCACAACCAACAGTTCAAAACCCTGCACAACAACAACCACAAACAGAGCAAGGACATAAAAGAAGTAGAGAACAAGGAAACCAAGAATTCTTAAAAATGCTTAAAGAAGAGTGTGGTTTCCCAGATACTGTTGACTTTAGTGACAGATATAAAGAAGCTATTGGAAAGTTCAAGGATGGAAATACTGACCCGAACCTATTTAGCTTTATGGCTCAGCACCAAAACGGATATAATCTCAAACCTGGAAAATACAAGCTCGCTAAGGGATATGATTTAATAGCATATCATCCAAATGACATGGATGAATTTACTCCGAGATATTTGATGTCAGAGCTAAATGACAATTCAACTTTCGTCATGAAACGCGTAAAAAATAGAGACGGAACGAAAGAACAAAAGCTTATGAATGCGGATGACGTAGATAGGGAATTGTTGAAAACGGTCTCGGAATATATGAAATGCCAGCAGATGAGGTACAAGAAACTCCACAGGAAGAAGTTCAGATACAACCAGACATGGAAGAAATAGTTCAGCAACAACAGCTAGAAGAGCCTGAAGGAAACGAACAAGTCACTCCTTTGGAAACTAACTTCACAGAACTAGATGAAGATTTGGAACAGCCGAAAAATCTTGACCCTCAACAAGAGTATGCGGAGAATATGGAATATTTCCAAGAGTCTAAAAAAAATTCGGCTGACATAGTAGAAGAATATCGAAAAATGTTTGCCGACATACAAAAGACTCCAACACCAGATGAAAATATTCAGCATAGAATGGAAGTACTGAAAAAAATGTACACAAATACAACAACCCTTTTTACTTACGAGCATTTAACGTTCAATCTTCGGATGAACTCGGTGAAAATAAAAGGTTAAATTTCAAGAAAACATATAGAAATGAAACATTGTTTAAAGTTCATTCAGAACCTAACCAAGATGGAAACAAACCTACTTTTGTTTCTGCAGACGATGGAACTACAATGAGATGGGGTCATAAAGCTAACCCGGATAGGTGGTTCATAAACTTACAACCTCAATTCCAAGAAGTTGTAGACGCAATGGAAGCGAATGGTGAACGAGATATAGCTGGTATTTTCAGCGCGGCTTTAATGCCATTGAAAGATATGAAACATGCAGATATTTTGGACCAGTATGAAATGAACATGGCTGATGGAAATATAACACCTGACGTTCTAGAACATTTATCTCAAAGAACTACACAGAACCATAGAGATGGTATATTTGGTGAAGAGTTTAGAAAGAAAGTTAGGGAGAGCGAAGGAAGAGAACCTATTGTACATGACCTTGCAAACGAAAGTTTGCAAAATGTCATAAAAACTTACTTTGCAGACAATGAACCGAGAAGGGATGAATATTTAAGAAAACTCAAATGGACAGTACCAAATGAAATGTTAGTATTGAAAAACATGTTCCTTGACAAAATAAAACCAACTACAGAAATAAATGACGAAAGACTGAAAGATTGGGTAAAAGCTTTCCCATTCACAAAAGATATAGTTGGTAACATGGAAAGAAAACCAGAATGGCTACAAAAACATATATTTGGAAACGAGCATATTCCATATGGACAGGCACTGTTTGAAGAGCTTGAACCAGAAACTCAGGAAAGAGTCATGCAAACAATACGCAAAGACTCAAATACAGACTATGACAAACTCTTTCTAGGATATAGGTTACCTGAGATGGGCGACCAGAGCCAAAAGGCAAAAAGGACATGGGAAATTTGCAACATACTAGATGAACATAATGCAAAGATGCAACAACTTCAAGCAGAGGGCAATGAAGGAAAAAGAAGAGTTAAAAACTCAGTCAGGAAGAAAGTAAAGCTTGGTCCACGTGGGTTCTATTATGACATATAAATCCAACTATTCTATATTTTTACTCATATGAAATGTACGCCGCTCAGAATATAACGCCAACAGTTTTGGATGCTATGAATGGAAATGTTTCCGAATGGTATAACGAATGCGACAATGCCATTAGAAGGTCAGAAATAGTTCCTGGAACTTACGAATATACAACTGCTGTTTCTTATGGAAACGTAGGTGAGTTTGGAGAAGGTTCTTCAACAACAGTAGATATTGCTTGCGACAGGTTTCATATAATTTCTATTGACAACTCTTTCTTATACGTGGAACAAGACATTGAAATAAAACCTTCTGCCAAGTTGTCTGACAAGAAAGGTTGCAATGGAATTTTCTATGTCGGATACCAATATGCTCCAGAAGTTTTCATGGGATATAAGATATATTCTAACTCTGACTTAGTTCAAACAGTAACCTGGGCAAACTATGAATGGTTCGCTTTGAGAAACTCAGTACAACCACAAGCTAGAGAACAAACAGACCAGTATGCAACTATTGAGAAAATAAGAAGACTTGACCCTAACGTTCCAGGAGTTTATGTTAACCTTTCTGGACAAACTGCAGCAGCAGTAACCAAAGTAAAACTGAAACTTAGAGTTCCTTTGTCATCTTTCCTCATCTTCAGGTTTTAAGATACTTGCCAAACTGGGCAGGAAAAATTTCTATCGAACTTACTCCAAGCAAAAATAACTTAGTCATTGCACCAACACAAGACCCATTCACTCTTACAGACGTAAAGGGAGCAAATCAAACGTCATTCGCCGAATTTTGCAAAGACAAAGTTGACTTAGACTTTGGTTTCTCAAACCTCAACACTGAAGTAAACTACTACTTCAATGCTGCTGGAACTGCTTGGGACCCAGTTAAGTTCACATGCGAAAAGTTTGAATGCAAGAGAATAGAAAGCAGACTTGCAGTCTATATGTTGGACCCAGATATTTCAAATGCTTTAGCTGCCAAATATATTGCAGTTCCACTTATGTTCCCTATACACCAAATATCTGTCAAAGACTTTGCAGGTGAAGTTGGAAACCAAAGTGCTGACCCAGGTGCAAGAACAGATATTGCCTTAACAACTGCAATGAAACATGCAGATACTATGTTTGTACTGTTCAGACGAACTATAAATGACTATTCTTGCTTCTACAACCCTGGTATTAAATACCATATAAACATAGATGGCAAATATTATCCAAGAGAAGAATATTCTACAGTTGAGGATATGAGGTCATACAACTTGACATTAGATGCTATGAACTTTAACAACAACTTCACAACAACCATTAACCCTGAAATGCAAAGTTCTATTATGCCATATGTGAAAGTATGGACTCATACAGGAGCTCAAAACACTCAATATACAAATGGAGACCGTTCAAACTTTTGGCTTGGCATTCCATTTGCTGACTCAGAAGACTTTATGGGTGGTATTTCAACTGTTGGTACAGTTCAAATACAATATACTGGTGACAGAGACGGTCCAAATGAATTGAAAGCAAAGAAGTTTACAAAACCAATAGCACTTTTCACGGAAGATGCTCTTTTGAAAATTCGTTCGATGAAACCTGCTGGGGCTCCTCAGATTGGTATAACGACAGCTTCCATCGAGCAGATTTTGGCAGCAGGTCAGTAAGTTGTTCTTGAACTGACTTCTCTCCGTCAAATATTGACAGTACGCCAGTTTTGATATAATATTGTATTATAAACTTACCTTTAGAAATATCGGTCAGTTTTGTTGTTATATTTTTGTCTGCTTCAAGAACTTTCACCATCTCGGTTATACCAACTTTCTTTGCTTTATGAAAATATTTTGGTTCAGCAAAGACTGCTATTCTATAACATTTTCCATTGTTTGTATAAAGAACTACTCTGTCAATGAACTTGTATTGTTTGTGTGTGTAAACTTTGTTTTGCTTCAATTCGAAGAGATACTCAAATACGTCCATCTTTTTATTCTAAGTAAAATGTCATTTCCGAAAAATAGAAGCGTAAGTGTTTCAAAAGGTTTAATGGCGGTGGCAGATGTGAAGTTAAATTCACCAACTCAAACAAACAGTCAAAGTGTTGTTGTCAATGTCAAAGACAGAGATGTTTGAAGTGGGGAAACCATACGAAGACGAAGATGGTATAGCAATTGTTCCTGTAAAAGAACAACCAACATATCCTGAAGTTAGCAGAGACTTAAGTTCTGTTGCAGATATTCGAAACGACTACCAACAACTTAAAGACAAACTTAAAACTCAGGAGAAGATTTGTCAAGCTTTGGGTATAATGTTAAACTTGGTTGAGCACAACCCTGTAAAAGTGAACTCATATGTCATCGCACCTCATGAAGTTTTGAAAGAACTATTGAAACTTTTGACAGAGGCAGACGATATAAACATCAAAGAAATAGAACCCGACATTAGTTGCTGTGGTGTTTCATATAATGTCATTGACAAGATATACGTTATGAAAGGAGGTGAAACGTTGAACTTAAAGTATAGTTTCCCAGACGTCATAAAAATATTTGACGACCACAACATTTCATTAAAATTTATTTGCTAAGTAAAAATGTCAAAACTTCTTGAAAGATGTTTGAAGAAAAATAATATAGACTTTATTTCATGTAAAGGACTTTACACACTTTTGAACGATATGAAAGACCCTGTTTTGTTGTTCGTTCGTAGACAAAGGAAAGTTCTATGTCTTTTACAAAATATTTGAACTTCTTAGACAGAGAACTTCAAGAACGCCATGTGAAAGTTTAGATGAAGTTCTTTCTCCACTTTCAGAAAAACTTTTAAATATATAAAATGGCAGAAGATATAATGGTTTATACTATTACGACTAAAAACCCTGAGTCATATAATTCTATAACAACAAACTTACAAAGTCCTCAAGGACGGTATTGTAAAACTAACTTTAAACACAATGACGACTAAAGCCTGTTTTGCTCTTTTGACACCAGAAGACTTTGTTGTTGTGAATGGTAAAAAATACTTCTTTGAAGATACTTACTCAGATATACCACCAACAGGTTTTGTTGACTTATTTAATACTTTAAGGACGGATGTAACATGTGCTGCAACTAGAGCAGGTTTCATTATGTTTGGATGTCCGACTGAGTTTACTATAAACGATATGAGCTATAATACAAAACTTATATCTGGTTTTTACTACCAACAGTTTCCTATAACAGGAAAAGGTGTCATACAAGGAATGTCTGTTCCATTGACTTTAAGTACACCTATTTTATATATTGTTTCAAACTTAGGTTCAAAGTGCTATTCGAATGTCGACAGAAACTACTATGACCAAAAAATACTCATGCGTATAAACAACACTTTCTCTGCTGGTTTGCCTATTGTTCATTCGAATGCAGAGTTTTCAGCTTTAGTAAACTCAAACACTTTAGCAAACATAAACTTAACCTTAGTCGACGCAAACTTTGTTCCTGTAAAACTTTTATGTCCTATGTATTTGTCAATGACGGCAGAAAGTTTCGAATTGGAAGATGCAACTGGTGAAAGTATTGTACTACAAGAACAACTTCAACAACAAATAGCTCAAGAACAACAAATGCAACAAATGGAACAAATGCAACAACAAAGTCAAGAATAAAAAAATATTTTTTTTTATTTTTATAAAAATGTACAGAATAGACGTTTCAGATTTTTATGACTTCCAAGCATTCAGAAATATGTGTCCATTTCGAGACTATAACAAAGCAGTCGAGAATTTGAAACGTTTAGTCATTTATGTCGACTCTGCCCCAGAATGTTATGTCATGAAAGAATGGGATGTTGTCTTTAACAAACCAAGAGCAACAATAGTTTCAGAACAAGAATGTAGACAGAAACTTAAGAAAATAAAAGTCGTACAAGTTGGCATGAAGATGTTAGATGCTTGGGATATCTTATTGTCAAAGTTAGAAGATTTTTCAGTTCGAGGTATAAAGTTCTATACACCTTCTCCAAACTTCTATTCTATCTTCACTGGATATAAATACGAACAAGTAGAATGGAAAGAAAATATTATAGAAGCTTGGTTAGACCATGTCAAAGAAATTATATGCAATGGAAACGAAAGAGTCTATGAGTATATCTTATGTTGGTTTGCAAACATCTTACAACATCCAAGTGCTAAAAATGAAACTGCTCTCATCATAATTGGAAAACAAGGAACTGGTAAGAACACTTTCTTTACAGATATTTTGTGCAAACTGTTAGAGGGCTATTCGAACCCTAATATGACAAACTTAGAAAACATCTGCGGTAAATTTAACTCTTCAATAGAGAATATGAAACTTATAGTATGTAACGAACTTCAAAGTATAGATACAACAAAAGTTTTGAACTCAGATGCTTTGAAGAGTCTTATAACAGACAAAGTTGGAGTTGTTGAAAGAAAATATAAAGACCAAAGAGTTTGTGAAAATGTTGCAAACTTCGTCATGGTTTCAAACACGCTGTTCCGATGAAGTTAGAAAGTTCTGACAGAAGATATGTAGTTGTCAGAACGTCAGATTCTCATATGCAAGATACAGAATATTTTGACGACTTAGCAGAAACTTTGACACCTAACTTTTACAACCACTTGTTCTCATATTTTATGACATTAGATATTTCTAAGTTCAATCCAAGACAAATTCCACATACCGAAGAAAGACAAACATTGTTAGAAGCAAACAAGAGTGTATATGAACTGTTTATAGATGAGACTAACTTTGAGTGTTTAGATGAAAGGTCTTTGTACGACTCGTATAAACAATATTGTCAAGAGTATGGTTATATGACAGCATCTAAACGAACATTCTTGGCAAATGTCAAAAATCTTTTAGACATACAGAACGGCGTATATACAAAGAAAAATTTTTCTGAGTAAATTTTTAAAAAATATTTTTTTATCCGATAGAAAAGATGACGAAATTCATCTCAGTCAACAAGTACATGTCAGGACTTAAAGAAGAACTAGACCCATTCGCTTATTTGAATGTTTACTTCTACCATTTTGAAAAGTCTACATTTGACAAAGTTTGGAACATCGAACCAGTTAAGTTTGCTATTGTGACTAAAAATGGTGCGAAATTTGAAGACTTAGACATAGAAGGTTTGTTAGCAGTCAAAGAAAATTTTGACAGAAGGTTCTCAAACCTTAAAGAAGGCAAAGCATACAAACTTGTTATACCTTATGAACCAAAGAAAGCAGACGACTATGAATATTATGAGTCTAAGATAGTTGAAGTTCAAGGTAAATTGGGTAAAAAGATTTTAGAGTCTAAGCCAGTGTTTGCTCCTAAAGAGGAAGAGAACATTGACATTGACCCAGAAATGTTCTAAAAATAAAATTTTATTTTTACATGTCATATCTCACCTTCTCTGGAACTGGTTCAGGTTCTTTCTTCTCTTCTTCTACTTTCTTTTCTTTCTTTTCTCTCTTCTTCTTCTTTTCTGGTGGAGTTATGTCAAATTTCTCCGAACCATATTTCTGTAAAAGTTCTTTGTCCTTTAATAGCTCATCTATTCTGTTTTCTATTTCATCTTCAAGAACAGCGCATGTGTCTTCTTTGCATTCTAAGAACTTTTGTTGGACTTCATCTTTCCAATCGGCGTCATCTCTGTCAACAAGTCTGTCATTGACAAATTTTAAGACTGCTCTTTGTAATGTTTTATGGTTCTTGTCATATTCCCAGAAACAGAACTTTAGAACAAATTCACCTTTCTTGTTTACACTATGTAAGATTTTATGGTCGACAGATGTTTTAGAGTCGAAAAGTTTGTCTCGAATATAGATAGCGAAATCGCTAGACATTTTCAAAAAGATAAAAATTTTAATTTTTCTAAAAATATGTTAGAAAAAAAGTTTGCTGACATTGACAAGAAATTTGAGAATGTTTTAAACAAGAACAAGAGGAAGTTAGAAAATGCTCAGATAAAACCCATACATGACAAGTTCCTATTTGCTCAGAATGGTATAACAGGTCTAATCGCACCACCTGGGTCGGGCAAGACTTTCACTTATCTTAAAATGGCTGCACAACAACAAGAACTAGATGAGAAGAACCCATTCTATGAGTTAGTAGTCATTTGTAGTACTTCTGGTCAATTTGACCAAACCGTAAATTCGTTCAAAGATATTATAAAGAAGTCTAAGTTAGTATGTATAAAAGACTCTGAGTTGTTAGATTGGATAAAGAAGTACCAAAGAAGAGTTTTGAAGTACAATGCTATAAATGAGTATGTCAATTCGAAGTTTAAAGACCCAAATGAGGAAATGCAGAGAATATTAGAGAAGAAACACTTCAGAAACAAACAGAAAGAGATAGAATACATTTCGAAGAAATTGCAATCTTACGATTGGAAGACTTACCCTCACAGATGTCTTCTTATCTTAGATGATTTCGCCTCTCATCCTTTGTTAAAGAACAGAGAACAAGATATGTGTCGAATTCTTAAGAAGCTCAGACACTTTAACATCTCAGTTGTCATTTGTGTACAGACAGCAAAGAGTTTAAGTAAGGATGTAAAGAGAATACTTACTGACATTGTACTTTTCCCTGGATTGTCCGAAGACGATTTCATGGAACTTATGAAAGAGTCCATGGCAGGTAAGTTTGACAGACATGAACTCTGGGAGAAGTACAAAGTCATACAAGACCCTCATACTTCTTTCAGAATTCACATCTACGCGAACAAAGTTCAAATTGTAAAAAGTCAAGCTTGAAAAATAAAGAGTTTTGTGCTGAATTCAATAAAAATATATTTTTAGGGTAGATGGGTATATCTAACCCGATTTCTAACCTCATTTCTACCCCATATGTCCTTACTGAAAAAGTACGTGTTCCATATGTCATTTTACTCAGAATTTTACTCAGAATTCAATAAAAATATATTTTAGGGTAGAAGGTTAGATATACCCTCTTTTCTACCCCGTTTTCTACCCTCATTTCTACCCCAGTTATTTTATAAGCGTTTTACATGGTAAACATTGTGAATTCGTGAAATTCTAAACAATTTCGTAGCTTCTATTTCTTCTGTCAGTACATCGAATGTTTTAACTATGCCGAATGTTTCTTTATATTTCTTCTTGACATCAGATAGAAGGAAATCGTCAGCTGTTGGATAGTTTTTGTTCAGAAATGTCAACATGTCCATTTTATCTTCTGCTGGTTTCTCTACTTCTTTCTTTAAGTCTGCATAGTCGTTTCGCATACGTTCTATCTCTTTGACGGAGTAGTTATATTTCCTCATTGCTGCTTTACATTTTGAACATTGTGGGTTCATTTTAGCATTGTACATTGAAATCTTACCTGCTAGTATGACTAAGGCGTCAATGGTTTTCTTTAACTCAAAAGCTGCTGGTTTTATTTGTCCGTTCCATACCTTACCTCTTTTATCTTTATCTCTTATCTGCCATACACATTCAGCAACTAACGAAACAAAGTTGTCGTAGGTCTTAAACTCCCCAGATTTATATATGTCAGAGATGTTCTTATATACCATGTCGCAATCTTTGTCCATGACTTTGTGGTTGCAATGAAATCCAAGAAACTCATAGTTAACCTTTCGTATGAACTTCTTTATTTCTACTGAGTCAGTTGGTTTCACTTCTATTTCATCGAATTCTGGAATAGTGAGCTTTTGTTGCTGTATTTCAGGAAGTTTAGGTAGATGGTCAATAATATCCTGCATTTCATAAAGATACTGTTCATTTGTTTCATTCTGTGCGGTACAGTCTAAATTACATGTTAAAAGTTCTTGCTTTATCTTCTGGATTTTTGTTTCGAAAGTATATGAAGAAGGAATGAAGCTTTTCATCTCTACTAACATTGACGTAGGATTCATAACTAACGAGTTTGGTGCTGTTGTTGCTAACATGTTCTTACAATAAAAATAAAAAATATTTTTTTTAAAAAACTAACTTTATTTTTTATTTCGGGAAAATTCATGAGGTGAAAAAACAGGTGAAAAAAGAGGTGAAATCTCACCTCTTCACCTAAACATTATTTTTGTCTGATTTACGCTCATTACGATGAAGTTTCGACAAAACATTTACGTTCATGTTTGACAAAACATTTACGATGAAATCATGAAAATTCAAGAGGGTGAAAAAACAGGTGAAAAAAGAGGTGAAATCTCACCTCTTCACCTAAACATTATTTTTGCTGAATTCAGCAACAACTTTCTCTCAATTGGAGCTGTGGCATACTCTTTGCGTAAGCGGTTCAGACCTTCTTCGAAGTCTTGGTCTCTCTTCGATTTGTATTGAGATTGGAATTGCTGGAACTGAGGTGCAGGGGCTGGTGCTTTAGGTTCCTCTGGTTTGGGAATGGACTCAGTTGGTGGGACGTCGGACATTCGTTTGTGGCTTAACCGTCGGACATCCGTTTGTGTCCTGTCGGAAGGAAGAACTTTTCCTGTCGGACATCCGTTTGTGTCCTGTCGGAAGGAAGAACTTTTCCTGTCGGACATCCGTTTGTGTCCTGTCGGAAGGAAGAACTTTTTCTGTCGGAAGGAAGAACTTTTCCTGAAGTTCGACAGGAAAAGTTCTCAATTTTCGAAAATTTGAATGGTTTACGGACGGACAACTGGAAGAACTTTTCCTGTCGGAAGGAAGAACTTTTCCTGTCGGAAGGAAGAACTTTTCCTGTCTGATGGAAGGACTTTTCCTGTCTGATGGAAGAACTTTTCCTGTCTGATGGAAGGACTTTTCCTGTCAGTAGCAGTACTGCTAGTAGCAGAGATTTTTATCGTCCAACTTTACAAATGTAAACTCCTATCGTTCTATTTTCTTCACTAGGGTCTAACACCAAAGTAACCTTACAAATGTAAACTTATATCGTTCTATTTTCTTCACTAGGGTCTAACACCAAAGTAACCTATGTACATGAAATTTCACTGCATAAAAGGAAAAAACTTGCGCGAATCGGGATTTGAACCGAGGTCTTCGACGCCTGTAACGAGGTAGCCCATACCACTGAGCTATGAGCCGCTTGCATATTTTTAAGTAAAATATAGTATATTTGTCATACCGTGAAGGATGACCAAACTTAAAAAAAAATAAAGTTAGTTTTATTTTTTTCTATCTTAAGGAAATTCATGAAAATTCAACGGTTGAATTTTGTATAAAAACCAACCCGCTGTTTTCCGCGGGTTGGTATATTCTTCACAAAATGCTTGTTTTGAGGTCGAGCCACTTTTGGCTCCACCTCTTTTTTCAACCAAAAACTCATTTTTGTCGAATTCAGCACAAAATTCATGAAAATTCAACGGGTGAGAAAACAGGTGAGAAAAGAGGGTAGAAAACGGGGTAGATATACCCTTCTACCCTAAAATATATTTTTCAATACTTTTTCAGCACTTTTCCGTAGTTGTATATGAAAGACAATTCGAGATAAAAGTCATAGTACAATGGTATAATATGCTGCACACCGTTTGTTGTGAACCAAACTTGAAAGTCAGAGAAACTGTTACTAGGTGGTTCGTAGAATTTAGAAGCAAAGTCATAAAAGTCCTTACCGATACATAGAAAACTGTTGTTGCTTGAACTGAAACTTGCATGACACATGACATTTTGAGGGTCAAACACATTTCTATAAACTGTCAAATCTGTTGGTGGGCGTATAAATTTAAACGGACCGTCAGGTGGTAATGGTTCGTTCTGGTTTAGTAACCGAAGAAATTGTGCCCAAGAACGTTTGTCTACTTCCCAAAATAAAAACTCTGTACTTCTTCGAGGGTTAATTTCAATCCTTTGAAATGAAACGGTTGAGTTCATCTTGTCATATTCTAGTTTCAGATAGTAAGTTCCGTTTAGTAGAGAGTCGTATTTTTCTTGCAATTCCCAATAATATTTGTTCATTTGAGTTTGAAAGTCATTTAGAGTTTTTTCAAGGTTTTCGTCTGAACGAATTGTAAAGATTCTCATTTCATCAAATTTGTCTATTAGACCATCAGAACCTCTATACTGCCCATGAAAATATACTGCGAACATAAAAGCGTTCGTTCTATTTGAAAACAAAACTCTTCTAAATCCTATTGCCTTTGCATCTGAAGGACTTTGAAGCCAACGAATTGGAAAGTCAAACCTGTAAGCACCGGATGAAATTTCTTCATCTGAAATAGTCCTACCGGCATTTGTAAAGATATAGTCTAACGGTTTTGTATCTGCTACATTTGTTCTTTGTTTTTCAACCTGAAGCATTTTATATATGTAAAAATATACTGTTTTAAAAATGTTTTAAAATAGTATGCCATATAGCTTCTTGAATTTGTTAAGACGTATTTGAACGCGTTTTCCATCTGTATCTCTAGTGTTTACATAAGCATAGCCTGCCTTAGTAAAACATACTTGTAATTTCCTATAGTTTACGCCGGTATAAAAGTAGAAAGAGTCTTGTTCTTCGCTATAGTAGTAAAACTCAAACGTATGCTCGCCATAGTCTGTAATTTCAATTGCTTCATCTTCTAGTTCGTCGACAAATTCGAATACAATATCTGCAAATTTGCTTTTGTTCTTATTGTTTTCAGAACGAGTGACCCAACGTAAGTTTTCAAGTCTATTGTCGTTTCTTATATGGTTTATATGGTCTACAAAAGGTAAATTGTTAGGGTTCGGTATAAAATGAGTTGCAATGACAATATGTTTAAAATAGTTTTTTCCACTCATCTTCATCCTAGCATATCCGTTATTTTGCTCCCATTCGCTTAAAACTCTCTTTGTCTTTTTGTTTCTGACTTCGAATGACTCACAACAGTGAATTTCATATTTCTCATCTAACAAACAAGTTTTCCAACGGTCTGTTCCAACAAACTCAGCGTACATTTCAAATAAAATAAAAATATATATTTTTGAAAAAATGTTTTGTTTTAAATGGTATGCCATTTCATATTTCATCGTCTAATTTCTCATGAACTTTCTTGTCTATGTTTTCCCAACGGTCGTCTCCAACAAAACTCAGCGTACATTTCAAATAAAAATAAAAAAATGTTTTTCCTTTACTTTACGTAACCACCCGCTACCAGAAGCCTTTGACGCCAACCCATACCAGCTAATGAAGGTTGACTTGGTTTAGTTTCCAAACTAAACTTTGGTTTTGGTTTATCTTCAGTTTTTGGTTTTTCTTCTTCTATCGGTTTTTCGTCACTTTTCGGTTCCTCTGACTTTACTTCACTTGCAGGTATGGTTGTGTCGTCAACATCTTCATAAATATCATATGCCATCTGTTTTTGTTTTCCTTTCAACTTTTTGTGTTTGTTGTAAAGTTTAGAATATTTTGACTCTAAGTCAATGAGATGTTCTATAATGAACTGTTCGTCAGTGAAGTAAACTTTTCCATCTGTTGTCTCGAAAATTCCTTCAGACTTCAATATTTTATTTGTGAGAGTCTGTTTCTTTTTTGAGATACTAGCCGTTCCATTTCTATGAAAAGTGACTTTATAGTTAGGGTTTGTATTTCCAGACCTGGCACTTTCTATTATTGAATTTTTTTCTTCATCTGTAAGTTCTTTGACAGGTTTTGACAATGGTTCTGAACTTTTTGTTTGTGGTGTCAAATCTACCGTTTCAACTTCTTCGGTCATTTCATCTCAGTAAAAAATTTTAGTTTGGTTTGTTTTCAACTGGTTGTTTAGGTTTTTTAAGTCGGTCTAAAACTTCCTGAGGTATAGGAAGAACTTGACAAACACGTGGTTGTGTAAACTGCTGGAAGTCGACAAATCCATCTTGAACCCATTTGTCTCAAAGCTGTATTGTTTCATGTTCATCTCAGTAAAAAACTTACATTCCCCACGTTTGAGGTGGTTGAGGTTGGTTGTTGTTTACCCACTGTTGTGCATGGTTATATCCTCTGTTAAAGAATCTTCACCTTGGTCCATGTAGTGTCCTGCTTGGTTATAGTAGTCATTTGCTTTGTTATAGTAGTTTCCTGCTTGTGTTCTTACATTGTCCATCCATCCTTGAACTTTCCTCTTGTTTCAGGATTTGGAATAAGATTTGTTGCATCTCGTGCTACATCCCAACCTTTCTGTACAGTTTGTATAATAGGCTGTGCTTTCTCTTTCAGTATACCTAATGTACTCAAATCTCCTTCCAACTCCAAATACACCTCTGGCTATTGTTCCCACTGCGGGCAAAAATCTGGATGCAACTCCTGCTAATGCGCCAAATAAACCCATTTCTTATGGGTTAAAAAATGACGAATCCAAACAAGGACCCCTATGTTTCTAAAGCGACAAAGAAAGCACTCATGATAAAAATCTTTAGTTCAACACCAAATGCTTGGTTTATGGATATCTTGGAAAACATTCCGAGAGTTAGAACAGATGGACCTCCATACTGGCTAATATTTGTCGGTCAAAACACAAGATACTGTGAAGCCATACCATTACAGTCCAAAAATATTTTAGATGTGAAAACTGCTTGACAATATTCGTTGACAAATACCATCCAACAAAACTGACATCTGACTGTGAAAGTTCTTTCAAATCAGACGATATTAAAAACTATCTGCGTTCAAAAAATGTAAACCAATATTTCATTGTCGACCAAAACCATTCTGCTCTTGTGTCATTGACAGTTGTATAAAAATCTTAAGAGACTTAAACCAACCACAAGGTGGTGAAGCAAATGAAATGTCATATGACGACAAATATAGACACTTCTCCATGGCAAAGATGAGACAAGTTTTAAATATTTACAATAGCCGTAAACAAAAAGGTTTGGGAAACCACTCCCCGAAGAAATGAAAAACAACCCTGACTTAGAGAAAGACTATATATTTAATAGTTTAGTCAAAAGAGACAAACAAGAAAGAATGCCAGGCTTCAAACTTAAGAAAGGCGACAAAGTAAAAATAGAAATACCTAAACGCGACCCATATGAAAATACTATTGACTATGACAACAATGGGAACTCGACAGGTACTCGCATTCGTGTTCGTAAAAATAGAAGAAAGTATACAAGAGAATATTATGAAGTTTTAGGCAAACATGGCAAAATGTACACACTGCAAGCAGAAGATAAAACTACTATTGTCAGACCTCGTTTCAAACTTGTCAAAGTTCAAGGTGGTATACTTTCAAAAACAGTTCCTAAAAATATAAGACAACTCCTGACGAATATGCTAAAGAAGTTGAAAATGACGACTAAGCATTTCTATACCATGCGTAAACTGTCATGTAAGGTGGCATGTAGTCTTTACTTTGTCCCGTTGTTTGCGTATATCCTGTAACGCGATGTGTATGGTTTCCATCTCCCTGAGTGTCACTCCAGTAACAATTTATAGCAAACTGAACGTCGTCTTTAACATCATATCCTTTACCTTTTTCAAGGCGTGCCAATCCCAAAATTTATGCTTATGCCAACCTGCTTGAGATGTACTTAAATCTATGTAGTGACTGTGCGCAGGTAGGTTTTCACCTGAAATCGTTTTACTTCCACCTGTTTCCTTTGAAGAGTTTGCACAATACAAAAACCTGTCGACTATTTGAGTCCAAGTTCCAAAACCAAGTACTACTTCTGGTCTGGTAGAGTTCATTGACGTATAAATAGAGCCTATAGGATATAGTGTTTGAAGTATTTCTGTCTTTAACGTTTGAAGCTCTGTTTTGTCAGCTTTCTTATCTAACTCATCGTTAACATATGTTTTGTCAGCTTTCTTATCTAACTCATCGTTAACATATGTTTTGTCAGCTTTGTTGTCATATAAATCTTGAGCAGTGAATTTAACTTTGTTTTCATCCTCCATGACAAAAAATTTCTACATCTAGTGTATTTCATCGTTGTTATGTCTTCATCCGATGTTAAACCTTGTGGAAAGTTAGGAGGTTTCCAATTTAATACATCCCCACCAGTTCCATCAGGTTCTTCAACCGTTCCTGCAATATTTTTCTATACCAACAGTTGCGAAGAAATCGTGTGTATGGTTCTTATCTGCCTTCTTTTCAAGGCTAACGTTTAAGTCTGTTATTTCAGAAGATGTATGTGTATGTCCAACGGCACTTTTACTGTTTAAGGTTTCTTGTAAGTTTGTAATATTTGCAATGTATGTGTATGTCCAACGTCACTTTTCCTGTTTAAAGTTTCTTGTAAGTTTGTAATATTTGCAATGGTATGTGTATGTCCAACGTCACTTTTACTGTTTAAGGTTTCTTGTAAGTTTGTAATATTTGCAATGGTATGTGTATGAGTCTTTTTAGAATATTCGTTTTCAGCTCTTGTCACTTCACTTGACATTTTATTGTCAACATATGTTTTGTCTGCTAGTTCAGGATGAGTATGTTCTTTTGTTGCATATGTTGCATCTGCTCTTTCTTCTTCTTTTGCTATTGCATCGTCTACATACTCTTTGTCAGCTTTGTTGTCAACATCTGCTTTCAAAAGAAGTTCTTTTATAGGCTTCTCGTTTAAAGTTCCTTTTGTTGGATTTACACAGACAGTATGGTTCTTACTGTCTTGAAACAGAAACTCATCTGTCATTGGGTTTATCGTCAGTTTTAAGTTTCCTTCTTTCAATGACTCAGATATCTTAGAATAGTTTGAAAAGTTTGTTGTGTTCTTATTTAGAGCTTGCAAAATGAGTTGTCGGTTGTGTTGTATTTCTCTCATAGACGCTGTTTCTTTCGACATTTTTATTCTAGATAAAATATGCTTTCAATAGAAAAAGAAAATTCAAGAGTTGCTACAACTAAACCATTAGATGAACTTTTTACGAATGTCGGTCAAAAGTTTGAGACAGAGACCGTAAAGCATGAAGGCTATCGTTTTGACTACCCATTGAGATGGTTAAGAGACCCATCCGTCACAAAAGCTGTTGGCTTTCGTAGAATGAAGTTCATTTCAGAAGCCATACATGGTTTCCCATTTACGGTCGCTTTTGAAATTCGATACTATAACAAAGAAAAACATACGTATGAGAAATTTGAACAGGGAAAACTTTTACAAGTTAGTTTGCTTGTAAACTTAGAAACAACTCTTCAAGCTTTTCAAGAAAAAATAAACGATATCTATCTCGAATATGCAAAACAGTACAACATTGACGAAGGAGAGTACCATCTCGATATTATATATGACAGGAAAAATGCAACTGTTAAATTCAATAGAATAGAAGACCTTGGAGAAGACGTTTATATTTCTACAAAATATAACAACTTGGCATGGTATAGATTTTTGAGGATGTTAAATCAGCCTGCAGAATATCCAGTACACCCGAACTTTTATGAAGTCGAAAACCCTAATGGAACATATGAAAATGTTTTCGACTCAGATGCTATTATAGTTCATGCTTCATTTTCTGGTGCACAAAAACTCTTTTTATGCTTGGCAAATGACTTTTACGAAAAACCTACAAAGCTATACGAACCACCAAGTGGAAGTATTTCAGACTTTCAAGTATGGTTTACTACAGATGGAAGAAAGAGAATAGTTCCATTATACCATGCGTTTTTACTTAGAACTTAGTTTCATATACAACTACTATCGAACGGTAAAAATATGATTTTAATACGGTTGAGGTGTTGGATTTGGTTGCCAACTAGACTGTGGTGCAGGTTCAGGCTGTTGTATAACAGGAGCTTGCTCTTCTGGTTCAGGGTCTTTAGGTATAATACCAACGAACTGACCTACTCTTTTACCAATATTTTTGACTCCGTTCCAAATTCCTCTTCCGACAGATTTTATTCCATTCCATATACCTCTTCCAACATTTCGAAAGAAGTTTCCTATTCTTCCAAAGAAACCCATTTTACTATATGTAAAAATCTAATGTCCACCTAGTCTCTTACGTTTCCTTCTGAGTTCCATAGCATTCTTTAACTGGAGCTCATACATTCTATTTCTCCTCTGGTAGAAAACATACTCTGGGTCAACTCCTGTGTTCGCGTCATCTGCATAGAGTTGTTTATATCCCACTTCAGGGTTTGTATAAAACTCTTTCCATCTCATATTTGCATACCATGGTGGTAAACCTAACGCAGCGTCATTTGACATGGCAGTTTGCATTTGTACATCTGTTGGCACTTGACCATAGTTTGCCATTGCAGTTTGTATTCTAACTTCATTTGGAATATTCTCTGGGTTTGGTTGTCCAGGTTGCTGTGCATTCGCTAAGTTCTGTGCGTCCATTTAATATTAGATAAAAATATCTCTTACGAGTACATATACTGGACATTTGCAGGCATTGGTTCATCTTCATATTCTCTATATCTTTCTGCCACGTCAAATAAGTAAATGACACAATGGAAAAAACCTAAAACAAGTAGTCCTATTTCAAACCACATTTACTTACTAGTAAAATTTCTTTGTTATGACACTTTCTCCAGTTTATAGGACCTCTCTCATATTCTATCTTATCGTATCTAAACTCATAGTCATGTATGTCCTCTAACCATCTCATGACACTTTCCAAACCACTTTTATCGGATGTAAAGTAAAAGCATGGATGGTTATGTAAAACGTCTAAAGTTTCTAAAGAGTCTCTCAAAGTCCAGTCTACTTGGTATTGAAAATCCATGTGTTATAGAACGGCGGGTCCACTATAAAGAAAACATTTTCCTTGTCTTTATATTTTTCATACAACTCTGTCCAATGACATCTCACAAACTCTATACCCTCAATATATTTTTCTATGTCCTCTTTGAAAACATTTGTATAGTTAAGATATAAAACTTTTGACATAAGTGTTTCAATGTCATGAACTCTTATAGCACCACTATATAATAGTCTAGCAGATATACTATCCCAGTCAATATACTCTGCCTTTTTCAAAACCTCTCTGACAGTATTTTTCTTATCTAATGGTATACGTTCCATCTTACCTATAGGTATCTTTTCTTTTAACTCTTTCAATATTTTGTTTGTGTCTGGTATATGTTTGAGACGGTTCATATAGTTGTCGAAGTCATTGCATATAATCTTTGAGTCAGGAAATATTGTATGGCACAAATGAGATATATAGAAACTTCCACCGAACAAGTCTACAAATGTTAGACCATTCGGTAGTTTCTTAAGTTCTCTCAATAGAATATCTTTACATCTACTCTTATTTCCAAAGAAGGGTAACGGTGGTTTTGTAAAATTCATTTTATATATATAATAAAAATGTTTTTTCCTGAAAAGTGACAGAAAAGTGACAAAACATGAAAACATATATAATTTGTGAAAAGTGAAACATTATATAATGTTTTCGACCAAGAAGACTAACAATTTTCCGAATAAAAACTTCATTTATACTAAACATCTTCGGGGCTAGAGGGCACGAAGTGCCTGGAAGCCCCACTACCTTTTTTTTTTTTTTTTTTTTTTTTTTAATATATAACTATTTTATATAAAAATCAAATTCAATGATCTTAAAAGCGAAGGATAAACCTCAAAATTTACGAATATAATGAGTGGGAATATAATGCTTATCTATCATAAAACCATATGAAATATCAATTTTTGCTTTACGCCTAATTTTTGACGACAATTAGCAAAAAATGTTAAATGTTAACACTCAGTCCATTTGAATATGAAAAATAAAATTGACTTTGATTAAATGTTTTTATTTATCATGCAATTCTTCTTGCGACCAAAGATTTGAATAAAATTTCAAAAAATAAGATAGCTTAAAAAATAATATACGGTAGTGTTTACTAATAGATGAATAGTATATAAATTCTATTAAAATGGATTTGATCCAAAAAAATATATAAAATTTGATCATAAATAAAATCGTTTTAAATTACTTCTTCATTTAAATTACCCAGATTTTCCTTACTTTTACCACTCCCCATGTAATTTCTGGGGAAAACGATAATTCATTTTTTTTATGGATGAATAGATCGTTTTCCTAGAAAGGACCTCATATCTCTGGCTAAAAAGAGTGTCAGATCCTAAATAGGTTATTGATCTAGTGTACAAATCCAATAAAAAGCCTATTTTTTGGCTTTTTTGGTGCTCATTTTTTTCGAAGATCTACATGAATATGGGGAAACCATCGGATTTTTTTGGTTAACCCACATCTTCATGTAGTCTGGACTATCTTTCCTCGAAGGACCTCTTTACGGGTGTAAAAACTCATAAAGTTCTCAAAAGATTCATTCTCGATCTCCATGCTGAAAGAATTTACAATAAAAAAGAGATCTACGCATCAAACTACAGCCATAAATGAACTGAACCCCTAAAGCTCAGCTCTTAGTTTATCAAAAACGTCGAAATCCTTCTCATTGCAATCAAATTTTCTCAATAACTCATAAGAAAAATCGAATTTTGATTAAGCCGATGTTATAGGTATCACAAATACTACAAACTTGAGCAATATCGAAATTGCCAGCAAAAGTTTGAAATTGCATTGCTCATATTTGTTTTGTAAACTAAAAATCTGCTTATATTATTCATTAATTTTTTATATATTATTCATATACTTTAATAAAAACAATACTATTTCACCTTAAAAATGAATTTCATAAGTCAATATTATTTTTTTGAAAATGTATCAATTTTCGATTAAAACAACATGAGAATAAAATTTACGCAAAATTATTTTAAAAAATGGTTTTAAAAATTTACAATTGATGAAGAATAAGATTGCAAGAAGTTTTGAAGTTTAATTTTAAGAAAAAAAATTCGGATATTATTCATGGATCTAAGTAATCTGATATTTGAGTATCAGCACTATGCATAAAACATATATTTATAGTTTTTTTGGAGTTTTATGATTTTAAATATATTCAAATTTGGCAATCCAATAGATTTTTAAAAAATAGGTAAATAAAAATAGATTACATATGCAGCAGATTTAGAACATGAAACAAATCTTATAGTGACCCAAAAAAAATTCATGATCCAAAAAAGAAAAATATTGGCTAAATGGGAATCAAACCTTGGCATAATGAATCATTATGTCGGATGTTTCCACTACACTACACCGGCAGTTCGAAAAATACCCTGAGTGGTTCTATTTAATAGCTACTCCCAACGATAGGCGGTGTCCCCAGCTTTAGAGGGGTGGTAAAAGTAAGGAAAATCTGGGTATAACAATTATTTTTGATTTTATATTTTTTTGGATCAAATCCATTTTAATAGAATTTATATACTATTCATCTATTAGTAAACACTACCGTATATTATTTTTTAAGCTATCTTATTTTTTGAAATTTTATTCAAATCTTTGGTCGCAAGAAGAATTGCATGATAAATAAAAACATTTAATCAAAGTCAATTTTATTTTTCATATTCAAATGGACTGAGTGTTAACATTTAACATTTTTTGCTAATTGTCGTCAAAAATTAGGCGTAAAGCAAAAATTGATATTTCATATGGTTTTATGATAGATAAGCATTATATTCCCACACATTATATTCGTAAATTTTGAGGTTTATCCTTCGCTTTTAAGATCATTGAATTTGATTTTTATATAAAATAGTTATATATTAGAAAATAATCTGAGTTTATGTGATATTATTTTTCAGAAGATTTTGTGTTCTTCTTCAAAATTTTATTTTTTTATTAAAAAGAATCTTTACAAAATATACATTTACTTTAATTAATATTTAAAAACGTGCTCTATCAAAAGTTCCAAAAATTCAATATTTTAGCTTTTCTGAGGTGTCACTTTTGATGAATTTCTGTTTACAACAATTCTCATTTTAATATTTCATCGATTTTTTATTATCGATATTCAATACAAATGAATTCATATTATAATAGTATCTAGTATAACTAGGTATTCTATCACAGTATTTCTTCAATTTATTATAATATTTCAGCATTTTTTAGTTTCAATGCTGATTTGTTCCTTAGCTTGTAAACTATAGTTACTTTATATCTTCGGCTATTATCCTATTCAACTTAGACGTAAAAAAATTAAATAACGTATAAATATAATTTTAATGGTAAAAGATTAAATGTTTATTCCGTATGTAATGTGATTTGATTTGGATGGTAAGATAAGTTTCGGTATAGTTTTTGTTAATTGATTAAGAATTGTTGAATAAAATTCTGGAACTTCGTCAATTTCTTTGATTCCCTCTTCCTCGCAATACAACTCCATATCATTAACTTGTATTTAAAGGCTTCCATATACAAAACTATATATAATGTTTGAAAGTTAAATCCAATCTTTTTCTATTTCTAAAAAAATTGAGACCTAAACACGAGATAGCTTTCAGAAAATTTTCAGGGACATTTTTAATCATTTTTTATTTATTGTAATATCTTTGTTATTAAATTTGAATTGTTTAATATTTGAATGTAAAGAATTGAATAGTAATAATTTTAGTTTTAATACATAGCTAATTGCTAAGCAAAATAATTAATTTATTGTAATTTTGACATGTAAACTAAAGGGGAATTTAGCCGGCCAAATATATGTCACTTTTTGACTTCACCTCACTTCCACCATTTCGTCTTATGACAGAAGGACACGACGGCTTTGCCAGATTCTACTGGAAACATGACGAACAATTGCATCCTTTGAGAAGGAAAAAAGGAAAAGGTGAAGACGCACATGCTCCCATGGAAAGAACAAGATATGCATATGAAAAGTATCGTGAAGTTAGAAGTCAAATTACATCTGGTCGAACCTTTACAGTAAACTTTGACGAAGGAAAGAACAAAGAAGGCTTCATGGGAGTACTTGCTGCAATTCAAGACGGAAATAAGAAAGGACACAATCTCAGATTGACCATAACAGATTTGGATGGTCACATTTACTATGCACATGGCAATGAACAAACAGCCGCAAAACTTCTTGACGCTTTCAAGACTACAAAGAGAGAACAAATGGTTGACTCTGACTCAGACATTTTGAATGCAATTGAAGGAATTGCAAGTGTCAAGTTCGAATGGTACCAACCTAACCCTCAAGCAGTCAGACAACATGCTGGATACTTCCCGTTCATAAATAAGTCTGACATTGACTTGACAAAGTATGGAATTTACAATTCAATTGAAACAATTGTCAACGAACCTTGCATTCTTACATGTCTCAGGAACTCTGGTCTTGCTACAGATGAGAAGATGAAGTATCTTGAGTCATGTGTGAAGACAAGGTACATTCTCAGAGGTCAATTGGCAAAAATTGCACCGTTGGCAAATGTCAATATCCGAGTCAACATACCTACAGCTAAAGGTTCTTCACATGACGACTATGTTGTTGACAAAGACTTACCATGGTTGAAGATTGTAATTGTCCACAAGTTAGTATGGTTATCTTGGGTACGGCGGCACTGCGTTCCACCTTACTCAATATAACCTTAAATATTTACAAAACCAGTAACGTATATTTTACAACACGAACGCAAAAACTAACTTAACCTTAAATATTTACAAAGCCGCCAACCACTTCACTAACGAACTCACTAATGTAAAAATAAACGTTCTCACTATCGTTCTCACTAACGACTTCACTAATGTTCTCATAAATTTTCCTCAATATCTTCATCATCAGTGTTAACCCTATTGTAGTCATACTTGAAGCCATAAACTTTCTCTAACTTCTTAACGTACAATTTACATAACTTACCTTCGTCATCGTATGGTTTAATGATATAACTATTTCTATCTTTATACACAGTCAATGAAAAGTCAACTGGTCTCGGATGTATTTGAAAGAACATGTTATGTTCAGGAAGGAAGAATAAATGTTTAAATGTATGTTTGTTATACTGTGGAATTCGAATGAGTTGCTTTTGTTCTGTCATTTATATAAAAATAAACGTTCTCGCTAAATAATAAAATAAACTTAAAAATTAATGATATCACCACTCCCACACGTATGAAAACATAGCACAAAAATAAATTTAGGTGAAGAGGTGAGATTTCACCTCTTTTTTCACCTGTTTTTTCACCCACTTGAATTCATTGTTTTATAACTCTCTTCCTTTCTCCAACTCTTCTAACTTCTTCCTAAGTTCAGCAATGTTGTCCTCATGAAGTTTAATCTTCCTTAATATACCTTCTCTATCTAATGGTTGCTTTATCTTTCTAAACTGAACTCTACCATCCTTCATAGTATGAATGTAAAAACCTTCCGGAATAGTTCCTGATTTAATGTATTCTACCAAAAACTTTTGTTTCATTGCTTCAGTGACTTTATTTGTCATTTCAATCAAATAAAAATTTTAATATTAAATAAAAATAACGTTATTTTTTCAGTAAGGAAACGCAGGAGTTTTACGATTTATTTGAGGAGTAGGTTCTGGTTTAAATGTTGGAGTCGGTTTAGGAGTTGACTTTTGAACAGGAGTTTGTACTTCCATAGGTTCAGGAGTCATTGAAGGTTTTGGCGAAGGTGTCGGAGTTTGTTTAACTTCAGCTACTTCAGTATTATTTATAACATTTGCTTTTTCTTTTCAACATCATACTGCTCCTGCTGTAGCTAGCAAACCTAGTGGGAGACCATATCTTTATAAGGACTTGACCAAATGCTATTTTTGACAGGAGCTGGTGGAACACCTAACCTTGGTGAGACTGCTCTTTGCCATTGTGCAGCTCGTAAGAAATATTCAATAGGTGCTCCATAATCGTTTGGTAAAGTTTGTTTCATAGATGGTGAAGGTTCACGAGAGCTTGATGAAGAACTCATTTATAAGCTTTAAAAATAAACGTTCATCCTTTATTCCTCACTGTCGTCCGTGCTAAGTTATAGTCGTCAATCTTATTATTGGGATTCCTTACTGCACTGATGCAAAGCAACAATCCCTCATAAATCCAATAAGTGGCTTTGGTACATTTTCAGTTGCTAGTTCAATAGGTCCTTTAACAGACAATTTGTATGTTATTGGAGCAGTAGATGTTTGACCTTGCTGGAAGCAAAAGTCCACTTCTGTTGGAAAACCACATAAGAAATGTGTGTTGTCATAGCTATCCCATTTATGTTCCACACTACCATCATCCACCAATGACCTCATAACATCTTCATTAAATCCTATCATATCATTGTTTGTATTGCAAGCGTTCGCAACCATTTCATAAAATACAGGTCCATATGATTTTTCAGGTTCTGCAGGCATATTTCCATAAGCTCCCATGGAAAGCTGAAGATATTTAAACTTAGGGTTCTCAAAATTAACATAATAGTTGTCTTTCTTTCTAAATAGTGCCCAAATACTTTTAACATTAATAGGCGTATAAGCTGCTGTAAATGTTGCACTTGAACTATCTGTATTCTTTGAGAATGAACCATCCATAGGAATCCAATCCATAACTTTAACAGGAAAACATAAAGCCTCGTTTGTATAATGTTCTACAAGTTCTGTATAAATGTTAGGGTCTAAAGAGAATGACTTTGGATGAATAAAACATTCATTAAAATCCATCTTTGTTCGAAATAGTTGCTGGGTTACAGTTGTAATAGTAACTGTTCCACTAGCTTCTACTGCCTTCGTTATCATAGTGAATGGTTCATTCCATGGAACAAATTTATTTGTCGGTGGATTTGAATCTGAAGCAAATGCAACTTTAAGAGTTGGATTGAAAGCAATGATATCATTTACAGATATAGATGTGCATTGTAAGGCGTCGCTACTGAACTTTACTTTAAGCTGAATGTTTCCTGCAAAAGCTGGAATAAATCGAATAGCTTCTAATGGAAGGAATCTTCTAACAGGAATTCTTAAACGAAGCTTAAAATCAAATGATTTTCCTGCTGTAATTGGACCACTAACAATTTGTCCTGTTCTGCATGTTCCCGAATGACTCCATACATCTTCATGTCGAGTCTTTGAGAAAACATCGACTTTCTTTATTTGTTCGGTAGTTTGTGAGTTTGAAGTTATATATGCTTCTTCTCTTGCGTTGTCTTGAGAATATACGATACGACCATTTGCAAGGATTTGATATCCAGCAACTGCATAGAAAGCGTCATCGAAACCAATCCAAAATCCTGGTGGGTTTGTTTTATTGGAACCTGAACCAATTTCTTTATCTACAATAAATTGACCTTCCATTTTATACGTAATGAATGTATTGTAAAGGTCCAACATATTTTCACCAGGAGGTGAGAGATTGAATGTTACCCATGTGTTATCTTTAGCAGTTCCAGGTTGTGATGGAATCTTTGCGTCAGAATATTTTCTATTAGTGTCACCAATTTGAACTGCATTGTCTATGATATCGAAATATGAGCGAATCTGATGAATATGCTCTGCTGGAGTAAATTCGTTTAACTGTTCGTTCTGCATGTATTTACTTCAGATAAAAATATCTATTTACTTCATTATTCTCACTCTTCTTCTTGGCATTCGTGGTGGAAGTTGTTTCTTGACATTTTCAATGAACTGTACATTCTCTTTTGTCTCGACTTCTTTCACTGGTGGGTCAGGGTTCTTTGACTCGGTTTGCTTTTCAATGAAATTCACGAACTTTGCAATAAGCTCTTGGTTCGTTATTGAAAGTACATCTGGCTTCTTTTCTTCTTGTTCTTTTGGTGGCTCAGTTTGTACAGAAGGTTTTATATGGGCTTCGCCCTCGGTGCCATGCACCTTAATGTTGTCGCTCTCTGTATTCGCTAATGGAACCTTTCTTTTTCTTACATATATTTTACCATCTTTACTCTGACTTACATAATAGAAAGGATGTTGTATTCCTCTGGCGTCATTTAATATAATAGACTCTCGTTCTGATTTTGACAAGCTCATTTTACATCGGTTAAAGTTTTAATTTAGTTTTTTATCTACAGTCAAATGACTCAGTCAAATCCTACGGACAAGACCCAAGGGGTCATAGATGTTGAAGCATTGAAGAAAGAAATTCGTGAACAAATTTTATCCGAACTGAAGGAACAAAAACCAGAACAAAAGCCAGAGAGACCAAAGAGAAAACTTAGTGAAAAACAACTAGCTGCATTAGCTGCTGGAAGACAGAAGAACCCACGTTTGCTGGCGAAAAAAGCTAGAGAAGAAGCAAAAGCAAAGGAAGAACAAAAAGCAAAGGAAGCTGAAGCAAAGAAAGAGTAAATGGTTTATTTTTATCCAAACTAAATGTATAGACAAATACCTTTATCTGTTGCGTTCAGTAGTGAAAACCCTGACGTCAAAATAAAGGGGAACAGAGTAACGTTTAAGTTTCCAACAGACTGGATTGTGAACATAAATGAAGAGAAGTACATTGGCATAACATCTATGTATATAACACGTGCTTTCAGAAAGGTTGACTTTATACTTCAAGTCGAGATAGAAAATGACGAACAGTCTTTAAGCGCCCAAAACATTCACATATACAAATACTTTAAAGACGATACAACATTGTTGCAATGTATGATTTCATTTAATGAGATGTTCGAGAAAAAGTTCAATATTGAAGTACAAACTTTACAGCCTTTACGTGAGTTTCTTGCACAACTGAAAGAAGAAGGTAGTCAGCCACAACTTATAGACTTTCATTATGAATTTAATGAAAATGAAGATGGAACTCATGACTGTCAGTTTGTTATATATTCACCATTCAATGAAGTCGCTAAAAAGAAAGAAAATCCATTACGTATAAGGTTTCAAATCTCTGAACCCAATGAAGACTTCAAGAATGTTTTCAATTATGATGCAATACTTCCGAGGAAAAATGAATTTTCAAAGATTGTAACACCTGGCATTTGGGATAGAAAGCAAGCTATATTATATTCAAACTTAAGTAAGGGAGTTGAAAATGAGTTCATTGGTCATACAAGAACTTCACCACTGTCAAATCCTAAGTATTACAAGCTTACTGGCTTCAATCGTGAGTTTTGGATAGACATGTTCTCCACTCATGACCATAAGTGCCCAGTGTTCTTACCTCCAGATGGGAAAGATTGTTTATACATTGAAGCACAATTGTTAAACTCTACAATAGCTGTATTGTAAATGACCACATAGGCTTCGCCCATGCCGCTAGCGGCTTATTTTTATCACAAATGACCTCATTGCTGACAAAAATAAATGACCTCAGAACTTCAACTTACGAATAAAGCTTGTTTTAGTCGTTATTGAAAAGTTGAACTTTTCAGCAAAGCAAGGTTGACATGACTTACATAAGTCGAATGCAATCTCTTGACCATCATAAAGTGCTTTGTAAAGTTTCATTAAACTGAACTCAGAGTCTTTGTCATATGTTCCAACAGGTATGTGAATGTTCTTATCTTCATTGTAATAGCATTGTATAGCTTCAGGAAACATTTCATTAGCGGTTAAAGCAATAACATCTTGCTTCACGCCTTTCATTCTGCAGTGAAATGCAACTTCATTTAAATCATTCGTGAGTAAGTCTATGTAGGTCTTCTTTCCACAGAAAATACTTTTATAAGCTAAACTTTGTTTTCCAGGTGTTATTTCTGCAAAGTCGCTATGAAATTGACCAAGGTTCTTTCCTATAAGTTCTCTACCGTATCTCTTCTTAAACTCTGCTGCAAGCTTTGGGATGTCTTCATTATATAAGTGCATACTGTCGGTATCCTGGTAAAATATTTGAAGACCCATGTCCTCTGCAGTACAGAATACTTCATTCATAATACGTTTTGACATAGACAGAATATTAACACCAAGTGGACAGAAGTTAAAGTGTCTGCAAATGCTTTTCGTTAGCTTGAAAATAGTTTTATCTGAACCATCCAAACCTTCGAACTTCACTATATGGTTGTAATTTCTTATAGCATATCTTATAGCATCTTTGTCATCTACTATGGTTATTTTTGACTCAATAGGAGATAGAATAGTTTTGCCATAAATGCTGTTCAGAATGAGTTTTATAATTTCTTGTAAGGGGTTTTCTTCTTTCTTATACTTTAACCTTAACTCAAACAACTTCTTTACTTCATCTCTTATTCTCATATCTCTGTTTCCATCGTAATAGTATCCTTGCAACACTTCACATTTGACACCTTGATATTTTATGAGGTCTTGTAATGTTATATGGTCAACATACATGAGACAGCAAGTGTTTGAACTTCTTGGAACGTTAAGTTCTGGATTTAGTTCAGGGTCGCAAACTATTAAATGAAAGTGTCTGGGTATACAATCTCTGTTATCTTAATGAGAACAAAGAAGCCAGACATAAACTTTTCACCAATGGGTTCCTTTTGGTCATCATCGAATAAATGTCTCATGAGATACTCTGTGTTTAACATTTCTTCCTTCAATACTTTTGGAATACCTTCTAAAGTATAAAGTCTTGCTATAGCTGAAGGATATAATGAAACAGTGTCGAAGTCAGCAATGAGTTTCTTTTTGCTCTTTTGTTTCATGTTATCTGACAACATACATCTTCCACCTTGAATGCATCTCGAAATAAATTCTCTTGGTTTATTTGAGAGGTCATAAAGATTTCCATTCGGGAAGTATACTCTGTTCTCAAACAATTTGTTAGCAATTGAACAAATACTAACGTAGTCATAAACGTTTAAATCAAACTCTTTCAATAAGTCATTGCGGAACTTTACAAAACCTTCTCTTAAAATTCTTACATCTTGTTTGCAGTAAAACGTGCTATATTTTTCTAAGTCGAAGTGGTTCTCATCTATTCTGCAACCTTTGATGGAATCTATGTTTTTCATAAATGTATCTGCATCCCGGATAAACTTACATGCTTCAGAAATGACACCAGTTCTGTTGTCATTTGCTAACAAAACACTGCTGTAGTAGTTATATGGAAATACTTCTTTCGGTCCTGTTTGTAAGTTAAACATAGCAGGAAATAGTTTAAGCTTCTTATTTATAACACTGTAAGAGTCTTTTATAATAATTGCCCGTCCTTTATATAAACCAGTTATTTGCATTGTTCGTGAACCTTTAATGATGGGAGTTCCTTTCACTTCTGTCATGTGTCTTAAGATGAAGTTTATGTCATAACTGAGGTTGTGAAAATATATTAAACTCTTGTCAGGGAGTCTTTCCAAAAATTCTGTTGCACAGTTTTGACCCCAAATGCTTTCACTCACTGAACCATCTTCACTGTCATAACAGATGTTAAAAGCTTTATGAAAGCCATCCGTACTACACTCAAAGTCAGCAAAGAAAACGTGCTCAGGAATGAATTTACATTTAGCTTTATTTACTTCTTTTGACTCTGCTTTCTTCTTCAGTTGTACACAATACTAGATTCTGTTGGACCTAGTTTTTCGTTCAAAAATGCTGAAACATGTCCATTTTATCTTCTGCCTGTTGCTTTTTCTGCTTCTTTTCTTTAAAGTCTGCATAGGTCGTTTTCGCAATTCTTTCTATCTCTTTGACGGAGTAGTTATATTTCCTTATTGCTGCTTTAGCATTTTGAACATTGTGGGTTCATTTTTGTGATTATACATTGAAATTTGACCTGCTAGAACAACTAATGAGCGTCAATTGCCTCTTCATCTCAAACATAGCGGGTCTTAGTTGTCGTCCATGATACTTTGCCTCTTCTTAATCTGTTATCTCTTATTCCCAAACCATTCATGCAACTACGAAACAAAGTTGTCCGTATGGTTTGACAATTCTTTCAGATTTATATATGTCAAAAACATTCTTATATACCTGAATAGATCGCAATCCTTTGTCCATAACTTTAATGGTTGCAATGAAAACGCAAGGAATTCATAATTTACTTTACGTATGAACTTCTTATTTCTACTGAGTCCAGTTGCTTTGACTTCAATTCGCTTCGAATTCAGGAATTAGTGAGTTTTTGTTGTTGGATTTCAGTGCAATTGGGTAAATGGGTCCAATAATGGTCCTGCATTTCATAAAGATACTGTTCATGATTGTTTCTCTTTGCACTACAGTCTAAATTACTTTGTTAAAAAGTTCTTGGCTTTATCTTCTGATTTCTTTCATAAAGTATAGTTGAAAGAAGGAATGAAGTTTTATCATCTCTACTAACATTGACGTGGATTCATGACTAACGATGTTTTGGTGAGTTGTTGTGACAGAGTCCCGCCGTTCGCGCTTTGAATTGTTGTTGTGCCGATTGTTGAAATCATATCTTTACATACAAAATAAAATAAATTAAAAATAAAACTAACTTTATTTTTCTATTTTAAGGAAATTCATGAAAATTCAACTGGGTGAAAATAACAGGTGAGAACATGGTGAAATCTTACTCTTCACCAAATTATATTTTTGTCTGATTTACATTCAACGAAAAGATTTAGAAGACATTTTCTTATTCTTCTGGCTATTTTGTCTTTCCAGTATCCGCTCTAAATGGGTCCCAGATGTGTTGGCTTTTGACTCTCTTCAAGTTCTTAGATTGGTATACATTCTTCAACGCCTCCTTTCATATCTTACTTTATAAGTGTCATCGTTTATGTTGTAACCAGTATTTAATAACCACTCCTCGCTTTGCTTCTCAATGGTTTCAGCAAGTTTGCCGTTACTACTTTCGACTAATTTATGACGATGGTAAATATGCTATGGGAGTCGTCAGCTACTTTTTAATAGATATCCATTACCGTGCGTAGAGTCTACGATTATAATAATTTCGACTATAACGCTTAAAGTTTCTTTGTAACGGTTTGTCCGTCAAGAACTACACGAAACTTTTGTACCAGGGAATGAGGGTTTAAATTGTGTGTTGAATTTTGATCATTTTGTGTTTGGCTTCGTTTCTTTTGTATATATTTTCTCTTGTTGTTGTGTCATTGGAATTTGGTTATGTCCTGTTGTAGAATGTGTTGAGGAATATATACTTTCGAGAAAAATGTTTCATTGTTTCTTCGGTAAAGTCTCGCTCTTGGTTTAAAATCTCGAGAGTCATTAAGAATCTTTATGAGCGGTTTT